>NW_023270175.1:17333925-17677373 GCF_011800145.1 Mirounga leonina | reverse complement strand
CAACACCCAAAGAACAAAGAATCCAATCAAGAAATGGGCAGAAGACATGAACAGACAGTTTTCCAAAGAAGACATCCAAATGGCCAACAGAGACATGAAAAAGTGCTCAATATCCCTCAGCATCAGGGAAATCCAAATCAAAACCTCAGTGAGATACCACCTCACACCAGTCAGAATGGCTAAAATTAACAAGTCAGGAAACGACAGATGTTGGCGGGGATGCGGAGAAAGGGGAACCCTCCTACACTGTTGGTAGGAATGCAAGCTGGTGCAGCCACTCTGGAAAACTGTATGGAGGTTCCTCAAAAAGTTGAAAATAGAGCTACCATATGATCCAACAATTGCACTACTGGGTATTTACCCCAAAGATACAAAAGTAGGAATCCAAAGGGGTACGTGCACCCCGATGTTTATAGCAGCAATGTCCACAATAGCCAAACTGTGGAAAGAGCCAAGATGTCCATCGACAGATGAATGGATAAAGAAGAATTGGTATATATATACAATGGACTATTATGCAGCCATTAAAAGGAATGAAATCTTGCCATTTACAATGACGTGGATGAAACTGGAGGGTATTATGCTGAGCAAAATAAGTCAATCAGAGAAAGACATGTATCATATGACCTCACTGATATGAGGAATTCTTAATCTCAGGAAACATACTAAGGGTTGCTGGAGTGGTGGGGGTGGGAGGGATGGGGTGGCTGGGTGATAGAGATTGGGGAGGGTATGTGCTATGATGAGCTCTGTGAATTGTGTAAGACTGCTGAATCACAGACCTGTACCTCTGAAACAAATAATACATTATACATTAAAAAAAAGAAGATAGTAGGAAGGGAAAAATGAAGGGGGGGGGAAATTGGAGGGGGAGATGAACCATGAGAGACTATGCACTCTGAGAAACAAACTGAGGGTTCTGGGGGGGGTGGAGGAATGGGTTAGCCTGGTGATGGGTATTAAAGAGGGCATGTATTGAATGGAGCACTGGGTGTTACACGCAAACAATGAATCATGGAACACTACATCAAAAACTAATGATGTAATGTATGGTGATTAACATAACATAATAAAAAAAAGGAGAAAACCTTGCCGTTTGTGACAACATGGATGAAACTGGAGGACATTAAGTAAAATAAGTCAGAGAAAGGCAAATACTGTCTAGTATCTCTTACATGTGGAATCTAAAAAGAAAAAGAAAAGAAATTTCATAAAAAACAGAGACAACTGTGGTTGTCAGGATCTTAAAGAGGAAACTAGGGAGATGTAGGTCAAAGGGTACAAGCTAGTACTGGAGAGCTAATGTATAGCATGGTGACTGTATTTAGTAATATAGTAGCATAGATTTGAAAGTTGTTGAGAGTAGACTATAAGCGTTTTTAACCACACACACACACACACACACACACACGAGTTAACTGTTAACTATATGAAATAATGGATATATTAATTATTTTGATTTTGGTAATCATTCCATAATGGATATGTATAGCAAATCATCACATTGTACACTTTAAATATTGACATTTTTATATGTCAATTATTTCTCAATAAATTTGGAAAAAAGAAAAATTTTAATATATAATTTCATGTGAGTACAATTTTTATTGAAGTACAAAATGCTATATTTGAGGTGTATAAGATATTGAGTTAACAATTCTATACACAATTCTTTAGAGAAATAAGCAAATTTATTGAAAAAAAGTGAGTCTATTTGTTAAATTAAGTTTTTTTGTCTCATTGTTATACTGTATAATTATATATTCTGCATATCAGTTATTTATCAGACATCTGTTTGCAAATGCTTTTTCCATGATCTGGATTACATTTTGACTTCATTAACTATGTCCTTTGATATGCAAAATTCATAATTTTGTATAAATCCCAATTTATTGATTTATTTCCTTTGCTTTATAATTTTTGTTTCTTTTTTTTTTGTGGTTCTTATCTTCATCTTTATTCCTTTCTTTTTTTCTGTAGTTCTTAATTTTATTATATTATGTTAGTCACCGTACAATACATCATTAGTTTTTGATGTAGTGATCCACGATTCATTGTTTTCATATAACACCCAGTGCTCCATGCAGTATGTGCCCTCCTTAATACCCATCACGAGGCTAACAAATCCCCCCCCCCCGCTCCCCTCTAGAACCCTGTTTGTTTCTCAGGTCCAGAGTCTCTCATGGTTCATCTCTCCCTCCAATTCCCCCCCCCCCATTTTTCCCTTCCTTCTCCTAATGTCCTCCATGCTATTCCGTATGTTCCACAAATAAGTGAAACCATACGATAATTGACTTTCTCTGACTTATTTCGCTTAGCATAATCTCCTCCAGTCCCATCCATGGTGATGTAAAAGTTGGGTATTCATCTTTTCTGATGGCTGAGTAATATTCCATTGTATATATGGACCACATCTTCTTTATCCATTCATCTGTTGAAGGACATCTCGGCTCTTTCCACACTTTGGCTATTGAGGACATTGCTGCTATGAACATTGGGGTGCATATGGCCCTTCTTTTCACTACATCTGTGTCTTTGGGGTAAATACCAAGGACTGCAATTGCTGGGTCATAGGGTAGCTCTATTTTTAAATTTTTGAGGAACCTCCACACTGTTTTCCAAAGTGGCTGTACCAACTTGCATTCCCACCAACAGTGTAAGACGGTTCCCCTTTCTCCACAAACTCTCCAACATTTGTTGTTTCTTTCCCTGTCCATTTTGGCCATTCTAACTGGTGTAAGGTGGTATCTCAGTGTGGTTTTGATTTGGATTTCCCTGATGGCTAATGATGATGAATATTTTTTCATGTGTCTGTTAGCCATTTGTATGTCTTCTTCAGAGAAGTGTCTGTTCATCTCTTCTGCCCACTTTTTAACTTGACTATTTGTTTTTTGGGTGTTGAGTTTGAGAAGTTCTTTATAGATTTTGGATACCAGCCCTTTATCTGTAGTATCATTTGCAAATATCTTCTCCCATTCTGTGAGTTGTCTCTTTGTTTTGTTGACTGTTTCCTTTGCTGTGCAGAAGCTTTTGATCTTGATGAAATCCCAAAAGTTCATTTTTGCTTTTGTTTCACTAGCTTTTGGAGATGTATCTTGAAAGAAGTTGCTGTGGCCGATGTCAAAGAGGATACTGCCTATGTTCTCCTCTAGAATTTTGATGGATTCCTGTCTCACATTGAGGTCTTTCATCCACTTTGAGTTTATCTTTGTGAGTGGTGTTAGAGAATGGTCGAGTTTCATTCTTCTGCATGTGGCTGTCCAATTTTCCCAGCACCATTTATTGAAGAGACTGTCTTTTTTCCATTGTATGTTTTTTCCTGCTTTGTCAAAGATTATTTGACCATAGAGTTGAGGATCCATATCTGGGTTCTCTATTCTCTTCCATTGGTCTATATGTCTGTTTTGGTGCCAGGACCATGCTGTCTTGGTGATCACTGCTTTGTAATATAGCTTGAAATTGGGCACCGTGATGCCCCCAGCTTTGTTTTTCTTCTTCAACATCTCCTTGGCAATTCGGGGTCTTTTCTGATTCCATACAAATTTTAGGATTGTTTGTTCCAGCACTTTGAAACATGTCATTGGAAGTTTGATCGGGATGGCATTGAAGGTGTAGATTGCTCTGGGTAGCATAGACATTTTAACAATGTTTATTCTTCTGATCCATGAGCATGGAATATTTTTCCATCTTTTTGTGTCTTCTTCATTTTCTTTCATGAGTGTTTTGTAGTTCCTAGAGTATAGATCCTTTACCTCTTTGGTTAGGTTTATTCTGAGGTATCTTATGGTTTTTGGTGCTATTGTAAATGAAATCGTTTCTTTATTTTCTCTTTCTAAAATTGCATTGTTAGTGTATAAGAAAGCAACTGATTTATGTGCATTGATTTTGTATCCTGCTACATTACTGAATTGCTGGATGAGTTCTAGTAATTTGGGGGTGGAGTCTTTTGGGTTTTCCACATAAAGTATCATGTCGTCTGCGAAAAGAGAGAGTTTGACTTCTTTGCCAATTTGAATACCTTTTATTTCTTTTTGTTGTCTGATTGCTGTTGCCAGGACTTCTAGTACTATGTTGAACAACAGTGGTGAGAGTGGGCACCCTTGACATGTTCCTGATCTTAAGGGAAAGGTTCTCAGCTTTTCCCCACTGAGGATGATATTCACGTGGGTTTTTCACAGATGGATTTTATGAGCTTGAGGAATGTTCCCTCTATCCCTATACACCGGAGAGTTTTAATCAGGCAAGGATGCTGTATTTTGTCAAATGCTTTTTCTGCATCAATTGAGAGGACCATATGGTTCTTCTCCCTCCTCTTATTAATGTGTTCTATCGCATTGATTGATTTGCGAATGTTGAACCACCCTTGCATCCCGGGGATAAATCCCACTTGGTCGTGGTGGATGATCCTTTTAATGTATTGTTGGATCCTATTAGCTAGGATTTTGTTGAGGATTTTGGAATCCATATTCATCAGGGATATCGGTCTGAAATTCTCCTTTTTGATGGGGTCTTTGCCTGCCTTGGGGATTAAGGTAATGCTGGCCTCACAGAATGAGTTTGGAAGTTTTCCTTCTGTTTCTATTTTTTGAAACAGCTTCAGTGGAATAGGTATTATTTCTTCTTTGAATGTTTGGTAGAATTCCCCAGGGAATCCATCAGGCCCTGGACTCTTGTTTTTTGGGAGGTTTTGGATCACTGCTTCAATCTCGTTACTGGTTCTTGGCCTATTCAGGTTGTCAATTTCTTCCTGTTTCAGTCTTGGCAGCTTATACGTTTCCGGGAAGGCCTCCATTTCATCCAGATTGCTCAGTTTATTGGCATATAGTTGTTGATAATAATTTCTAAAATTGTTTCTATTTCCTTGGTGTTAGTCGTGATCTCTCCTGTTTCATTCATAATTTTATTAATTTGGGTCCTTTCTCTTTTCTTTTGGATAAGTCTGGCCAGTGGTTTATCAATCTTATTAATTCTTTCAAAGAACCAACTTCTAGTTTCATTGATATGATCTACTGTGTTTCTGGTTTCTAATTCATTGATTTCTGCTCTAATTTTAATTATTTCTCTTCTAATGCATTGCTTAGGCATCGTTTGTTGCTTTTTCTCTAGTTCTTTAAGGTGTACAGTTAGTTGGTGAATTTGGGATTTTTCTATTTTTTTGAGTGAGGCTTGGATGGCTATGTATTTCCCCCTTAAGACTGCCTTTGCAGTATCCCATAGGTTTTGGACCAATGTGTTTTCTTTTCATTGATTTCCATGAATTGTTTAAGTTTTTCTTTGATTTCTTGGTTGACCCAAACATTCTTGAGCAGAGTGGTCTTTAGCTTCCAAGTGTTTGAATTTCTGCCAAATTTTTTCTTGTGATTGAGTTCCAGTTTTAGAGCATTGTGGTCTGAGAATATGCAGGGAATAATCTCAATCTTTTGGTATCAGTTGAGACCTGATTTGTGACCCAGTATGTGGTCTATTCTGGAGAAAGTTCCATGTGCGCTCGAGAAGAATGAGTATTCTGTTTTAGGGTGGAATGTTCTGTAAATATCTGTGAGGTCCATCTGGTCCAATGTATCATTCAAAGCTCTTGTTTTCTTGTTGATTTTCTGCTTAGATGAGCTGGCCATTGCTGAGAGTGGAATATTGAGGTCTCCTACAATTAACGTATTGTTATCAATAGGACTCTTTATTTTGGTTAACAGTTGGCTTATGTAGATGGCTGCTCCCATGTTGGGGGCATAGATATTTACAATTGTTAGATCTTCTTTTTGGATAGACCCTTTAAGAATGATATAGTGTCCTTCTGTGTATCTAATTACAGACTTTAGTTTAAAATCTAATTTGTCTGATATAAGAATTGCTACCCCAGCTTTCTTTTGAGGTCCATTGGCATGGAAGATGGATCTCCGTCCCTTCACTTTCAGTCTGGATGTATCTTTAGGTTCAAAATGAGTCTCTTGTAGACAGCATAAGGATGGGTCCTGTCTTTTATCCAATCTGCAACCCTGTGCCATTTTATGGGAATGTTTAGGCCATTCACTTTGAGAGTGATTATTGAAAGATAAGAAATAATTGTCATCATGTTGCCTGTGAAGACATTGTTTTGATATATTGTCCCTGTAAATTTCTGTTGTAGATCACTCCTGGGGTCTTTCTCCTTTTATAGAACCCCCCTTAATATTTCTTGCAGGGCAAAAAAAAAAAAAAAATTTCTTGCAGGGCTGGCTTAGTGGTCACATATTCTTTCAGTTTTTGCCAGTCATGGAAGCTCTGCATCTCTCCATCCATTCTAAATGAAAGCCTTGCCAGATAAAGTATTCTTGGCTGCATGTTCTTCTCATTTAGTACTCTGAATATGTCTTGCCAGGCCTTTCTGGCTTGCCAGGTCTCTGTGGATAGGTCTGACGTTATTCTGATGTTCCTCCCTCTGTACGTAAGGAATCTCTTCCCCCTAACTGCCCTTAAGATGGTTTCCTTGGTTCTAAGATTTGCAAGTTTTACTATTACATGCCAGGGTGTTGGCCTGTTTTCCTTGATCTTAGGAGGGGTCCTCTCTGCCTCTAGGACACGAATGTTTGTTTCATTCCCCAGATTAGGGAAGTTCTCAGCTACCATTTGCTCAAATACATCTTCTAGCCCTCTCTCTCTCTCCACTCCCTCCGGGATTCCAATTATTCTGACATTGGAACACCTCATGGTGTCACTTATTTCTCTGATTCTATTTTCATGGATTCTGAATTGTTTTTCCCTGGCCTCCTCTTTTCCCTTTTTATCTATTATACTGTCTTCCAGATCGCTTATTCTCTCTTCTGTCTCAGTTACCCTAGCTGTTAGATTATCTAGATTGGATTGGATCTCATTGATAGCACTTTTAAGTTCTGCCAATTCCCCTTTTATTTCTGCCCTCAGAGACTCTATGTTGCCATTAATTGATTTCTTCATTCTAGCCATTGCCTTCACAATCGCTAGCCTGAATTCCATCTCCGACATCATGGTTATGTCTGCATCCATTTGTAAATCTGCAGCATAAGTCATTATCTCTGAGTCTTTTCTGTTTTGGGGGCTCCTCCTCCTAGTCATTCTGTTGATGGGTGTTTGAGGGTATGTATTGAGTCCAAATTATTGACCAGAACCCAAGCAAGATGCACCTGTTTTCTTGGGACCTTAGAGTTGCTGGCCTCTTGTTTTCCCAGCCTATCTTCTGCGGGAGGGGCCTGCCGTGCTGTTACTCAGGCAACCCTGTTTGGGCGGAGTTGCCCTGCGCCCCTGTGGTGGGGGATGGGCTTAGTGGGAATCAGTCTTTGGGGCTTTTGTTCTCTGGCACCTTTCCCTGGCGGCTTTCCACGTCTCTTCTGCAAGTGAGAGCAGAAGAGACCGTTTCCAACCCTCTGCCTCAGAGCAGAGAGACCACAGTCTGTTCTTCAGTGAGGTCTCCTAGCCACACTGTCTCCGTTTCTGTCCATGCTGCTATAAACTGCAGCGTCCTGGGTTGTGCACCCCTACGCAGAGCTCCCAGTCCTGCCTCCAGGTTGGGGCCTATCTCTGCCCTTTGTGCTTCTAAAACCACCAGCCGCTCCCAACACGCGCGCGCGCGGCTCCACCGCTTGGGGTTTCCACCCCCGGGGGTTGCAGTTCACCAGCACGACCCCGTCGCACAGGGTTTCCATCTCGGAGGCTGCAGTTCGCGTGTGCGCAACCGTCACTCAGGTTTCTGTCCGGGGGGGCTGCAGTTCATGTGCAGGAGACCATCACTCCGGTTTCTGTCCGGGGGGCTGCAGTTCACGTGCGTGCGACCCCGCCGGTCTGGTTTTCCCCCCCAGGGGCTGCCCTAAAGTTCTTTCCCGATGCTACCAGTCTGCGAGTCTGTGCCCCGTCTGCAGCGCATGAGACTGTCACTCACCGGCGGTGTAGGATCCCCACATCCAGGCACCCTCCTGCCACTGTTTATCCTCCGATATCTGCCCGTAGGATCATGGCTCTCCACTTCGTACCCCAAAACCAACTGCCTGCGATATTCTGTTTGTAGAGATCCAGATCTTCTTACATCTCAGGCTGGTTTTGTGGGTGCTCAGAGTGGTCTGGTAGTTATCCAGCTCAATTCCGGGGACCAGTTGAAATAGGGTCCCCTACTCCTCCGCCATCTTTCCCCTCCTCCCCATAATTTTTGTTTCTTTTGTAAACTTATCCTTATACCCAATACTAAGAAATTTCTTCCTGTTTTAACTTATAGAGGTAGTGTATTTTTATTTTTTCACTAATATTTATAATCCATTTCAAGTTAATTTGTAAATAATTTGAGAGAAGATTTGAGGTACTCTTTTAATTTAATTTTACTTTTTTCATAAGGGTACATTGTTTTTAGAACAATCTGTTGAAATTAATACCCTTTTCCTCTTGAATAATTTTAGCCATTTTATTGATATAAGTTAACAATATTCAAACAAACAATAAAACCAAGTTTGGATTTTTTTTCTACTCATATGTATATTGAAATTATGAAGTCCTTTCTCCTCTCTTATTCTTCATGAAACCATAAAAGCTATACAAAATGTTCATTTGTCTAAAATGTTTTTAATCTCCATCTTCTATACTGCACTGTAATGCAAGGGTATGCCTTCATCATTCTACTGTTTTTCTTATTCCTAATTTTAAGCCTTGCAAAAACTAATGACCTAAGGGGACATTGAAGTAGAACGAAATACACTTCCCTACAGATAGTGAAATTGCTGACAAAGTGCAAAGATTTCCACTGGGACTCCTATAGGCTTGCAAGCAATTTTCATAGTGCAAAATCCCACTTTAAAACTAATCTTTCTCTAAGCCCAAGGAATGTGTTCTAAGAGGGTTTCAGTACCAAAACAACAATAAGTAAATCCAGTACATATAAAATTTAAGTAAAATACAAGTTGGATTTTTGTTTTGTTTTGTTTTGTCTTGGCTTTAGAGTTTGGAGAGGAATATTGCTTATCAAACGGAATGAAATTTCATCAAGACTTCAAACATATACACCTAAAGAAAGGCAAAGTTTAAAAACTGGTTTGAAAATATATGGTAAATATTTGTACTCAACACAATACTGTACAATAGTAGTAACAAGACAGAAGATTCAATAAATTCAAACTATGTCTCTCTGACAATTATTAAATGGAGGTTATAAGAATTAGAAATTTGGGGAAGTGTTTGCCTAGTTTATCTTTCACTGTAGTAAAGAACCTATTACCCAGATGTAGTAAAGAAAACCTGTCCAACATTGCATGTTACAAAGTGTAACTTACAACCATTTACCTCAGAGTTAATTATCTGATGCCAAAACTGCTAATTAATTCAAGGAGTTTGTTGCTGGCTTTATTTTTGTTCCTTTTATTTAATGTCAGATCTGAAGGAAATATTATCTGTGATATCATTTGATTTGTTTTTATTTTGGCATTGAATTATGGGGTATAGCCTGGGAAGAGAACCATTTTTTTTTCCCTCTTCCATTCTCTTTTATTCTCATTTCACTAAAAGGGCATATGGAGGACTATCTACTGTTGTGAAGTGATGGTAAGATAGATGTGGCAATTTATTGTACAAATTGGTGACTTTTGAGCTTTGGGGGGAAAATGACTTCTTTTTGGTGAATTGTTTTGGGTTTGGATTTGAGGTCAGATTTAGAGAGCAGGAAATTGACCATCTTAGAATTGAGAGGAGGCCATTAAATTCTCCTGAGAAGTCTAATAAATAGACACATATTTTTTGATATCTTTCTTATTTCTTTTGATAAAAGAAAAAAATAAGAAACATAAATACTACTAATAATGACAAATATTATTTACTGAGCACTCAATCTGTTCTCAAAGTTTCACATTTGTTTTGTTTTGTTTTTTAAAGATTTTATCTATTTGACAGAGAGACAGCAAGAGAGGGAACACAAGCAGGGGGAGTGGGAGAGGGAGAAGCAGGTTTCCTGACAAGCAGGGAGCCCGATGCTGGGCTCAATCCCAGGACCCTGGGATCATGACCTGAGCCAAAGGCAGACGCTTAATGACTGTGCCACCCAGGCGCCCCGAAATTTCACATTATTTCACATTATATTATCCAAATTTTACAAATTAGAGAAATGTGAGAAAACAATAAAAAGTAACTTGCCCAAGTTCATACAGCTAAAATGTAGAAACATCTGAATTCAAACTCAGTAGGTATGACTTCAAAGGTCTTGCTCTTAAATTCTATTCTGTACTACCTTCCAGTGAGTAACCATTAATTGAAATGTATATTTATAATTCATGTTTTGAAACACATTTGAAATACGTATCAAAATGCCATTGTTAAAAAGGAAGAAAATATGGTTTCTTTCTATATTACCAGTTGTTCTTTGGGTAACAGTATATATAATAGAAATTGTTGCATTTTTGGCAAATTTATTATTGAATATGGAACATCAATCTAGCTAGAAATTCTGAAATTGATGACTTTTTTCCTGTTTATCACTAGTTATAGCATAGTCATGTGTAGTAGCTTTTGCTGAAAATGTTTTCTCTTAAACATTTGTTAATTTCAGGCTGTAAAAAAGAAAATTTATAAATTTCACTTCATTAAAATAAAAAATTTAGCACTTTTAATTACACCATTTATAAAACAAAAATATCTAAGTATACACAAACTGGAAGAAAATATTTATCATATATCTGAAAAATGACATACTCAGAATATATGATAAGAATGATAAGAAATCAAATAACTCAATTGAAAGATGGCAAAATATCTGAATGGATATTTTTCAAAAAAAAATATATGAATGGCCAATAAGCACATGTAAAGACACTCATCAACATTAGTTACAAGAAAATGTAAAGCAACATCAAACTGAGATGACACCCCCCACACACACTAAAATTGCTATAATCAAAATGATGGGTAATAACAAGTGTTGGTGGAGATGTGGAGAAGTTAGCACACTCATACACTGCTGGTAGGAATGCAAAATGATGTAGTCGCTTTCTTTTTTAAAAAAATTTTCATTTAAGTTCAATTTAGTTAACATATAGTATAGTATTAGTTTCAAGGGTAGAATTTAGTGATTTGTCAGTTGCATATAACACCCAGTGTTCATTACATCAAGTGCCCTCCTTAATGTCCATCACCCAATTACCCCATCCCCCCACTCACCTCCCCTCCAGCAATCCTCAGATTGTTTCCTACAGTTAAGAGTCTCTTATTGTTTGCTTCCCTCTCTGTTTTTATCTTATTTTATTTTTCCTTCCCTTCCCCTGTGTTCATCTGTTTTGTTTCTTAAATTCCACATATGAGTGAAATCATATGGTGTTGGTCTTTCTCTAACTGAACTATTTTGCTTAGCTTAATAGCCTCTAGCTCCATCCATGTCATTGCAAGTGACAAGATTTTGTTCTTTTTGATGGCTGAGAATTATACACACACACACACATCACTTCTTTATCCATTTTACCCATTCATGTGTTGATGGACATCTGGGCTCTTTCTATATTATGGCTATTGTGGACATTGCTGCTATAAAATTGGGATGCATGTGCCTCTTCAAATCACTATTTTTGTATCCTTTGGATAAATTTATCCTTTGGAAAAATACCTAGTAGTGCAATTGATGGGTCATAGGGTTATTCTATTTTCAATTTTTTGAGGAAACTCCATACTGTTTTCTAGAGTGGCTGCACCAGTTTACATTCCCACAAACAGTGTAAAAGGGTTCCCCTTTCTTCCCATTCTCCTCAACAACTATTGTTTCCTAAGTTGTTAATTTTAGCCACTTTCAAAAACAGTTTGGCACTTCTTCAAAGGGTTAAACACAGAATTACCATGTAACTGAGCAATTCCAACCCTAGGTGTCTACTCCCCCCTTGAAAAAAGAAAATGTATCTATATGAAGAAAAGTACATGAACGTTCATAGCAGCACTATTCACGGGAGTCCCAAAGTGAAAAGAACCCAAATATCCACTAACTAGTGAATGGATAAACAAAATGTTGTATAACTATACGATGGAATATTTTTCAGACATAAGAAGAAATGAAGTAGTGATGCATATTACAACATGGATGGACCTCAAAAATATGTTAAGAAGCCAAACACAAATGTCCACATATTGTATGATTGCATTTGTTTGAAATGTCCAGAAAAGGAAACTTTATACAGATAGAAAAATAGGTTAGTTTTGCCTGGGGCTGGGAATAGGAGTGGGGATCAACTGTATCCTGGCATAAGGAATTATACATGAGGGAAATATTCTAAAATTAGATTGTGTTAGGAGGAGCAAGATGACGAAGGAGTAGGAGACCTAAATTTCATCTAGTCCCAGGAATTCAGTTAGATAGTTATCAAACCATTCTGAACACCTAAAAACTCAACAGGAAACAAACGAAAATGAAAACACAACTGTTCAAAGTCTTTGAGATGCAGCAAAGGCGGCCCTGAGAGGAAAGTATATAGCAATACAAGCCTTTCTCAAGAAACAAGAAAGGTCTCAAATACACAACCTAACCCTCCACCTAAAGGAGCTGGAGAAAGGACAGCAAATAAAGCCTAAACCCAGTGGGAGAAGAGAAATAATAAAGATCAGAGCAGAAATCAATGAAATAGAAACTAAAAGAACGGTACAACAGATCAACAAAACTAGGAGCTTGTTCTTTGAAAGAATGAATAAGATTGATAAACTCTTGGCCAGACTTATCAAAAAGAAAAGAGAAAGGACCCAAATAAATAAAATCATGAATGAAAGAGGAGAGATCACAACCAACACCAAAAGAATACAAACAATTATAAGAACATATTATGAGCAACTATATGCCAACAAATTAGACAATCTGAAAGAAATGGATGCATTCCTAGAGATGAATAAACTACCAAAACTGAACCAGGAAGAGATAGAAAACCTGAACAGACACTTAACTAGTAAGGAAATTGAAGCAGTAATAAAAAATATGCCAATACACAAGATCCCAGGGCCAAATAGCTTCCCAGGGGAATTCTACCAAACATTTATAGAAGAATTAATACCTGTTCTTCTGAAACTTCTCCAAAAAATAGAAATGGAAGGAAAACTTCCAAACTCATTTTATGAGGCCAGCATTACACTGATTCCAAAACCAGACAAAGACCCCATCAAAAAAGGAGAACTACAGAAAAATATCCCTAATGAACATGGATGCAAAATTTCTCACCAAAATACTAGCCAATAGGATCCAACAGTACATTAAAAGGATTATTCACCACGGCTAAGTGGGATTTATTGGCTGCAAGGTTGGTTCAATACCCGCAAATCAATCAATGTGATACAATACATTAATAAAAGAAAGAACAAGAACTATATGATCCTCTCAATAGATGCAGAAAAAGCATTTGACAAAGTACAGCATCCTTTCTTTTTTTTTTTTAAGATTTTTTATTGATTTATTTGAGAGAGAGAGAGAGACAGCAAGAGAGGGAACACAAGCAGGGGGAGTGGGAGAGAGAGGAGCAGGTTTCCCGCTGAGCAGGGAGTCCGATGTGGGGCTCAATCCCAGGACCCTGGGATCATGACCTGAGCCTAAGGCAGCCGCTTAACTGACTGAGCCACCCAGGCGCCCCCAGCATCCTTTCTTGATTAAAGCTCTTCACAGTGTAGGGATAGGGGGTACATACCTCAATATCATAACAGTCATCTATGAAAAACCCACAGCAAATATCATTCTCAATGGAGAAAAACTGAGAACTTCTCCCCAAAGTTCAGGAACACGGCATGGATGTCAAATATCACCACTGCTATTCAACATAGTACTAGAAGTCCTAGCCTCAGCATTCAGCCAACAAAACGAAATAAAAGCATCCGAATTGGCAAAGAGGAAGTCAAACTCTCACTGTTTGCAGATGATATGATACTTTATGTGGAAAACCCAAAAGACTCCACCCCAAAACTGCCAGAACTCATAGAGGAATTCAGTAAAGTGGAAGGATATAAAATCAATGCACAGAAATTGGTGGCATTCCTATACACCAACAAGACAGAAGAAAGAGATATTAAGGAGTTGACCCATTTACAATTGCACCCAAAACCATAAGATACCTAGGAATAAATCTAACCAAAATGGCAAAGAATATGTACTCAGAAAACTATAGAATACTCATGAAAGAAATTGAGGAAGACACAAAGAAATGGAAAAAAGGTTCCATGCTCATGGATTGGAAGAATAATATTGTGAAAATGTCTATGCTGCCTAGAGCAATCTACACATTTAATGCAATTGCTATCAAAATACCATCAACTTTTTTCAAAGAAATGGAACAAATAATCCTAAAATTTGTATGGAACCAGAAAAGACCCTGAATACGTAGAGGAATGTTGGGAAAAAAAGCAAAGCTGGTGGCATCACGATTCCAGACCTTAAGCTCTATTACAAAGCTGTCATCATCAAGACAGTATGGTACTGGCACAAAAACAGACACATAGATCAATGGAACAGAATAGAGAGCCCAGAAATGGACCCTCAACTCTATGGTCAACTAATCTTTGACAAAGAAGGAAAGAATATCCAATGGAAAAAAGACAGTCTCTTCAACAAATGGTGTTGGGAAAATTGGACAGCCATGTGTAGAAGAATGAAACTGGACCATTTCCTTACACCACACACAAAAATAGACTCAAAATGGATGAAAGACTTCAATGTGAGACAGGAATCCATCAAAATCCTAAAGGAGAACACAGGCAGCAACCTCTTCGACCTCAGCCACAGCAAATTCTTCCTAGACACATTGCCAAAGGCAAGGGAAGCAAGGGCAAAAATGACCTATTGGGACTTCATCAAGATAAAAAGCTTTTGCACAGCAAAGGAAACAGTCAACAGAACCAAAAGACAACCGACAGAATAGGAGAAGATATTTGCAAATTTCATATCAGATAAAGGGCTAGTATCCAAAATCTATAAAGAACTTATCAAACCCAACACCCAAAGAACAAATATCCAATCAAGAATTGGGCAGAAGTCATGAACAGACATTTTTCAAAGAAGACATCCAAATGGCCAACAGACACATGAAAAAGTGCTCAACATCACTCAGCATAAGGGAAATACAAATCAAAACCTCAGTGAGATACCACCTCACACCAGTCAGAATGGCTACAATTAACAAGTCAGGAAACAACAGATGTTGGCAGGGATATGGGGAATGGGGAACCTTCCTACACTATTGGTGGGAATGCCAGCTGGTGCAGCCACTCTGGAAAACAGTATGGAGGTTCCTCAAAAAGTTGAAAATAGAGCTACTCTACGACCCAGCAATTGCACTACTGGGTATTTACCGCAAAGATACAAATGTAGTTATCCGAAGGGACACATGCACCCCAACGTTTGTAGCAGCAATGTCCACAATAGCCAAACTATGGAAAGAGCATAGATGTCCATCAACAGATGAATGGATAAGAAGATGTGGTATATATATAGAATGGAATATTATGCAGCCATCCAAAAACTGAATTCTTGCCTTTTGCAATGACTTGGATGGAACTAGAGGTTATTATGCTAAACGAAATAATTGAATCAGAGAAAGACAATTATCATATGATCTCACTGATATGAAGAATTTGAGAAACAAGACAGAGGATCATAGGGCAAGGGAGGGAAAATTGAAACAAGACGAAACCAGAGAGGGAGATAAACCATGATAGACTCTTAATCTCAGGAAACAAACTGAGGGTTGCCTGAGTGGAGGGGTGTGGGAGGGATGGAGTGGTTGGGTGATGGACATTGAGTAGGGTATATGCTATGTCGAGTGCTGTGAATTGTGTAAGACTGATGAATCACTGACCTGTACCCCTGAAACAAGTAATACATTATATGTTAATTAAAAAAAAAAAAATCACAGAGCAAAAAAAAAAAAAAAAAGAAAAACTTAGATTGTGTTTATAAATGCATAACACTGTAAATTTACCAAAACATTAAATTATATTCTTGAAATATGTGAATCTCAACTTATATTAATAAATTAATTTTCTGTCTTTATTTATTTTTCACTAACTTCTGGCCTTTAACATTACTTCTCAATGAGCACACTCAAGAAGAGGGACTATAAATGTCTTGTCCTTGAGGACATCCCCAGTATCTAGATCAGTATCTGGCACAATGTAGGCATATAAAATGTATGCATATATTTGTGCATGTCTGTGTATAGCAACATCTCTATCTATATATTTTCCCAATCAAATAGGTTGTTTATATTTCCCAACTTCTTGTAACTATGAAAATTTTCAAACACAGAATACCTTGATGAACACCCTTAAACTTACCATCTAAATTCAAGAATTGTCAACTTTTTGCCATAGTTGCTTTACTTACATTTGCATCTGTGTATATGTACATTACTGAACCATTTATATATTAGCTGCCTACATCTTTATAGTCTTCCCTAATTACTTTCATATGCATCTCCTTACTAGCCATAATTTCATTATTTCCTCTAAGAAAATAACAATAATTCCCTAATATTACCTACTATCCAATCCATATTCAGTATTTCCCAATTGGCCATGATATATTTCCATTTTTTAAAAAACCAGCATCCAACCAAGATTCACATATTCCATTTTGTTGTTATATCTCCTTAATCATCTACAATTTAAATAGGTCCCCAGTTTTTTCATGATAATAAACTTATGAGGAAATCAAAGAAACTGCCCTATATATTGTCACATGTTCTAGATTTCTCTGTTTATTTGTGACACATTTAACTTGCTCCTCTATTCTATCCATCTCCTGTAAAGTAAAAGTTACTTCTAAAGTTTTAATTAAATTAAATGGGAAGAAATCAGAGAGGGAGACAAACCATGAGAGACTCTGGATTCTGGGAAACAAACTGAGAGTTACAGAAAGGAAGTGGGTAGAGGGATGGGGTAACTGGGTGATGGGTATTAAGGAGGGCACGTGTTGTGATGAGCACTGAGTGTTACACCCAACTAATGAATCATTGAACACTACATCGAAAACTAATGATGCACTATATGTTAGGTAATTGAACATAATAAAAAATTAAAATTAAAAAAAATAATACAATGACTGTAACTAACACTGCTGGATGGTATACTTGAAGGGTGCTAAAAGAGTAGATTCTAAAAATTCTCATCACAAGGAAAAGAATATTTTTTTATAGAAAGAAATGTATATAACATGATGGATACTAATAAACTTATTATGATAATCCCTTCACAATATATGTATGTCAAATCATGCTGTACAGCAGTGTGTATGTCAATTATATGTAAATAAAACTGAAAGAAAAAAGATAAAAAATAAAGGTTTGATTAAATTAAATTAATTAAATTCAATTTAAGCATTTTGTCATGGATACTTTATAAGCCATGTTGTGTAGCTCAATTAAATATTTTAAAGAGTAAATTGTAATCTGATTTTGAGTGAAAAAAATGGAATAAACAATACAAAAGGACTTTCAAGAAAAAAAATATACTATATTTTCTCTCTTAAAAATTTTGGATAGTGTAGACAACACTTAAAAACAGTTTTTAGAGGTCACTATTCTGAAGAGTATTTTTTGGTGTATCAAATTTGCTTTTTTCTGAACATGAGATATGAGCTGCTTTTCTGAAAAAAATATTCCTTTTTTTAAGACAAAAAATTTAAAACTTTCTTAGCTTAGGCTTTTTTTCTTAGCAGAAATTCAAGTATTTCTTCTGAATTTTTATTTCATACATGCAATAAAAGACTGGTCATATTCGTTGAGGACAAAGAACTAATAAAAGAGACCATTTATGAGCCATAATATTTATTTCAATACTGGAGATTTCCCTTTCATCTTTTTCTTTTTGTAAGCATTTGATTTTTTTTTTTTGATTTAAAAGAAAATACCCCTGAATAACCCTTCTCAGTGCTATTAACTGTGCTAAATAACTGTCTTGTTTTTGATCAGCCTTGAGCTCTTTAGAAGGATACTCTGAGGGCATACATAGGGCTCTGCCTTCATGGCTAGCCCCTTGGACAGTGGCTTTGACAATGGCAGTCCCTGATTGTCTTGACCAAATCATTGGATTGCAAAGCATAAAGTGTTGCTAAATTCTGATTATTTACAATCTGCCTAATTATAATTGAATAATTTAGCAAATATTTATTGAGTACCTTGTACATACAAAACATTGGGGGAGCGTAATTCTCTTTGTACACTTAAATGATTTTTTTGTGTGTATTTGTCCTCTATGTACCTCTCTGTTTCTTTCTTTACTTCTATTTCATATATGCTTCAGGGAAGTTACTGGATTATGCATCAATGATCTCTGAATTGTGTGAAGAGTACTATTCTTATAACTTTCATTACCAAGTTTGATTGCCAGAATAGATCCAATTGATGAAGTCATAGGTCAATGATAGCAACTTGTTCAGAAGAACAGCTAAACCAATGGTTGGAAGGCTTGACTTTAAATTCTTTAAATTCTGTTTGTCAGTGTCTCATTACAGATACAAGGATTGATAGTGGTTTGACTGTTGTAATAACTCAAAGGGATCAAACCAAGGGTCTGAGAGAAATATTGGCCCAGCATTTTTAGTGTGATACTGGAGAAATAATCCAGCATTTGTTTGATTCATATTTATGTTCTCTCAGGCTTCTCCATCCTCCTTCTTAGATGGTATGCAAAAAGTAGGCCATATTCATGTTAATAGAAGCCAAGTTGGTGAAATAATAAGGAACACTGATCAGACCAATAATTTTTAACATTTATAATGTAATTACTTCATTATTCAGCTTTGGAATTATAATTAATGTCATTTATTTTGTTTCAACTAGATCTTCTCTTGCCATTTCTATGACTCCTTTTGACATGAGTCTATGTCTGTATCCTAGCACAAATGTATGAAATTGAAAGCAATTTAAGATAGTTTGACCAGTTAAATGATGCCTGAACAGTTATTAGCATTTTAATTTGTTGCATTATTGAGAAGGGTTGTTCTACTGCATTTCCCCCCTCACTTTCATCCTTATATAGCTTCTTAATGGCTTAATGGTCCATCTGGATCATTTCCTCTACAAGACTTTAATTCTATTTACTAGTTTTGTCATCTGTAGATTTCCAATTTAAATATTTAGAAACATCACATGATGTCATCTTGCTTAAGTAGATTAGTGTAATTGTCTTGAAAGCATGAACAAAACATGCCTCATATCTTATTTTTACAATATTTAAATGGAAGTTAATTTACACAGAAGAATAATCAGACCCCTGCAGATATATGTATCATTCATATATCTTGCTCTGCATGGGACATCAAACATGAACAACTGAAAAATAGGCTTTCCGTTTACCTTGTTGATATTAGGTTTCAGATTTGTGCATAAGATGGCTCATCTTACACAATTGTTCCCTAATTATCTACTCTAGGAAGATAGGAAACTCAAGAATATCAAATGTCATGTTTCGTGGATTTTTCTGGGAAAATGTGGTAAAAGTTATATTTAAAAGTAGTAATAAAAATGCTCATTCATATTTCTTGCTGTACTGTGTAGATAAATAAACCTTTATCAAATAAATACTGTCTTCTGGGCCTAGAAAAGTCCAGCAAATAATCCAACTCTGACGTATCAATTCTAACAGTTTGATGTAGGGTATATGCGATTAAATACAGTAACATTAATGAAAGAGATATGGTAGCTATCCTCAAGTATTTAAAAAATGTTATGTAGAAAAGAATTAGACTATTTCCTCATTCTTCCAGTGGCAGAATTAGAAGCAGTAGGTCACAGATAAAGCAGGAAAATGTTGAATTATTTTAAGGTAAATATTTTCAGTGACATAAATTGCCAAATAATAAATTGACCTTCTACAGAAGGGATTGACTGTACATTGCTGAATCTGTTTAACCAGAGACTTGATTTCCTTATGGTAGACAGATATACAGGAATTCATGTATTGGGAGAAGACGGGACCAGATGATCTCTAATATACCCTTCAAACTGGAGAATCAATGATTTTTTTTTTACTCTTAAAACAACCAAGAAACACAAACAAGGGCAGGAGTCTTCAGAGAGTTGACTCCTTGAAATAGCTAATGGGGTACTCACGTTTGTCTTGTTCAGACTGATACTGGGAGATCAAACATCTGCCCTCAAATACCTTCTCATCTGGCTTGCTTCAATGTATAGGATTTTCATCATAGTGTTTACCTCTTTGAAAACTTCTGGATGCATGCACATTTGACCTGGATATAGGAGGAAGAATTTCTATATGAATTATGGAACCATTCCTAAGGTGTTAGTTTACTTTATGAAAATCTTACCTATTCTGCTTCACCACAAAGTTGAGCATGACATCTTATATAGTGCTACATAATTATTCTCCACTGTCCACAGATAAATACAAACTCCTTTGAAGTGATTTCATAGACCTTTATAACCTGATTTGAACCTACCTCTCAAACCTCAACTCCTGTTGTTCAATCCATATGCTCTAGGTCAAGCTACTTGTCATTTCTCCAAAATTTGTTGTTCTTCCATATCTCTGAGGCCAGGAATTGCCAGGAATGCCAATTTACTTTTCTTTGCTAAGTAAATGCCTGTTATCCCTAAAGACTTTCTTCTAATACAAAATGTTCTCTGAGGCCTTTTCCAATCTGCTAGCTAAACTTAGTGACTCCCTCTTCTATTCTCTAATGGCATTTTGTAATATTTCAACTATAATAGCTGTTATATTGGATATTATCTGGCTGTCTTTAGGTCTCTCCATTATACTGAGTTTCTTCAATGAACAGTGTTATAGTCATCTTCTATATCTCCATTGTTTAGTACATAGCCTCAGAGTGTTGATACTCAGTGAATTTTTGTTGAATACTGCATGTATGATATGAATATACTAATTTATAAGTTGGTTGATAGACTATAATATTCACACATTTTTGTGAGAGAAATGTAGGGACATGTTCAGTGTGTTTTAGTCCACTGAAATTCTGGATGTATCTGAAAAATGGCGTGATAATGCTGGACAAATAACTGGGAATGGAAGAAAGTGGAGAATGAGGAGCATAAGAAGTCCTAGAAAGGGAGCACTAAATTGAAGGGTTTATGATGAGGATAACATAGAAAAAATACTTGGACATTCCCAATTTCTAAGAACTAGTTTTTTGACAAGCTCAAAACTGGAAGGCTTTTGAATTTCTTCATTTATAAAGAAAGGTTGATACCATTTTATGCCTTGCTGGGAAATTGACACACTTGATTTCTGTGTACCTAAAATTCTAAATTCAGGACTTCTTTAAAAACTATGATGAATTGCTGAAGTTAAATTGAAATTATAATTCTATTTAGCTTGTCTCATAGCCATACTTTTTGGTTATTAATCTACTAGTGACTAAGCAAAAGTACATTAGAAACAGCCATGTACCAGAGATCAACACTGTTAAGACACAATGACTTCAGAGTTGCTTTTCTATTCTTTTTTATTCAACTCTAACCTACCATGTTTTAGTATCTGTCTCTCGAGTCATGGTGTGTCAATCACATTGAATGACATGCCAAAGATAAAAGCATCACTTCTTTGGCAAGAAGAAATAAAAATAAAAAGATTGGCAAAACATCAAGTTTAGTATGGAGCTATTGTCTGTTTAATCAAAAGATGTTATTTAAACAGTACATTGCCTCTACTCTATAGAGATTAGAACATTGTTAGAAGTATGGAATAACAACTCTTGTCATTATAACAGCAGGATTTTTTTTTCTTTGTAATTTCCAATTGCTATAGATAGAGGATATATCTGGCATATTACTTCATGTGTGAAGTTTTACATTTTCAAATATATTTTTTCTATTTTTTAGAAGAATTTTATAATTTTAATTAATTCTATAAACTGTAATTATTTCTTTACACTTGCATTTGAAATGGAAAGAGAAATACGTGAAAGTCATGGTGATTTTGCTTTCCTGTAGACTATAACTTGCAGGGGTGGGGGATGCTGGTGAGAAATACTCTCACTTGAAAAATAAATCAAAAGACCAGAGAATGTTATTGAAACACCAGCAATTGATCTCTTGTAAAGATTATAATTTTAATTTTCATGTTTTTTATTTATTTGTTTGTTTATTTATTTATTTATTTATTTATTTATTTATTTATTAAAGATTTTATTTATTTATTTGACAGAGAGAGACACAGCGAGAGAGGGAACACAAGCAGGGGCAGTGGGAGAGGGAGAAGCAGGCTTCCCGCTGAGCAGGGAGCCCGATGCAGGACTCCATCCCAGGACCCCGAGCCGAAGGCAGACGCTTAACAACCGAGCCACCCAGGCGCCCTTAATTTTCATGTTTAAATACAATGAAACTTTTGCATACTTCCAATGTGAAAGTACCCAAGCTCAGCTTTGTATTTCAGGAGATGAAGAAAACACCATCCCTGTCTTCAGAAGGGGTGTCCTTTAACAGAGGAAAAAATGCCATATTACAGATAAGAATTTTTGTCTTATTTAATTGCTGTAAATTGTGGGAATTCATAGTGTCTGACTAGATAAGATTTAATAAACGGATGCCTCCTTGGGTGAGACTAGTTGAAAAGCAAAGAAGGAGTATCCAGAAAACTGGACCTCCTTTAAAGTTTCTGGGCTGAAAACAGCCAGATCCTCATTATGGCTCAGTGTACTCATCCAGGGAGTAAATGCTTAGGAGGAACATTTATCTTTGGTGGTCATGTACTCCACATACTCCCCGCCTGCACGTGTGTCACAAGCACAACTTGTTCTAATCACACAATACTCCCTATGTCACTGTCTTGATTATTAAAGCTTCTCACTCCTTCTTGCTTTTCTTATTCCCTTGATGTATTGATAACATTCACAATAAAAGTGGAGGAAGAGCTTGCCTCAGGACGTTTCACCACCAGAGCGTCTGGTCCCCAAGCCTTCTCCTTTCTCCTACTTAGGTGTGTGGAGTAAACATTTCATTCCCTGCTTCAGGGTTTGCTGGCCAAACCCAACAGTAAATCAAATGGCCCTAATATGCTAAATGTGTATTCATGTGCAAAATAAGAATCATGCTATTTTTACAAAGAATATTGTCTCTGCCCCCATCATCAACCAGGCAAGCAAACTTCTCAAAAAGAAAAACAGAATTTTTATATCATATTTTCTTAGCATAAAATATATAAGCAAAGAGTTAATAAGTCATAAATATAATAGATAATTTTAGGTAAGGCTTCTTTATTAATTTTTGGTTCACAGTCTAATTTGCTAACTGACCTTGCATATGAGTAGAATGCACAACTACATTTTTTTTTTTTTTAGCAAGAGATGACTAGGCTATTTTCAGTTACTAAAATTTTAGTAAAGAAGCTATGGATCAAGTTATTTCTCCAGTGGAAAGTTTTCTTTTTTTATTTTCTTTTCATGACCACTGTTCCATATTTCAGGCTGAACATCCTACAATCAGATAAAATAAGTCAAGTTGGCTGTCTTTCAAAGAGTCTAAGTAATCTTTCCCAACCAATATTCAGGGATTCCAGATGGTGGTAGATGATAAATTTCCTCTGTGATTGATTGACTATGTGTCTTTAATAACACTGTTATGAATACATTAAAATAAAATAGATCCAGTTAAAATCTGACCTCTGTCATCTACTAGTTAAGTGCCTTGGATGAGTCATTTATCTTCTTTAAGTCACAGGTTCTGTGTCTGTAAAAAGGAGATAATAATTTCCATTTAGCAATATTATTTTATTTTTAAACATTAAAACATCAAGTACAGTTCCTGGGATATATTAGGAATTCAAAAAAATGTTAGTTTCCTTTTATCCCTCTGATATGTACAAAATCTGCTGTATAAGTGGGTTCCATTTTGTTTTAGTTCCTGGTATCACACTGTTTCCTTAACTTTAAGGGGTCATCTTGAAAATATATACCTTTTGTTCTGGGAAAAAAATACAAATGCTTTAGTGCAAAATCATGCCACCACTGGAGCCACAAATATAAATGTATCTCTTATTGAAAGTGAAATGCTAAGATAGGCTTCAAATATCAAAACCAAGAAGATGTTGGTATATAATTTAGAAAGCAATGATTAAGGATCTGATTCAAATCCTTACTAGGGGGCCTGTAGAAACATAAAAGCTAGGAAAAGTCACTTAAACATTAGATACCTTGGTTTCTCTAGTTTTAGAGGTAATAATCCCTGCTTACTAGAAACATAATATTAGCATTTCACAGTCTAATAAAAAAGCTTCCTAAAGTATTAATGTTGCTATTATTTTAAAAATGATTCAGTAACTTGTAAAGCCTTTCCAAATAATTAAATTAGATTTTAGGAATTCTTCAAGATAAACACATAATGAATTTCTCATAAGAAAAGCATTTATATTATCAGAAGTTTGTCAGTGGAGGGAGGAAACCATTATTATAGTCATGCAAAACACAATTCATTGAGTCTACAATTTTTTTACAGTCTACAATAATTTTTATAGTAAGAAAAAATATGTTGAATATTGTGGAATTCAGCAACATGGCAGGATATAAAATCAATGCACAGAAATCAGTGGCATTTCTATACATTAACAGTGAGACAGAAGAAAGAGAGATTAAGAAATTGATCCCATTTACAATTTCACCAAAACCCATAAGATACCTAGGAATAAACCTAACCAAAGAGGTAAAACATCTGTACTCTAAAAACTATAGGACACTTATGAAAGAAATTAAGGATTACACAAAGAATAGAAAAACTTTCCATGGTCATGGATTGGAAGAATAAATATTGTGAAAATGTCTATGCTACCAAGAGCAATCTACACATTCAGTGCAATCCCTATCAAAATACCATCAACCTTTTTTCATAGAGCTTGAACAAATAAACCTAAAATTTGTATGGAACCAGAAAAGACTCCAAATAGAGGAATGTTGAAAAACTACTGTGAATTGTGTAAGACTGTTGAATCACAGACCTGTACCTCTGAAACAAATAATACATTATATGTTAAAAAAAAAAAAAAAAAGAAGAAGATAGCAGGAAGGGATGGATGAAGGGGGGGAAATCAGAGGGGCAGATGAACCATGAGAGACTATGGACTCTGAGAAACAAACTGAGGGTTCTAGAGGGGAGGGGGTGGGGGTATGGGTTAGCCTGGTGATGGGTATTAAAGAGGGCATGTTCTGCATGGAGCACTGGGTGTTATATGCAAACAATGAATCATGGAACACTACATCAAAAACTAATGATGTCATATGGTGATTAACATAACATAATAATAAAAATAAATAAATAAATAAATAAAAAGAACACACACACACAAAAGAAAGAAAACCAAAGCTGGGGGCATCACAATGCCTGACTTCAAACTATATTACAAAGCTGTAATCATCAATACAGTATGGTACCGGCACAAAATCATACACATAGATCAATGGAACAGAATAGAGAACCCAGAAATGGACCCTCAACTCTATGGCCAACTAATCTTCAACAAAACAGGAAAGAATATCCAATGGGGAAAGTACATTCTCTTCAACAAATGGTGTTGGGAAAATTGGACAGCCACATGTAGAAGAATGAAAGTGGACCATTTTCTTACACCATACACAAAGATGAAATAGTTTTTAAAATAACTATAGCCAAAATAATTTTCTTACATAAGGAAGCATTCAATATAACACATTGACAAGTTACCTACTATATAATCCTATGTAATACTGAAGGTATGGAAGGAAGAATTCAGAGGAAATACCATATACATTCCCTTCCCTTAAGAAGTTTGAAATCTAATGAGAGTGATAAGAATAAGATGTGTGAATCAATAACTTACAAAACCAGATAAGATGTAATTCAGAACTGAGCTATACATTATTAACTCTTAAGTATTGCATAAGTTATGAGAAGAAAGATGATTTGTCTCCAGAGTAACTGAAGATGCTTTCAAGTAAGGGGCTAGAACTTGACCTGGATGTCAATGAAATTTAGACAAGTAGAATGGGGCTGCATCTACAAACCAGATACAGTCATTGCAGAAGCAAAGTAACTGAATAATGAGTGAGCATGGCACACCAGTAGGAAAGGAACCAGAGGACACATGTTAGTGAGGATGAAGGCTGTAGAGTTAGAATAGGTCAGATTTAAACCATGAAAGACAGACAAAGCTATTTGGACTTAATGCCACAGGAAACGATATATAATGGTATCACTTGCTAGAAATTTCCTGAATGTGGTATATGGAAGACTGGATGCAGGAATACCAACAAGTAGCCTGTTATAAGCATTCAATTTTTGAGGCACCTGGGTTGCTCAGTTAAGTGGCTGCCTTCAGCTCAGGTCATGATCCCAGGTCCTGGGATTGAGCCCCACATTGGGCTCCTTGCAGAACGGGGAGCCTGCTTCTCCCTTGCCTGTCATTGCCCCTGCTTGTGCTCTTTCTCTCTCTGTCAAATAAATAAATAAAATCTTTAAAAAAATAAGCATTCAATTGTTAACCTGAAGGAAGAATTAAGAGGACTTAGTAATTGACTACAAAGCTAAAATACTTTCTGGTAAAAGTTTACATATTTTATTTTGTATAATAAACTTCCAAGATGTTTACATACTCCTCAAAATAACTAAACTTTAAATTAGAGTATACCATCACCAGATTATAAAGGTGCCTCAGTGACAGTAATGTAGGTTGAAGAGTAGATTAAAGATAAGATTGAGATAAGCAAGTTTTTCTGCATTTGTGATAAAATAGAATTTGCTGTTAAAAGAACCAAAATTGAACCTTAATCATTAGAATATTTTTAGAATGCAATATATAAATACCTACTATTTGATGCATTTCCTGCTCATTTTTCTATAATTAAATTTATCCTGATCTAGCCCCTAACCTTTCTTATTTCCAGGTTTGATTTAGAATCCTTCATTCAAACTTTCTATAAATCATTAGCTGGGAGTGTGCCTCTACTATGTCAACTGTACAACATCAAGACATCTTAGCATCAAAGACCTTTCCAGTTTCTTGCAGCATAGTAACTTAATTCTGTCTCAGCCAGGGGCTCTTTATCCACCTGATTCAGATAATCAAAAAGATGGTTTTAGTTCTCCTGGCCTCCAATAATCTTGGAGGGTCTTTTGTTTTGATTTTTTTATTCAAATGCATCAGGAAATATTTTCATCTTGGCTAGAGAAGATGGTAATTAAAGATGGTAATTATGTCTCCATTTCAGTGTGAAACCCAAGTATCTTGATTTTGAGATCAGAAAAAAATGACTACATTCTTTTTTTTTAAGATTTTATTTATTTATTTGACAAAGAGAGAGATAATGAGAGCAGGAACACAAGCAGGGGGAGTGGGAGAGGGAGAAACAGGCTTCCGTGGAGCAGGGAGCCCAATGTGGGGCTCGATCCCAGGACCCTGGGACCATGACCTGAGCTGAAGGCAGACACCTAACAACTGAGCCACCCAGATGCCCCAAAATGACTACATTCTTGACAATAAGCCAAAATTTCCTTCTAAAATACATTCTTACTGCTAGCTAAAGTAGGTGTTATTTTATTTATTTATTTTTATTTACTTATTTATTTTTAAAGACTGACAGAGAGAGACACAGTGAAAGAGGGAACACGAGCAGGGGGAGTGGGAGAGGGAGAAGCATGCTTCCCGCTGAGCAGGGAGCCAAATGCGAGACTTGATCCCAGGACCCTGGGATCATGACCTGAGCTGAAGGCAGACACTTAATGACTGAGCCACCCAGGCGCCCCAGTAGGTGTTATTTTAAATAAAATATAACAATATTCTTAGCAATAATAAAGCAGCCTCTTTTGGAACAGCTTATCTTTTATATTTTGTTACTCTTCATTATATTATAAAACTTTCAGGTTATTACAAAGTTCCTATCATCTAGAATATTGACCTTCAGATTTGATGAAACAGGTAACTTCCAACTTAATGTAGTACACTTTTTATATAATAGATTAGTTCAGACCCCAAGAGTCAGTATATATTAATTGAAAACAAGCTATGTGTTAAATGTTCTGCTATGCTCTGAGGATACAATAGTAAACAAGGCAGGCCAGGCAGAGACCTTAAACACCCAACCTAGTGGATGAAGGACACTCCTTCATCTGGATACAAGGAAGGACAAAAACTTGAGTACAGCTACAAACAGACTAAAATGTGTATGAGCATTCAGAGCATAGAGGGCTAACCTTCACTGTTACCAAAGCCTAATTTTATTGCAAAACACTTTTCTGAAAGGCCTAATAGCTCCATAAAATATTTATATTCTAACACATTTTAAATAGGACACAATTATGAACCAAAATATAAAGTGGTTAAATCTACTTATAAAAATAAAGCAGCATCAGTAAAGTCAAGGAAGACCAGAATATCAAACACTTCAAACTGTTAAATGCTGATTAGATATTGAGAACAGAGAAAAGTTTGTTGGATTTGGTGACTGTCTAGACAAAGGCTTTCAGCAGAGTTATGGGATCCTAAACCAGATTCAGAGAATAAAGAGTGTGGGTGGTGAAAAAATGGAGGACAAGAGATAGAGACTAAACATTAGAGAATATTGGTAAAGAGAAGAGACATTTCTAGAATGGGTGATTAAGCTAAGTAATTGTTTGTTGTTGTTTGTTGTTGTTTTCCTAGCTAAGAAAGACCTAGATAAGTTTAAAGATCTGCTTTTAAATAGGATGCATACAATTTTTGGTTGAAGAAACCCAATGCTTAACATGTTGTATACTTTCATAAAAAACAGAAACAACAACCTCATGATTATAAATATTAAACTTCATATTCCTCAGGGAATGCTCTTCTCAGTGGTCATTAGTTCTCTGATCTAAATAGCACCTCATGGCAAAAGCTATTTAGTCATGTGATAATGAAATGATGACTGCTTAGTCCTAGAAATGAGACTGGAAATGTTAAACTAGGTAGAAGTTATTTATTTCCTGACTAGGTTTGTTTGGAGAACTCACAGATAGTATAATTTTAATATCACCATGACTTTTGAACTATTATCTGGGATCCATTTGCTTCAATGTCATTGCTTCTTGTAAACTAGGTTATGTTGGGAAAGGAAGGTTGGAAAAAGCCACCATTCTTTCTAGTTTTTTTTTTTTTAATTTTGTTTAATATAAATTTCTTCCCCTAACTTAACTTACAATCTGCATAATTCACCTATCTGTACTTTTAATTCTAATTCATCATAAAAATTTTGGTAACGAATGTTTTCCATTCATTAAATGTAATACATTTTAAACATTTTAAAATGTTGGGAGAAAGGAAAGATGGCAGAGGAGTAGGGGACCCCATTTCAACTGGTCTCCAGAATTAAGCTGGATATCTACCAGACCACTCTGAGCACCCACGAAATCAGCCTGAGATGTAAGAAGATCTGGATCTCTACAAACAGAATAATGCAGGTGGTTGGTTTAGAGGTACAAAGTGGGGAGCCGTGATTCTGTGGGCAGATATCAGAGGTTAAATGGCAGTGGGAGGGTGCCTGGCCGTTCGGATCCTACACCGCCGGTGAGAAAAAGCCTCGCTCGCTGGGGATGGGGCACAAACCTGCAGACAAGTAGTGGCGGAGAAAGGACTTTAAGGCAACCCCCAGGGCAAAAACCCGGAGCGGCAGGGTCGTGTGTATGAACTGGGAATGGCTGGCAGTTTTAGAAGCACAAAGGTAGACACGTGCCACAACCTGGAGGCAGGACTGGGAGCACTGCAGAGCGGTGCACAACCCAGGACGCTGCAGTTTATAGCAGCACGGACAGAAACAGAGACAGTGTGGCCTGGAGAGCTCACAGAAGAATAGACTGCAATCTCTCTGCTCTGAGGCAGAGGGTTGGAAATGGTCTCTTCTGCTCTGACTCACAGAGGAAGAAATATTAAGGGGGCTTCTATAAAAGGAGGAAGACCCCAAGAGTCATATAAAACAGCAATATACAGGGACAATCTATAAGAACAACGTCTTCACAGGCAACATGATGACAATAAATTCATATCTTTCAATAATCACTTCCAACGTGAAAGGCCTAAATGCTCCCATAAAACAGCACAGGGTTATAGATTGCATAAAAAGACAAGACCCATCCATATGCTGTCTACAAGAGACTCATTTTGAACCTAAAGATACATCCAGACTGAAAGTGAAAGGATGGAGATCCATCTTCCATGCCAACGGACCTCAAAAGAAAGCTGGGGTAGCAATTCTTATATCAGACAAATTAGGTTTTAAACTAAAGTCTGTAATTAGATACACGGAAGGACACTATATCATTCTTAAAGGGTCTATCCAAAAAGAAGATCTAACAATTGTAAATATCTATGCCCCCAACATGGGAGCAGCCATCTACATAAGCCAACTGTTAACCAAAATAGAGTCCTACTGATAACAATACGTTAATTGTAGGAGACCTCAATACTCCACACTCAGCAATAGACAGATCATCTAAGCAGAAAATCATCAAGGAAACAAGAGCTTTGAATGATACACTGGACCAGATGGACCTCATAGATATATAAAGAACATTCCACCCGAGGGGTGCCTGGGTGGCTCAGTTGGTTAAGCGACTGCTTTCGGCTCAGGTCATGATCCTGGAGTCCTGGGATCGAGTCCCGCATCGGGCTCCCTGCTCGGCAGGGAGCCTGCTTCTCCCTCTGACCCTTACCCCTCTCATGTGCTCTCTCTCTCTCCCATTCTCTCTGTCTCAAATAAATAAATAAAATCTTAAAAAAAAAAAATGAACATTCCACCCGAAAACAACAGAATACTCATTCTCCTCGAGCGCACATGGAACTTTCTCCAGAATAGACCACATACTGGGTCACAAATCAGGTCTCAACCGATACCAAAAGACTGAGATTATTCCCTGCATATTCTCAGACCACAATGCTCTAAAACTGGAACTCAATCACAAGAAAAAATTTGGCAGAAATTCAAACACTTGGAAGCTAAAGACCAATCTGCTCAAAATGTTTGGGTCTACCAGGAAATCAAAAAAGAACTTAAACAATTCATGGAAACCAATGAGAATGAAAACACATCAATCCAAAACCGATGGGATACTGCAAAGGCGGTCCTAAGGGGGAAATATAGAGCCATCCAAGCCTCACTCAAAAAAAATAGAAAAATCCCGAATTCACCAACTAACTCTACACCTTAAAGAACTAGAGAAAAAGCAACAAAAGACACCTAAGCCAGGCATTAGAAGAGAAATGATTAAAAATAGAGCAGAAATCAATGAATTAGAAATCAGAAACACAGTAGATGAGATCAACAAAACTAGAAGTTGGTTCTTTGAAAGAATTAATAAGCTCGATAAACCACTGGCCAGACTTATCCAAAAGAAAAGAGAAAGGACCCAAATTAATAAAATGATGAACGAAATGGGAGAGATCATGACTAACACCAAGGAAATAGAAATAATTATTTGAAATTATTATCAACAACTATATGCCAATAAACTGAGCAATCTGGATGAAATGAAGGCCTTCCTGGAAACCTATAAGCTGCCAAGACTGAAACAGGAAGAAATTGACAACCTGAATAGGCCAAGAACCAGTAACGAGATTGAAGCAGTGATCCAAAACCTCCCAAAAAACAAGAGTCCAGGGCCTGATGGATTCCTGAGGAATTCTATCAAACATTTAAAGAAGAAATAATATCTATTCTCCTGAAGCTGTTTCAAAAAATAGAAACAGAAGGAAAACTTCCAAACTCATTCTGTGAGGCCAGCATTACCTTAATCCCCAAACCAGACAAAGACCCCATCAAAAAGAATTTCAGACCGATATTCCTGATGAATATGGATTCCAAAATCCTAGCTAATAGGATCCAACAATACATTAAAAGGATCATCCACCACGACCAAGTGGGATTTATCCTCGGGATGCAAGGGTGGTTCAACATTCGCAAATCAATCAATTTGATAGAACACATTAATAAGAGGAGAGAGATGAACCATATGGTCCTCTCAATTGATGCAGAAAAAGCATTGACAAAATACAACATCCTTTCCTGATTAAAACTCTTCAGAGTATAGGGATAGAGGGAACATTCCTCAACTTCATAAAATACAACTATGAAAAACCCACAGTGAATATCATCCTCAATGGGGAAAAGCTGAGAGCCTTTCCCTTAAGATCAGGAACACGACAAGGATGCCCACTCTTGCCACTATTGTTCAACATAGTACTAGAAGTCCTAGCAACAGCAATCAGAAAACAAAAAGAAATAAAAGGTATTCAAATTGGCAAAGAAGTCAAACTCTCTCTTTTAGTAGATGACATGATACTTTATATGGAAAACCCAAAAGACTGCACTCCCAAATTACTAGAACTCATCCAGCAATTCAGTAATGTACCAGGATACAAAATCAATGCACAGAAATCAGTTGCTTTCTTATACACTAACAATGCAACTGTAGAAAGAGAAATTAGAGGAACGATTCCATTTACAATAGCACCAAAAACCATAAGATACCTCAGAATAAACCTAACCAAAGAGGTAAAGGATCTATACTCTAGGAACTACAAAACACTCATGAAAAAAATTGAAGAAGACACAAAAAGATTGGAAAATATTCCATGCTCATGGATCGGAAGAATAAACATTGTTAAAATGTCTATGCTACCCAGAGCAATCTATACCTTCAATGCCATCCCGATCAAAATTCCAATGGCATTTTTCCAAGTGCTGGAACAAAGAATCCTAAAATTTGTATGGAATCAGAAAAGACCCCGAATCGCCAAGGAAATGTTGAAAAAGAAAAACAAAGCTGGGGGCATCATGTTGCCCGATTTCAAGCTATATTACAAAGCTGTGATCACCAATACAGCATGGTACTGGCACAAAAACAGACATCTAGACCAATGGAACAGAATAGAGAGTGCAGATATGGACCCTCAACTCTATGGTCAAATAATCTTTGACAAAGCAGGAAAAAACATGCAATGGAAAAAAGTCTCTTCAATAAATGGTGCTGGGAAAATTGGACAGCTACATGCAGAAGAATGAAACTCGATCATTCTCTAACACCATACACAAAGATAAACTGAAAATGGATGAAAGACCTCAATGTGAGACAGGAATCCATCAAAATCTTAGAGGAGAACATAGGCAGTAACCTCTTTAACATTGGCCACAGCAATTCCTTTCAAGATACATCTCCAAAAGCTAGTGAAACAAAAGCAAAAATGAACTTCTGGGACTTCATCAAGATCAAAAGCTTCTGCACAGCAAAGGAAACAGTCAACAAAACAAAGAGGCAACCCACAGAATGGGAGAAGATATTTGCAAATGACACTACAGATAAAGGGCTGGTATCCAAGATCTATAAAGAACTTCTGAAATCAACATCCAAAAATCAAATAATCAAGTCAAAAAATGGGCAAAAGATATGAAAAGACACTTCTCTGAAGAAGACATACAAATGGCTAACAGACACATGAAAAAATGTTCATCATCATTAGCCATCAGGGAAATTCCAATCAAAACCACATTGAGATACCACCTTACACCAAGGCAAGAAACAACAAATGTTGGAGACGTTGTAGAGAAAAAAGAACCCTCTTACACTTTTGGTGGGAATACAAGTTGGTACAGCCACTTTGGAAAACAGTGTGGACGTGCCTCAAAAAATTAAAAATAGAGCTACCCTATGACCCAGCAATTGCACTACTGGGTATTTACCCCAAAGACACAGATGTAGTGAAAAGAAGGGCTGTATGCACCCCAATGTTCATAGCAGCAATGTCCGCAATAGCCAAACTGTGGAAAGAGCCAAGATGCCCTTCAACAGTTGAATGGATAAATAAGATGTGGTCCATATATACAATGGAATATTATTCAGCCAGCAGAAAGGATGAATACCCAACTTTTTCTTTTTTTTTTTTTTTTAAGATTTTATTTATTTATTTGAAAGAGAATGAGAGAGAGAGAGAGAGAGCACATGAGAGGGGGGAGGGTCAGAGGGAGAAGCAGACTCCCCGTTGAGCAGGGAGCCCAATGTGGGACTCGATCCTGGGACTCCAGGATCATGACCTGAGCCAAAGGCAGTCGCTTAACCAACTGAGCCACCCAGGCACCCCATCCAACTTTTAAATCAACATGGATGGGACTGGAGGAGATTATGCTCAGTGAAATAAGTCAAGCAGAGAAAGTCAATAATTGTATGGTTTCACTTATTTGTGGAACATAAGGAATAGCATGGAGGACATTAGGAGAAGGAAGGGAAAATGAAGGTAGGGAAATCCGAAGGAGAGATGAACCATGAGAGATTATGGACTGTGAGAATGAAACAGGGTTTTAGAAGGGAGGGCGATGGGGGGATGGGTTAGCCTGGTGATGGGTATAAAGGTTGGCATGTATTGCATGGAACACTGGGTGGTATACGAAAACAATGGATCGTGGATCACTACATCAAAAACTCATGATCTATTGTATCATAACTAACATAATAAAATTAAAAAATAAATAATAAATAAATAAATAATTAATTAAAAATAAACATTTTAAAATGTTGATCTTCCTAATAATTTAGTGAGTTAGAAGGAGAGCTATGTAGTATTTTATAATATTTCCTTTCTATTTGAAGTTTGAGTTTACTTCCAATTCTGAGTCAGATACTATCCAGTTAACACAGGAGTCTTAATATACAGTAGATGTGCATAACATTGAATTTATAATGTGCTAATATTCCAAAATGCAATAATACAGGGAAAGGAATAAAGAAGAAGGAATACTCTGGAATTAAAGGCTCTATTCTACTGACTTTCCCTGTTAAATTCCAAAGAGTACACATAATCCACAATTCTCTTGAAAAGAAAAAATGGAAAGATGAATTCATTTGTAGAAGGACATCTAGGACTTATTCAATTAGAATCTTTGCAATCATATATATATGTGTGTGTGTGTGTATGTGTGTATTAAAACTCATGTGTCAATAAAAAGAATACCTATCAAATTTAATCAATGGGAAAAAAATAAGGGGCCTTCCTTCATTCTAGCTATTTTTGAAAAACAGTGATCACAATATGATATATACTGTTTTTTACTTATAGAAAGTTTAACTTTATTAAGGATTGCTAAAAGAATGACTAGAATGTTAAATCAGTTACATCACTGAATACCATGTTAAAAATAGAATCGTGAATGTTTTTGAGCAAACACTGTGGTGATATTGTGATGCATATGCAGGTGTAGATGTGAGATACTGTTTCTTTAACACTTTATCATTTTATGACATTTTAATTTCCCTGTGAGTATGATTAATACTACTTGGAAATAATTTATCACTAACACTAATTCAAATGGTGGATCATTTCTAAAAATCAGTTGGCAATGAAACTGATATCCCACTGATATCCTACTAGTTTAATGCATTAACATACACTTTCATTAATACCATATTTATCCTTGTTGACAGGTATTACATTTGCTGACTTAAAAAAAAAAAAGTGTCCCTTCCAGTTCAAAGACATCTTGGTCTTTAGAAAACTAAATTATGCTAAAGCAAGAAAATGTTGCATACAAGCTTGTTCTTAGCCATATGTTTAAAGCAATCAAAAAGTTGAAGTTACATCTCTGCAGTGTTTACTCTGTTATAAAAGGACTAATATAATTAATCATGTGGCACTGCAGAGAAGGAAGTTTTCTTTTTTTGTCTTCATTTTCTATTAAACTTGGCTTGCAATTTCAATGACACTGAAAGTAGGTTATACATATAAGCTGAAATCAGGAATCACTTGCCAAGAAATCTATGTGTACATGATTTAAACGTCCCATGTTGTTTATCTTTAGAAAATAAACTTTTCTTCTTGCTTCCATCCAGAAGGTTGGTCTTTAAAAAAAATATATCAATATACATTATAAGGCCTCCTTTCTTAAGACAAAGATTCTCTGAAAATGCCACAGTGCTCCCAAAATCCATTTGCAACTAAAGCATCCTACACAATATGAACAGAAATAGATAGGCAATAATGCCAGGCTGATGTAAAAATAAAAAAGAAAGGGGGCAAAAGGAACCAAATTGTAAGATTAACTCATTTTTTCATGTATATGGCATTTAGTTGCAATGTTGTTGTTTTTTTTTCTACCCATGTGGCAGCCTCAGTCTTTCAGGTGGTACTGCTAGCTGTAATAAATCCACCAAAGGTTTCATGAAGGAACTGAGACCCTGCACCTTCCCTCATTATTACTAGGTATTAGTATTAATTGTTATAGTCAGTCTGAATATCAAAACCATGGGATGTCTGCCTTCCTCTCTCACAATAATGCCAATGATTTTTTTTTCTGCAATTGTGATCTTTTCACCTTTTAACATACTTTAAGTTCTTTCCATATACATGGCACTGTGTTAGTTGTCAAGGATAATAAAACAATTAAGATATGGTCTTTGATCTTAAAGAGTTCTCTGATATCTAACTGTTCCTAAAACCACCTAATAATGGAGTAGAATGGAAGTACTAATGATCAAACAATATTAACAAATGGCATGTAGTGTGATTCAAAACCATGTTATGGTCTTCTTGTTAAGTCCCAACCTTCTCCTAAGACATACTCACCAAATGCAATTCCCTTTGCTGCAGTACATCAAAACATGAAGGCACTTGAGAAAGGGAATCCACTTATTATTAGGTTCCATGTTATTTTCTTCTAAATCTCATGCAGCAAGGCCTATTCACACCACCTAAGGTAAATTGGAATAGAATTTCCAGAGTTATCTTGAATTTTGGGTGTAAAACTTGAGCTGATTCATATTGGAAGATGTCATATGACTCAAAGTTAAGTACCACTGAGTCAGAAGAAAATCTAACTATCAGCACAGCTGGATCTAGCCTGCAAGGCTCAGAAGAGAATACTTGATAGGTGAGGTCTAATAAGAACTAGTTACTGGGGGTTCCATCTAATAAAAGCCTGTGCTGTGATAATTTCTGAAAGCTTACTGGGAATGTTAATATTTGCGTAATTCACACAGAAATGTGAAAGTCTACTCTTTGCTAGGATATACAGTTAGCTCCTCCACATTAATAACCCCTAAAATAAAATAGGTATGTCACATAGAAGAAATGTTTAACTTCCACTTATTTCAGACCTATTATTTCAGACCTATTATTATATATACATTATATATATATATTATTATATATTACATTTAATCTTCATATATCCTTATTTTACAAAGGAGAAGGCTGAGGCTCAGAGAGGTCAAGTAACTTCTAAGCTCTAGTTTCAGTTAGTAATTGATGGGCCTAGTATTCTGCCAGTTTGGTCTGACAATAAATCCAAAGCTTTTTCCACTCTACCATGATGCACTAGAAGGAATGGTGGGCTGATAGAGAGTGCTCCAGTCCTGCAATTCTTGCAGAAATGTGAAAGACTAATCTTCGCTAGTCACTTCTAAATGCCTTCATCTCTCATTTTGTGGCAAAAGAGAATTTGGGGGAATAATTAGAGCCTGCCCAGTTTTAGGCATTATATATTAATGTCTGGAAAGGGACAAAGAGAATTTAGTTTGTGGTAGGCAAAATAATGGTCTCCCAAAGAAGTCCACACTTCAATCCTGAGAACTTGTGTGTCACAGAGAGATGTGACTTCAGAGAGATGTCACTGACATCTTTGAAGATGAAGAAAGGGGGACAAGAGTGAAGGAATGAAGATAGCCTCTAGAAAATGGAAACAACCCTCAACTGACAACCAGTAAGGAAACAGGAACCTCAGTCATATAATGAACCACAAAGAATTTGGATAATTATGAAAATAGATTCTCCCTTAGAGCCTCTAGAAGGGAATGCAGTCCTGTCAGCATGCAGATTTTGACCCTGTAAGATCCATATAAGATTTCTAACCTATATAATTGTTAATTTTTTAAAATATATTGTATGTTGTTAAATTTGTAGTAATTTTTTTAGGTGAGCAATATAAAACTAAAACATAGTTATTCTTTAACACACACTCATCTTCCCCCACATCCATATACATGCTGCTCTTTCTCCCACCCCCTCAATATGGTTATATTGTTTTGGTTGGTTGAATAGTTAATTTTTACATTTTGTAACTTTGTAAATGCTACTAATAGCCGAGCCATGGAATGGATTTTATTTTTCCTTTCCCATGCAGTTAATTTCTTGTGCCCATAGTTAACTATCTACCTCTCTCTCTCTCTCAGCCTTTCTTCCCTTCTTCTCCCTCACTTTCTCCCTTTTTCTCCTTTCTTTGTCTCTTCTCCTCTCTGTTTGTCTATGTTTTTCCCACTAATTTGTCCATAAAGCAACTCCCCCAGTTTTGTAAATCTCCAATTAACACATACAAAAACAAGTATTTTATCAAAGTCATTTTCTTGTAGAAGTTTCTCCTGGAGCATTATGAAATTTTTTTTTCTAATAAATACATTTTATTGTAATATGAACTATAAAAATGCAAATATGTTAACAGCAAGGTTTGGCAAATTTTGCCTACTGAACACAACTCTAAAATCATCAAAAACAAAAATATAGAACATTCTCATAACCACAGAAAGTTCCCTCATGCTCTTTACTGTCAATCTCTCCCTCCAGTCCAACCTCCACCTGAGGCAAACCCTGATCTGATATCTATAACCATAAATTAGATTATCTTTATGTAAATGAATACATACTTTATGTATTCTTTTATATTGGGTCATTTTCACTCAATACAACATTTATGAGATTAATGCATTTTATTGTGTATTTCAGCAGTTCATTCATTTTTTTTTCTTTTCCCCCCAGCTTGAGATATAATTGACACATAACATTGCATAAGTTCAAGATGTACAACATGTTGATTTGATACATTTATATATTGTATAATGATTACCACCATAGCATTAGCTAACACTACCATCCTATCGCATAATTACCATTTCTTTTTTGTGGTGAGAAAATTTAAGATCTACTCTATTGGCAACATTCAAGTATATGATACAGTATTATTAGGTATAATCACCATGCTATACATTGCATCTCCAGAACCTGTTAACTTTATAACTGGAAGTTTGTACCCTGAGCAGTATCTTCACATTTCCCTCAACCTCTGACAATCACCATTCTACTCTGTTTTTCTGAGTTCAACATTGTTAGAATTTGAATGTAAGTGATATCATACCTTATTTGTCTTTTTCTGTCTGACTTATTTCACTGATATTGCACTCAAGTTTCATCAAGTTGTTACAAATGGTAATATTTCCTTTTTCCTTATGGCTGAATAGTATTCCAGGGTGTGTGTGTGTATGTATATATATAATGTATACATACACAGACACCTCACACATTATCCATTCATCCATTGATGGGCACTTAGGTTTTTTCTATATTTTGGCTACTGTAAATAATACTGCAATTAATATGAGAGTGTAGATATCTCTATGAAATCTTGAATTCAATTCTGACATATACCCAGGGGTGGAATTACTGGATGCTATGGTTTCTACTTTTTTATTTTTAATTTAAATTCCAGTAAGTTAACATACAGTGTAATGTTAGTTGCAAGTATACAATACAGTGATTCTAAATTTCAATACAATACCTGGTGCTTATCATAAGTGCACTCTTAATCCCCATCACATACTTAACCCATCCACCCACTCACCTCCCCTCTGGTAACCATCAATCTGTTCTCTGTAGTTAACAGTGTGTTTCTTGGTTTGCTTCTCTCTTTTTATTTTCCCCATTACTCATTTGTTTCATTTCTTAAATTCCACATGAGTGAAATCATATGGTATTTGTCTTTCTCTGACTGACTTATTTTGTTTAGCATAATACTCTTTACCTCTCCATGTCATTGCAAATGAAGAGTCCAATCTTTTTCATGGCTGAGTGTATATATATATATATGCCCACCTCTTCTTTCATCATCTATCAGCTGATAGACACATGGGGTACTTCCATAATTTTGCTACTGTAGATAATTCTGCTATAAATATTGGGGTGCATGTAACCTTTCGAGTTAGTATTTTTGTATCTTTTGGGTAAATACCTAGCAGTGTAAATGTTGGATCATAGGGTAATTCGACTCAACTTTTTGTGGAACCCCCACTGTTTTCCAGAGTGGTTGCACCAGTTTGCAATCCAACCAACACTATAAGGGGGTTCCCCTTTCTCCATATCCTCACCAAAACCTGTTGTCTCTTCTCTTGTTTATTTTAGCCATTCTGACAGGTGTGAGGTGATATCTCATTGCATTTTAAATTTGTATTTCCCTGATGATCAGTGATGTTGAGCATCTTTTCATGTGTCCATCAGCCATCTGTATATCTTCTTAGGAAAAATGTCTATCCATGTTTTCCTCCCATTTTTTAAATTTAATTATTCATTTCTTCAGCATTGAGTTTTATAAGTTATTTATATATTTTGGGTACTAACCCTTTATCAGATATGTCATTTGAAATATCTTTTCCCACACTGGAGGTTGCCTTTTAGTTTTGTTGATTGTTTCTGTGCAGAAGTTTTTTATTTTGATGAAGTCCCAATAGTTCATTTTTTGTTTGTTTGTTCCCCTTGCCTCAGGAGACATATCCAGTAAGAAGTTGCTACAGCTGGCTGATGTCAAAGAGGTTGTTCCTTGTGTTTTCCTCTAGGATTTTGATGGTTTCCTGCCTCACATTTAGGTCTTTCATCCATTTGGAATTTATTTTTGTGTATGGTGTAAGAAAGTGGTCCAGTTTCATTCTTTTACATGTCGCTGTCCAATTTTTGCAACACCATTTGTTGAAGAGACTGTACTTTTTCCATTGGGTATTCTTTCCTGCTTTGTCAAAGATTAGCTGACCATATAGTTGTGGGTCCATTTCTGGGTTTTCTATTCTGTTCCATTGATCTATATGACTATTTTTATGCCAGTGCCATACTGTCTTGATCACTACAGTTTTGTAATATAACTTGAAGTCCAGAATTGTGATGCATCCAGCTTTGCTTTTCTTTTTCAAGATTGCTTTGGCTATTTGTTTTGTTTTGTTTTGTTTTGTTTTGTTTTTATGGTTCCATACAAATTTTAAGATTGATTATTGTAGCTCCGTGAAAAATGCTGGTGGTATTTTGATAGGGATTGCATTAAATGTATAGATTGCTTTGGGTAGTATACACATTTTAACAATATTTGTGTTTCCAATCCATGAGTATGGAATGTCTTTCCATTTCTTGGTGTTGTCTTCAGTTTCTTTCATCAATGTTTCAGTTTTCAGAGTATAGATCTTTCACCTCTGTGGTTAGGTTTATTCCTAGGTATCTTGTGGTTTTCGTTGCATTTGTAAATGGGATTGATTCCTTAATTTCTCTTTCTGCTGCTTCATTATTGGTGTATAGAGATGCAACAGACTTCTGTACATTGATTTTTGTATCCTGAGACTTTACCGAATTCATGTATCAGTTCTAGCAGTGTGTGTGTGTGTGTGTGTGTGTGTGTGTGTGTGTGGAGTCTTTGGGTTTTCTATACATAGTATCATGCAAATAGTGAAAGTTTTACTTCTTCTTTGCCTGTTTGGATGCCTTTTATTTCTTTTTCTTTTCTGATTGCTGACTTCCAATACTATGTTAAATAACAGTGGTGAGAGTGGACATCCCTGTCTTGTTCCTGACAAGAAAAGCTCTCAGTTTTTCCCCATTGAGGATGACATTAGCTGTGGGTTTTTCATATATGGCCCTTATTATGTGTTGAAGTATGTTCCCTTGAAATCTACTTTGTTGAGGGTTTTTTTTTTTTTTTTTTTTTTTTTTACCATGAATGGATCTTGTACTTTGTCAAATGCTTTTTCTGCATCTATTGAAAGGATTATATTGTTCTTATCTTTTCTTTATTAATGTGAAGTATCATGTCGATTGATTTGCAAATATTGAACCACCCTTGCAGCCCAGGAATAAATCTCACTTGATCGTGTGAATGACTTTTTTAAATGTATTGTTGGATTCAGTTTGCTAGTATTTTAAGAATTTTTTCATCCATGTTCATCAGGGATATTGGCCTATAATTCTCTTTTTTACTGAAGTCTTTATCTATCTGGTTTTGGTATCAAGGTAATGCTGGCCTCATAGAATGAATTGGAAATTTTCCTTCTTTTTCTATTTTTTGGAATAGTTTGAGAAGAATAGGTATTAACTCCTTTTTAAATGTTTTGAAGAATTTGCCTGTGAAGCTGTCCAGCTCTGGACATTCGTTTCTTGGGAGTTTTTTTACTGATTCAGTTTCTTTGCTGGTTATCAGTCTATTCAATTTTTTCTTTCTTCCTGTTTCAATTTTTGTAGTTTATATCTTTCTAGGAGTTTATCCATTTCTTCCATGTTGTTCAATTTGTTGTCATATAATTTTTTGTAATGTCTCATAATTGTTTATATTTCTGTAGTGTTGGTTGTTATTTCTCCTCTTTCCTTTGTCATTTTATTTATTTGGGTTCTTTCTCTCTTTTTTTTTTAATTTTTTGAGGAAACTTCATACTGCTTTCATAGTGGCTGTACCAGTTTACATCCTCATCAACAGTGCAGTAGGATTCCCTTATCTTCATGCCCTCACCAACACTTGATATTTCCTGTCTTTTTGATGCTAGCTTTTCTGACAAGTGTGATGTGATATTTCATTGTGGTTTTGATTTACACTCCTCTGATGATTAGTGATGTTGAACAAATTTTATGTACCTGTTGTCCATCTGTATGTCTTCTTTGAGAAAAAAAAAATGTCTGTTCAGTTCTTCTGCTTATCTTTTTTTTAAGATTTTATTTATTTATTTGAGAGAGAAAAAGTATGAGTGGGGGGAGGAGCAGAGGTAGAGGGAGAGGGACAAGCAGACTCCATACTGAACATAGAGTCATAGGGCTTGATCCCACTACCCTGAGATCATGACCTGAGCTGAAACCAAGAGTTTGATGCTTAACCAACTGAGCCACCCAGGTACACCTCTCTGTTTAACTTTTAATCAGTGTGTTTGTTTTCTTGCTATTGAGTTGTATGGATTCTTTATATATTTTGGATATTAACCCCTTATCAGATATATGATTTGCAAATATCTTCTGCCATTCCATTGGTTGCCTTTTCATTTTGTTGACTGCTTTTTTTGCTGTGAAGAAGTGTTTTAGTTTAACATAGTCTCACTTATTTACTTTTGCTTTTGTTGCATGTGCTTTCGGTGTCATATCCAGAAAATTGCTGCCAAGACCACTGTCAAAGAGATTTTTCCCCAGTGTTTTCTTCTAGGGGTTTTATGGATTCAGGTCCTAAATATAAGTCTTTAATGCACTTCCAGTTCATTTTTGTGAGTTGTGTAAGATAGAGGTCTAAATTCAACCTTCTGCTTGTGGTTATCCAGTTTTCCCAATACCATTTATTGAAGAGACTATCCTTGCTCCATTCAGTATTCTTGGTTCCTTTATCAAATATTACCTGACTGTATATGATGAGAGGTTTACAACTGGACTCTTTATTCTGTTCCATTAGTCTATGTGTCTTTTTTTTTTTTTTATGTCAAAACCATACTGTTTTGATTGCAATGGCTTGTAAAGTAGTTTAAAATATGAAAAGTGATCTCTGTAGCTTTGCTCTTTTTTCTCAACATTGATTTGGCATTTTGGGGTCTTTTTTGGATCCTTACAAATTTTAGGGTCTATTTTTCTATTTATGAGAAAAATGTTATTGGAATTTTGATAGGGATTGCATTGAATCTATAGACAGTTTTGGATAATATGGACATTTTAACAATATTAATTCTTCCAATCCATGAACACAGGATATCTTTCCATTTGTTTGTGTCAATTTTTTTCATCGAAATCTTATAGATTTCAGTGTAAAGGTATTTCACCTCCTTAGTTAAATTTATCCCTATTTTATATTTTTGATGTTATTTGAATTAGATTTATTTTTTTTTTCCACAGGGGTGCCTGGGTGGTGTAGTTGGTTAAGTGATTTCTAAGTACTATGCATTTCTTCTAGGTTACACTGTTTGTTAATGTATCAATTCCTTTTATCAGTTACTTGCGATCCTTTGTATTTCTGTGATGTCAGTATAATGTTTCCTCTTTTATTTCTTAATTTATTGGATCCTCTCTTTTTTTCTGAGTTAATGTAGCTAAAATTTTGTCCAATTTTGCTTATCTTTAAAAAAAAAGCTCTTAGTTTCAACAATCTTTTCTATTGCTTTTCTGATCTCTATTTCATTTTTTCTGCTTGATATTTTTATTTCCTTCCTTCTGCTAGCTTTAGGGTTTGTTCTTCCTCTTCTGGTACCTTGAGGTGTAAAGTTAGTTTATTCATGACATTTCTTTTTCTTCATGTAGTTGTTTATTGTTATAAACGTCCCTCTTAAAACTGCATTAGCTGCATCTCATAAATGTTAGTATGTTGTCTTTTAATATTTGCTTGTTTCAAGATTTTTTTTTAATATCCATTTTGATTTCTTTTTTGTCCCATTGGTTGTTCAGGAGCATGTTGTTTAATTTCCACAGATTTGTGAATTTTCTAGATTTCTATACATATCAGTTAAGTCCATTTGTTAGCGTTATCCAAGTCTTCTATACACTTGCTATGTTTATGTCTACCTGTTCTATCAATAACTGAGAAAGGAAGATAATAAAATCTCCAACTATGATTATGGATTTAAATTTTTTTCTTTAGTTTTGTTAGTTTATGTTTGATGTGTTTTGAAGCTCTTTGATAGCTGAAAACACATTTAGTATATTTATGTGCTCCTATTGAGTTGACCCTTCCATCAGTATAAATTTTTCTGTTTATATTCAGTAATATTCCTTTCTGTCTCTTTTTTATTTCTACTTTTAATCCACCTTGTTTTCATATCTAGAGTACTTGTCTTTTAAACAACATATAGTTAGGTCTTCTTTTTTATTCAATCTAATGATATCTGCCTTAATTAGTGTGTTTGATCCATTTGTTTTTAATGTAATAATTGATATAGTGATTTCAGGTCTACCATTTTTTTTCTATTTGTTTATTTGTCTCATCTGTTTCTTTTTTTCTTTATTACTTTGTTTTTGTTTTCTTTCTGGGTATCAACTATTTTTTAACATTATTTCATTTTATTTCCTATATTATCTTTATAGTATAATTCTTCTTATTGTTAATTTTTAGCTTTTGTTCTGGGGATTACAATATGTATTGGTACCAAAGTTTACTTAGAATAAAATTCTACCACTTTGCAATTCAATTTTACATTTTACAAGTATAAGAAACTTAAAACATTATAATTTCATTATCACTCCCTATAATTTGTGGCATTGTTATACATTTTAATTTTCTACTTTGATATAAACATGACTTTACAATAATATTATGATTTCTTTGAAGAGCCATTTTATTGATAAGGAAATTGATGTGTTATTAAAAGGAGTAGGAACACAAGTAATACTGAACGTCTCATCAGTAATAATAGTGGCTAAAATACAATGCAATGATATCTTTAAAGCAAAGAAAGCAAAAGAAAAGCCTGTCAACACAGAATTATATTGAATTTAATGAATTTAATATTCTAATTCTAATGAATTCTAATGAATTTACTATTCATTAAAAATATCAATTGAAAATAAGGGTGGAATATGACATTTTATCAATAAATATGATCTGAGATAATTTGCTGCCTACAAATTATGTTTGAATAAATATTTAAGGGAAGTTTTTCAACCTGAAAGGAAATATTTGATGTCTAACTCAGATGTGCAAAGAGGAATATAAAGTAGTAGATAAGGCAACATAGCTGATGATAAATACATAATATGAATTATTTTTTTTCCCTCTTAACTCCTTTAAAAAGCAATTGAGAGGTTACTGCTTATGTTATCTTCTAGGGTTTTGATGGATTACTGTCTCACATTGAAGTTTTTAATCCATTTTGAGTTTATCTTTGTGTATGGTGTTAGAGAATGATTGAGTTATATTCTTCTATATATAGCTGTCCAATTTTCCAAGCACCGTTTATTGAAAAGACTGTCTTTTTTCCACTGCATATTTTTTTTTCTGCTTTGTCAAAGATTATTTGACCATAGAGTTGAGGGTCCATATCTGGGCTCTCTATTCTGTTCCATTGGCCTATGTGTCTGTTTTTGTGCCAGTACCATGCTGTCTTGGTGATCACTACTTTGTAATATAGCTTGAAGTCGGGTAACATGATGCCCTCAGCTTTGTTTAATTATTTCAACATTTGCTTGGTGATTCCGGGTCTTTTCTGATTCCATACAAATTTTAGGATTGTTTGTTCCAGCACTTGGAAAAATGTCATTGGAATTTTGATCGGGATGGCATTGAAGGTATAGATTGCTCTGGGGAGCATAGACATTTTAAGTGTTTATTCTTCTGATCCATGAGCATGGAATGTTTTTCCATCTTTTTGTGTCTTCATCAATTTCTTTCATGAAAGTTTTATAGTTCCTAGAGTAGATATCCTTTACCTCTTTGGCTAGGTTTATTCCGAGGTATCTTATGGTTTTTGGTGCTATTGTAAATTGAATTGTTTCTTTAATTTTTCTCTCTACAGTTGCATTGTTAGTGTATAAAAAAGCAACTGATTTCTGTGCATTGATTTTGTATCCTGCCACATTACTGAATTGCTTTATGTGTTCTAGTAATTTGGGGGTGGAGTCTTCTGGGTACTCCACATAAAGTATCATGTCATCTGTGAAGTTTGACTTCTTCTTTGCCAATTTGAATACCTTTTATTCCTTTTTGTTGTCTGATTGCTGTTGCTAGGAATTCTAGTACTATGTTGAAAAATAGTGGCAAAAGTGGGCCTCCTTGACGTGTTCCTCATCTTAAGGGAAAGGCTCTCTTTTCCCCACTGAGATTGATATTCGCTGTGGGTTTGTCATAGATGTATTTTATGAACTTGAGGAATGTTCCCTCTATCCCTATACTCTGAAGAGTTTTAATCAGGAAAGAGTGCTGTATTTTGTCAAATGCTTTTTCTGCTTCAATTGAGAGTACCATATGGTTCTTCTTTCTCCTCTTATTAATGTGTTCTATCAAATTGATTGATTTGGGAATGTTGAACCACACTTGCATCCCGGGGATAAATCCCACTTGGTCGTGGTGGATGATCCTTTTAATGTATTGTTGGATCCTATTAACTAGGATTTTCTTGAGAATTTTGGAATCCATATTCATCAGGGATATCAGTCTGAAATTCTCCTTTTTGATGGAGTCTTTGTTTAGTGTGGGGATTAAGGTAATGCTGGCTTCATAGAATGAGTCTGGAAGCATTTGTTCTGTTTACACAGCTTCAGTAGAATAAGTATTCTTTCTTCTTTGAAGGATTGGTAAAATTCCCAGGGAATCCATCAGGTCCTGGACTCTTGTTTTTTGGGAGGTTTTTGATCACTGCTTCAATCTCATTACTGGTTATTCCAGCAAATTCTTTCAAGATACATCTCCAAAGGCTAGTGAAACAAAAGCAAAAATGAACTTTTAGGACTTCATCAAGATAAAAACTTCTGCACAGCAAAGGAAACAGTCAACAAAACAAAGAGGCAACCCACAGAATGGGAGAAGATATTTGCAAATGACACTACAGATAAAGGGCTGGTATCCAAGATCTATAAAGAACTTCTCAAACTCAACACCCAAAAAACAAATTATCAAGTCAAAAAATGGCATGAAAATACCCTTCTCTGAAGAAGACATACAAATGGCTAACAGACACATGAAAAAATGTTCATCATCATTAGCCATCAGGGAAATTCAAATCAAAACCATATTGAGATACCTACCACCTTACACCAATTAGAATGGCAAAAATTGACAAAGCAAGAAAAAAAATATTGGAGAGGTTGTGGAGAAAGGGGAACCCTCTTACACTGTTGGTGGGAATATAAGTTGGTACAGCCACTTTGGAAAACAGTGTGGAGGTTCCTCAAAAAATTAAAAATAGAGCTACCCTATGACCCAGCAATTGCACTTCTGGGTATTTACCCCAAAGATGCAGATGTAGAGAAAAGAAGGGCCATATGCACCCCAATGTTCATAGCAGCAATGTCCACAATAACCAAACTGTGGAAAGAGCCAAGATGCCCTTCAACAGATGAATGGATAAAGAAGATGTGGTCCATATATACAATGGAATATTACTCAGCCATCAGAAAGGATGAATACCCAACTTTTACATCACCATGGATGGGACTGGAGGAGATTATGCTCAGTGAAATAAGTCAAGCAGAGAAAGTTGATTATCCTATGGTTTCACTTATTTGTGGAACATAAGGAATAGCATGGAGGACATTAGGAGAAGGAAGGGAAAAATGAAGGGGCAGAATTGGAGGGAGAGGCCAATCATGAGAAACTATGGACTCTGAGAAACAAACTGAGGGTTTTAGAGGGGAGGGGGATGGGGGGATGGGTTGGCCTGATGATGGGTATTAAGGAGGGCACATACTGCATGGAGCACTGAATGTTATATGAAAACAATGGATCGTGGATCACTACATCAAAAACTAATGATGTATTGTATGGTGACTAACATAACATAATAAAATAAAATTTAAAAAAAAGCAATTGAGAGTAAAATAAAGTCATTTTATTTTTTTTAAGATTTTATTTATTTATTTGACAGAGAGAGAAAGCACGAGCAGGGGAGTGGGAGAGGGAGAAGCAGGTTTCCCACCGAGGAGGAAGCCTGATGTGGGACTTGATCCCAGGACCCTGGGATCATGAGATGAGCCGAAGGCAGACGCTTTACCATCTGAGCCCACCCAGGTGCCCAAATAAAGTCATTTTAAATAAAAATATGATATCTGCCAGGGAAAAATAACTACCTCACACTATACACAAAAATGAATTCCAGGTGAATTATAGACTAAATATGAAAGACAAAGCAATAAAAGTTCTAGAAGATAATATAGGATTATACCTTCATAATATTCAATAAAATTCCTCAAACAAGGCACAAAAAGCAATAACCACAAAAGAAAAAACTGATAATTTTAATTATATTAGAATAATAATTTCCTTTCATCAAAAGGCATCATTGGAAGAGTGAAAAGGAAAGCCAGTGTAGGGAAAAATATAAGCAACAAAGGTGCATACACAGAACATATGAAAACTACACATCAGTAAGAAAAATTCAGGAAAGGAATTAAGATGGCAGATTAGTAGAAATACCCTAGGATGTCCTCATGCCTCTAACACAGCTAGATAAATAACAAATCATTCTGAAAATCCAGGAAATCTATCTGAGTACTGATAGAACAAACTACACAACTAGAGGGAGAAAAGTGACCACATTGTGGGAGGTAGGAGAGACAGAGACACAATTTGGCATAGAAAAGAATCCTGGTGCTGTAGAGGGGAGAGAGCCCTGATCAGGGAGAAAAGAGAGCAGAGAGAGAGTTAACAGAGAACAGGGAATATGAACAAGACAAACACTTCCCCAAAACCATTAATAGGGAAAATGAGAAAGGCTGATTATTACAAGTTTTCACAAGCATCTCAGCTCAAAGACTAAAGTTTTAGAAGTTTGCACCATTGCCAAGTGAAGCCTGGCAGGTATAGAGGTGCTCCTGTGGAGAAGCATGGCAGAGGCCTAGGAGTAGACAGAGTGGTCTGGGGAATCACCTGGGAGAGACAGTTCCCCTTCTTGGAGTGCATTGGGAGAGGTGGCACTGCCTCTAAGGGGACAAAAGAGCTGTCAGGCACCATTGAACTGCTTCATTCATTAGCACATGAGCAAAGCTACCTGCTGAGGGAAGCTAACCTGGACTCTGGCTTTTTGTTGTGATTCACCATAAACTCCAAGCCCCTGTGCATTCCTGCAACTGTCCTTCTGGGACAAACCAGCACCAGCCACATTGCTGTGAGACCACCCCCCAGAGGACCTGCATGGGTCCTTGCTGCTCCTGGTCCCTAAAATTTGGAGTTTTGAAACGCAGCCAGTGTACCTGAGATAAGACACAGAAGCACTGCTCTAGTGGTGGGCAGATGGTTCAAACACAAAGAGCATGAAGGCAAGGATCTGAGCGATGCCTGGGACAAAAGAAGGGAGATTGTATGCTCTTCTATGAGGCCTTCCTGAACAGTGGTGTGTACGAACTCCCTTCTCCAGGGATGAAAGAGCCAGCTGACACCTTCTCCCCACCATCAGCCAGGGCTGACTTCAGTAAGCAGCATAGTGCCCCACAGTAAAGTTTTGAGCCACTTACACAAAGCCCCACCACACTGTGTTCTGCAGGTGTTTCTGAACTAGGGCAAATCTGCTTGAGGGTAAGAGTAGCAGCAGGCCCCTCCCCCAGAAGACCACCACAAACCCCCCACCCCAACCAAGTCTACTGACCAGAGAGTGCTGCAATGCTTAAGCTCTAGAGGAAATGGGATCTAACCTCTTTTAACAAGCAGCCCAAAACACACCTAGTTAAAATTTGCCAAATACTAAACAAGGTACAAACACACACCACTGCAGGCAAGGAGAAAATTTGCAGAAGACTGACCTGAGGGTCAGTGAAACACAACACACAAACAAAACACAACAGCAGAGTGCACACAACATATACAAGAAACACTTTCTGAAGCACCAGGTCCTGGACAGTATAGTATCTCTTCTTAATATAGCCATTAGTCTCTGAAGCAGGAAACACAATAGGCTTTCCTAACACACAGGAGACAAAGACCTAGACAAAATGCCAAGATGGAGGAACTGACCCCAAAAGAAAAACCAAGAAGAGGTCGTGGTCAGGGATCTAATCAAAACAGATATAAGTAAAATGCTGGAACCAGATTTTAAAATAACAATCATAAAGATACTAACTGGGCTTGAGAAAAGCATAGAAGACACCCAGGAGTCCCTTACCACAGAGATAAAAGACCTAAAAACTAGGCAGGCTGAAATAAAAACTGTTGTTACCAAGATGCAAAATTGACTGGCTATAATGACAACAAGGATGGAATAATCAGAGGAATGAATAAGTGATATAGAAGACAAAATTATGGAAAATAATGAAACTGAAAGGAAGAGGGAAAGAAAAATATTGGATTACGAATGTAGACTGAGAGAACTAGGTTGACTCCATAAGGCATAATAACATTCATATCATAGGAGTCGCAGAAGAAGAAGAGAGGGAAAAGGGGGCAGAAGTTTTATCTGAACAAATCAGCTGAAACCTTCCCTAATCTGGGGAAGGAAACAGACAACCAAATTCCGGAGGCACAGAGAAATCCCATCAAAATCAACAAAAGCAGGCCAACACCAAGACATATCATAGTAAAATTTGAAAAATAGAAAGATAAGGAAAAAATCCTGAAAGCAGCAGGGGTAAAGCAATCCCTAACCTACAAGGGAAGACAAATCAGGTAAGCAGCAGATCTCTCCACAGAAACTGGGCAGGCCAGAAGACAGTGGCCTGATACATTGAATATATGCAGCCAAGAATATTTTATCCAGCAAGGCTGTCATTCAGAATAGAAGCTGAGATAGTTTCTTGGACCAATAAAAACTAAAGGAGTTTGTGACCACTAAACCAGCCCATAAAAAAAAAAAAAAAGTTAAAGGGGACTCTATGAGTGAGAAAGAAAGACCAAAATCAATGAAGACTAGAAAGGAACAGAGAAAATGTCCAGACACACCAAATTTACAGGTAATACAATGGTATTTAATTCATTTCTACCAATAATCATTCTGAATGTAAATGGACAAAATGCTCCAATCAAAACACATAAGGGTGTTAGAATGGATTAAAAAAAAAAAATACCCTTCTATATGCTGCCCACCAGAGACTCATTTTAGACCTAAAGACACCTGCAGATTGAAAGTGAGGGGATGGAGAACCATCTATCATGCTAATGGACATCAAAAGAAAGCCAGAGTATCCAAACATATGTCAGAGAAAATAGATTTTAAACCAAAGACTGTAACAAGAGATGAAGAAAGACAACACATCATAATAAAGGGGTCTAACCAACAAGAAGATCTAACAATTGTGAATATTTATGGCCCCAACTTGGGAGCACTCAAATATATGAATAAATTAATAACAAACATAAAGGAACTCATAGATAGCAATACAATAATAATAGGGGACTTTAACACCCCATTTACAGCAATAAACAGATCATCTAAGCAGAAAATCAACAAGGAAACAAGGCTTTGAATGACACACTGGACCAGATGGACGTCACAGATATATTCAGAACATTTCATCCTAAAGCAGCAGAGTGCACATTCTTTTCTAGTGCACATGGAACATTCTCCAGAATAGATCACATACTGGGTCAGAGAACAAGCCTCAACAAGTACAAAAAGATTAAGATCATAGCATGAGTATTTTCAGATCAGAACACTATGAAACTTGAAGTCTGCCACAAGAAAAAAAAAATAGAAATACTACAAATCATGGAGGAGGTTAAAAACAATCCTACTAAACAATGAATGGACTAACCAGGAAATTAAAGAAGAAATTACACTACATCAAAAACTAATGATGTAATGTATGGTGATTAACATAACATAATAAAAAAATGTGTAAAATGCCAGAAAGAAAGACATGGGAGCAAATGAAAATAAAAACAAAACAGTTCAAAACCTTTGGGATGCAACAAAAATGGTCACAAGAGGGAAATACATACTAATACAGGCCTAGCTCAAGAAGTAAGAAAAGCCTGAAATACACAACCTAAACTTACACCTAAAGGAGCTAGAAAAGGTACAGCAAATAAAGCTTAACCAGTAAAATAAGGGAAATAATAGAAATTAGAGCAGAAATAAATGATACAGAAACAACAATAAAAATCAGTAGAACAAATCAATTAAACAATGAGTTGATTCTTTGAAAGAACTAACAAAATTGATAAACTCTTAGCCAGACTTATCAAAAAGAAAAGAGAAGAAACCTAAATAAATAAAATCACAAATAAAAGAGTAGAGATAACATCCAACTCTGAGAAATATAAACAATTATAGAGAATATTATGAAAAATTATATGTCAACAAATTGGGCAATCTGAAAAAAATAGACAAATTCCTAGAAAGATACAAACCAAAACTGAAACAGAAAGAAATAAAAAACTTGAACAGACCCATAACCAGCAAAGAAATTGAATCAGTAATCAAAAATTTCCCAACAAACAAGTCCAGGGCCACATGACTTCCCAGGGAAATTCTACCAGACATTAAAGACGAGTTAATACCTACTCCTCTCAACTGTTAAAAAAATAGAAATTGAAGGAAAACTTCCAATCTCATTCTACAAGGCCAGGATTACCTTGATTCCAAAACCAAAGACCCCACTAAAAAGCAGAATTACAGGCCAATATCCCTGATGATCATGGATGCAAAAATTCTCAACAAGATATTATCAAATCAAATCCAACAGGACATTAAAAGAATGATTCACCAAGATTAAGTAAGATTTATTCATGGGCTGCAAGGGTGGTTCAATATTCACAAATCAATCAACATGGTAAGTCACATTAATAAAAGAAAGGATAAGAAGCATATGATCCTTGCAATAGATGCTGGAAAAGCATTTGACAAAATATAGCATCCATTCTTGATAAAAACCCTCAACAAACTAGGGATAGAGGGAACATAACTCAACATCATAAAGGCCATATATGAAAGACCCACTGCTAATATTCTCAATGGGGAAAAACTGAGAACTTTTCCTCTATGGTCAGGAGCAAGACAGGGATGTACACTCTCACCATTGTTATTTAAAATAGTACTGGAAGTCCTAGCCTCAGAAATCAGACAACAAAAAATAAATAAAAGGCATGTAAATTGGCAAGGAAGAAGTCAAACTTTCACTATTCTTAAATGACACGATACTCTCTATAGAAAATCTGAAATTCTCCACCAAAAAATTGCTAGAACTGATACATGAACTCATCAAAATCGCAGGATAAAAAAAAATGCACAGAAATCTGTTGCAATCCATACACCAATAATGAAGTAGGAGAAAGAGAAATCAAGGAATCAATCCCATTTACAATTGCACCAAAAACCATAAAATGCCTAGGAGTAAACCTAATCAAAGAGGTAAAAGATCTGTACACTGAAAACTATAGGACACTTATGAAAGAAATTGAAGATGACACACAAAGAAATGAAAAAAAATCTCATGTTCATGGATTGGAAGAACAAATATTGTTAAAATGTCTACACTATTCAAAGCAATCCCTATCAAAATACACCAGCATTTTTTTACAGAGCTAGAGCAAGCAATCCTAAATTTGTATGGAACCATAAAATACCCCAAATAGCCAAAGCAGTCTTGAAAAAGTAAAGCAAGGAACTTCCATACGTGGTTTTCCACAATGGCTGCACCAGTTTGCAGTCCCACCAACGGTGTAAGAAGGTCCCCCTTTCTCCATATCCTCACCAACATCTGGTTGTTTCTTGTGTCATTAATTTAGGCATTCTGACAGGTATGAGGTGGTGTCTCATTGTGGTTTTGATTTGTAATTCCCTGATGATGAGTGATGTTGAGCATTTTCTCATGTGTCTATTAGCTATCTGGATGTCTTCTTTGGAAAAATATCTATTCATGTCTTCCTCCCATTTCTTAACTGGATTATTTGTTTTTTGGGTGTTGAGTTTGATAATTTCTTTATAGATTTGGATACTAACCCTTTATCAGATATGTCATTTGCAAATATCTTCTTCCATTCCATAGGTTGCCTTTTAGTTTTGTTGATTGTTTCCTTTGCTGTGCTGAAGCTTTTAATCTTGATGAAGTCCTAGTAGTTCATTTTTGCTTTTGTTTCCCTTGCTTCTAGAGATGTGTCTAGTAAGAAGTTGCTACAGCCAATGACAAAGAGTTTACTACCTGTGTTCTCCTCTCAATTTTGATGGTTTCCTGTCTTTTCACCCATTTGGAATTTAATTTGTTTACAGTGAAAGAAAGTAGTCCAGTTTCATTATTTTGCATGTTGCTATATTTAATAGATCCATGGGAGTTAAGGGATGCCGTTGTTTTTCTTGTTTTGTTTGTTTGTTTGTTTGTTTTGCTTTTATATCTGCTTATAAAGCTTCTGGTGGAAAGAATTCTACAGTTTTTTGGGATTTATTTTGTTTGTTTTTATTTTTTTACTTTCCACAGAATGTGCAAGAATTTCACTTGGGCCAACTGATTTTATCCTGCAAGATCTATGAGTTTCCTTACAAGATCTTTAGCCTAAAAGCCAATTATTATGCACATTTCTTAGACAAACTTATTTTTTTTTAGCTAAAATTCATACTGTGAAACTCTATGGTATTCTGATGGCATATTATTTTACTTCTAATGTCTTTTTCAATGATTTTTTTCAACTTATGAATAATACAAAATTGAGAATACCTAGCATAAAGGGTCACCCAAAGTTTCTGTCTCATATGGTCTAAATTGCTTCATTTATTATGACTATACTTGCTAAAATACAATGTGCCGTTATTATCATCATTCTCTTCCCTTCACTCCCATGTTTCCACCTGTTTTTTTTTTTGTCTTATTTTCTCTTGATTTAAATGTTCTAAATGAATGCAGATTTGGGGATAGAAAAACCAATTGACTTCTTCAAAACAATATATTTGCAATAAAGAAATGGCTACTCAATTTTCTGGTTGATACAGACTCAGGGTAGATAGCACATACTCCTCTATTCTTATTGGTCAAATTCTGTCTCATTCTGACAATTTGCAAGGATTTTTCTATTTCATGTAGCAAAGCATGTTGAATTAATTGATATTGTTTTTCTCACTCCCACTGTTCAGCCATACACTTAGTGTAACCCCTTCCTAGAATGTAAAAATGGAGGGTCTTTTTTGTTTTGTTTTTATGGTTTTTATTATTTATTTATTTTTTTTTTGTAGGGAATTTTTTGGTGGAAGATTTAATTTTGGGTCTGGGTGGTGTTATGAGTTTCCTTTTTTTGTTTTTTTATTTTTTCCCCTCTATTAGTGTAAACTTGAGAAGAGCTACAAGCTTAAAGACAAAGTGCATGCTTTTTCATAATCATGAATCAGGCTAGATTTAACTTCATGCTACAGCCAAACATAGCATATACAATTTGTTTATGTATGTTATGATATATATGTGTTGTGTTTCTACAAGTACTTTTTAAAGCCCCTCTGCTTGTTATTGGCTTACAATTTTAGAGAGATGACAATGACATATATCTGCAAATAAAAACAAAGAATTAAACTAGTCAAATAGAAAATTACAGTCACAAATTCAGGCAGAAAGCCTTTAAAAATTAAATAGATGTTAAGTTCACATAGTTGGGTACCAGACATTCTTGGGCCTTGTAAAAATTATGACAATTAAAAAATCTTTTACTGTCCAAAACAGAATACTGAGGTGTAAGGGTCATTGGACTAACCTAGGGAAGCAATTATAACTCTCTTATGAAATCTAAGCATGGCCTATATAGTTTAGGTTAAATTGTGAAACAGCAAAACTCCAGAAAGGCAAGTTAACAGACTTTTAGTTCTAGATGTCGAGCTTGGAAAAATGTCTGAAAGTGGTACATAAGAAGCAATCAGAATATTGATCTTCTGGGTGAATTGAGGACTCTTATAAACAACATTTGGATAGAATTTTTTTTTTAATCCTACTTTAAATAGAAAGAACTTTAAGACTCCTTTCCACTACATCGTGAAAAGAATTTTTAGAAATATTCTATAAAAATATTCTATAAAAATTTATATAAATATTATATAAATATTCTATAAAAATCATTTTTAGAAATATTCTATAAAAATCATCAAACAAGATGGTATGGCCATGATGAGAACTGGGTGTTATACACAACTGATAAATTATTGAATTCTACATCTGAAACTAATGTTGTACTATATGTTGGTTAATTGAATTTAAAGAAAAAAGAAAAAAGAGAAAAAAATAAAAATAAAAATAAAAATCATCTTAGCAGAAGGCATTAGTAAGGGGTATTTCCTGTGGTAGAAATTTGACTTGACTGTTCATAAGTATACAAAGTTAAAAGACAGAAACAGAAGTGATTAGAGCAAAAGAAATGCAGTGAAAATGAACATACCTTAAAGACTAAACTCAACACAAATACATAGAGAAATATTGAGATTTGGTTGTGATTATTTTATCAGCTGTAATTCAGAAATGTGACAAGTTCTTTTTCTTTATGTTGTGTGTGTGTAATATATATATATATATATATACACATGAGTTGTTGCTCTTTATGTTGTTGCGTGTGTGTATATATATAGTTGCACTTACAGTTGTTAGTTATATATTTTGTATATGTACATAAATACATATGTATTTATATAAACATGCATATATATATAATATGTAAAAGTATGTGTGTGTGTGTATATATATATATATATATATATATATATATATATATATATATCCATACCCAAACACACAAGGATGTGTATGTGTGTGTGTATACAGGAATACTGACTTACCTGGCTCCTTAGGTATTTTAATAGAAAATGGCCAATATCTGCAATCAGTCTCTCCCTTGGTGCCTAATTTGGGTAACACTTACCAAAGAAATTAAGAAGAGAACTTATTCTCATAGGGTGACATTTCTTATCAGATCTCTCATCCATTATACTGTCATTTACCCAAGTTCACAATACATATGTGGATCAAGGTATAATATTCAATTTTATGTTTCTTCATGAACAGATTTTTGTCTTTCCATCCTCAGAATTGTGCATTCAAAGACCTTTGAGTGGTAATTAATCAATATCACTTTGTTCTAATCATTTTCCGAAGGAAAAACCTGAAAATATTTAGTTTTGTAGGGACTTAAAACGTGTAAAAATAGTTTCTGATGTCTATCAGGCAATTCTTGTAACAATTGCCCATTTGGAATTCTGTATCTGCTGCCCCCAAATCTTTAAGTAAGCTTTGGAATTCTTGGAAGTCTGGGGGTTACATGAAAGCATCTAGTATATATTGACTCTATGTATTATTGTTTATTTCTGTTTTTTATTGTAGTTGTCACAAAATTTATTTCCCCCAAAACATAGCTTGGCACAAAATACTGTTTTATGGCATGTATATAAAGTTCCACCCTGCTGCATAAAGCTTAGTTGGACTAAAAATCAGTGGGACTAAGCTTAGAGAGATTATTACAAATAAGCTATCTATTCAGACTATAAAGATGTGACTCTAAATGTTTGATTATGTGCCACAGAGATTGATTTATCATTTCTTGAAAATGGAAGAGATTTAACCCATTATTTGTAAACAGCAAAATAATTTTGTATATTTTTAATTTTAAATTCCTTTTATACTAAGCAAAGGGCACATATATTATTATCCCTCAGGTACATATACAATTCTTTATTTTGGATGTGTAACACAGTATCGTACCTAAAGGTAAGTTGGTGTTGATTTTTTTATCATATGATGGAGGAAGATGAAAAGTTGATATTTTCAGAGGGAGTTTATCACCTGCTTAGAGCACAACTTTTATTGTCAGTTTGGCTTTATCAGAACCAGAAAGCACTGGAGGAGGTCCAAGATGGCAATATAAGAAAACCTTGAACTCACCTTTTTTCCATGGACACAACAAATTTATTGTTACATATGGGATAATTTTCTTCTAAAAAAGACCTAAAAACTAGATGAACAACATTCCCACAACAAAAAGCAAAACAGTCACACTAAGAAGGGTACAAGAGACAAGGACATGGCTTTACCCTGGACTCCAAATAGAATGGGATCAAAAAAAAAAAAAAAATCAGAACTTCCTTTCAAGGAGTAAAGGTATTGTATCCCACATCAGACACCCCAACTCTGGAGGCTGGCACAAGAAATATGAGCCACAAATATATCTGGTTTTGAAAACCAGTGGAGATTAAGACCAGAGAATTGTGAATCTATAGGGAATGGGGATCCTGCTTTTAAAGGTTTCTTGTGCAAACCTACTCACCCTGAGGTCCAACAGAAAATCAAAAAGCTGAAAGGTGCCTAGACCATAGCAGGGGAGAACCACTCATTAATTTGAAAATGGCTGCTGGAGAGGCAGGAACCTTCAGAGTCTATCCTGAGGCAAAAGTTCTGGCAGATGCCATGTTTGCAATCGCATCCTAACTTGCTGGTGATGGAGCCAACAAGTGCCATTTTTGGCACTTTCTCTAATTTAGTAGCACTGGTTGGTGGGCTCTGCCCTCCTCCTGCAGTAACTAGAATGTGTGAGCACCCACAACCCATCCAGCCCATGCAGCACCCAAGCCACCACAAGGATACACAGGCATGTGAGTCCTACCCAACATGCAGAGATTGAACCACAATTATGAGAGGTAAATGTCCCAAACCCCACCTACCTTCCTTAATGTCTGAGATGCAAAATGTCCAGGCAAACACCCTGAACCTTGACCTCCCCACATAACAGCTGTGGTGTTACCACAGCTAGGGGGCAAAAAGCCCATGTGAGGAACGCCCATAGAGTGCCTGGCTCTGGTGGCTATGGAAGATTATGTTTCTGGGCCAATGGAAGAGCTCCTACACAAGACCACAACTTCAAGACTGAGGAAAGTAGCTACTTCACTTAATACATATAGACAAAGGCAGAGAAACAGGCAAAATGTAAACAGGACTATGTTCCAAACCAAAAAACAAAACAAAACAACAACAACAAAAACCACCAAAAAAAAAAAAAAAATCCCCAGAAAAAGATTTTAATTAAATGGAGGTAAGCAACTCATTTGATAAAGAGTTCAAATTAATGGTCATAAAAATGCTCACCAATTTTGAGGGAAGAGTAGATGAACACAGAGAGAACTTGAACAAAGAGATAAAAAATATAAGAAAGTGCCAAATAGAAGTTATACCTGCATGAAAAAATAGAGTAGAGAAGTTCAACAGCAGAATGTATAAAATAAAAACACAAATATATGAGCAGAAAGATAAAACAAAGGAAAACACCCAGACAAAACAGCAAAATGAAAAAAAAAAAAATAAAACTGAGGGTATTTTGAGAGACCTTTCAGACAACATCAAGCAGATAAAATTCACATGATAGGGGTTTCAGAAAAAGAAGAGAAATGGCCAAAAAAATTATTTGAAGAAATAATGGTTGAAAATTTCCTTAGTCTGGGAAAGGAAACAGACATCCAGGTCCAGGAATCTCAGAGAGTTTTAAATAAGCTCAATCCAAAGAGAAACACATAGAGTCACATTATAATAAAATGGTAGAAGTTTAAGGATAAAACCCTCTTACACTGTTGGTGGAAATGCAAGATGGTACAGCCACTTCAGAAAACAGTGTGGAGGTGCCTCAAAAAAAATTAAAAATAGACCTACCCTATGACCCAGCAATTGCACTCCTGGGTATTTACCCCAAAGACACAGATATAGTGAAAAGAAGGGCCATATGCACCCCAATGTTCATAGCAGCAATGTCTGCAATAGCCAAATTGTGGAAAGAGCCGAGATGCCCTTCAACAGAGGAATGGATAAAGAAGATGTGGTCCATGTATACAATGGAATATTACTCAGTCATCAGAAAGGATGAATACCCAACTTTTACATCAACATAGATGGGACTGGAGGAGATTATGCTCAGTGAAATAAGTCAAGCAGAGAAAGTTGATTATCCTATGGTTTCACTTATTTGTGGAACATAAGGAATAACATGAAGGACATTAGGAGGAGGAAGGGAAAAATGAAGGGGGTGGGGATCAGAGGGAGAGACCAACCATGAGAGATTATGGACTCTGAGAAACAAACTGAGGGTTTTAGAGGGGAGGGAAGTGGGGGGGATAAGTTAGCCCAGTGATGGGTATTAAGGAGGGCATGTACTGCATGGAGCACTGGGTGTTATATGGAAACAATGAATCGTGGATCACTACATCAAAAACTAATGATGTATTGTATAGTGACTAACATAACATAATAAAATAAAATAAAATAAAATAAAAAGAAATGCAATTTGCTTCCTGCATTACCAGCAATAAACAATCTTTTATATCATAAAAAAAATCTTAAAAGCAGCAATAAAAAAGCAACATATTATGTACAAGGGAAACCCTGTAAGACAGATTTTTCAGCAGAAACTTTGCAGGTCAAAAGGGAGTATTGTGATATATTGGAAGGGCTAAAAGGAAAAAAAAAAAAACTGCCAACCAAAAATTCTCTACCTAGGAATATTATTCAGAATTAATTGAAAGATTGTTTTCCAGATAAGGAAAAGAAAAAGGAACATTATAAGAAATGTTAAAGGGAATTCTCTAAGCTATAAAAGGCAATAATTAGAAGAGGAAAACATACAAAAATAAAAATTTCATGAGAGGGGCGCCTGGGTGGCTCAGTTGGTTAAGCGACTGCCTTCAGCTTAGGTCATGATCCCAGAGTCCTGGGATTGAGTCCCACATCGGGCTCCCTGCTCTGCGGGGAGCCTGCTTCTCCCTCTCCCACTCCCCCTGCTTGTGTTCCCTCTCTCGCTGTGTCTCTCTCTGTCAAATAAATAAAATCTTTAAAAAAAAAAATTCATGAGAAAAGCTAAATAATATCAGTAGTGAATCACTTATAAAAGAAGTATGAAGTGTAACAGACAATAGTAAAATTAATTAATAATATAATAATTAGTTAATGGATATATAAAATGAAGATATGTAAAATGTGTTATCAAAAATATAAAATGTGAGAGGTAGAGTAAAAATACAAATCATTAGAATGTGTCCAAAACTAGCTTACTATGAACCTAAAAGAAATTGTTATATGCATAAGATTTATATGTGATCCTCACAGTAACCATAAAGAAAAAACTTAAATACAAAAAAGAAAAAGAGAAAGGAATCTAAACATAACACTAAAGAAAACAATGAACCACAGAAAAGAAAAATTAAAAAAAGGAGCAAAGAGAAACTATAAATTTAGCCAGAAAATAATCAATAAAATGCCAATAAGTATAAAACTATCAATAATTACTTTAAATGTAAATAAACTAAATTATCCAATCAAAAGACATAGTGTGACTGAACAAATTAAAAAAAAAAAAAGACCCTTCTATATGCTGCCTACGAGAGACTCACTTCAAACCTAAAGAAACTCACAGAATGAAAGTGAAGGGATAGAAAAAGAAATACTATGTTAATGAAAGCATAAAGAAAGCTAGGGTAAAAATACTTATATCACACAAAATAAGTTTTAAAACAAAGACTAATGAGACAAAAAAGGGCATTACACAGTGATAAAGGGGTCAATCCAATAAGGGGATATGACATTTGTAAAATTTTATGCATCCAACATAGGATCACCGAAATATATAGAGCAATATTAACAGACCTAAGGAAAAAATTGACAACAATAAAATAATAGCAAAGGACTTTTTTTTTTTTAAGTTTTGAGTATAGTTGATAATGTTACATTAGTTTCAGGTGTATAACTTAGTGATTGGACAAGTTTATACATCATGTTATGCTTACAAGTGTAAGTACCATCTATCCTTATGCATGGTTATTACAAGATTATTGACTATATTTCTTATGTTGTGCCTTTAATTGCTATGATTAATTTATTCCATAAATGGCAGCCTGTCTCTCCCATTCCCCTTTACACATTTTTCCCAGCCCTCCAACTCCTCCCTTCTGGCAACCATCAATTTGTTCTCTGTATTTGTAAATCTGAATCTACTCTTTGTTTTCTTAATTCATTTTTAAATTCCACTTTGGGAATTTGAGTGGAATCATATGGTATTTGTCTTTCTTGGTCTCACTTATTTCATTTAACATAATACCATTTAGGACTATCTATGTTGTCTCAAATGGCACAATCTCATCTTGCATAATATTCATATATACATATATATGAATATTTATATATTTACTATATTACTATACTATACACCCAACACTACACTATACACCCAATTATATTTACTATTTACCCAATAGTAAAAACATTAAATCACATGGTATTTCTATTTTTAATATTTTCAGTAATCTTCATACTGCTTTCCACAGTGGCTGCACCAATTTATATTCCCACCAGCAATGCACAAGAGTTCTTTTTTCCTCCACATCCTTTAATACTTAAGTCTTGTCTTTTTTTAATTTTACCCATTCTAATAGGTGTAAGGTGATATCCTATTGTAATTATGATTTACATTTCCCTAATGGTTAGTGTTGTCATCTTTTCATGTGTCTGCTGATCATCTGAATGTCTTCTTTGGAAAAATGTCTATTTAGGGCTTCTGCCTATTTTTTAATCAGATTATTTGTTTTTAAATTTTTATTTAAATTCCAGTTAGTTTAGCTACAGTGTACTATTAGTTTTAGTGATTCAACACTTACATACAATACTTGGTGCTCATCACAAATAGACTCCTTAATCCCCATCACCTATTTAACCCATATTTCCACCCACTTCCCTTCTGGTATCCATCATTTTGTTCATTATAGTTAGGAGTATATTTCTTGGTTTGCCTCTTTCTTTTTTTTTTTTTTTTCACTTTGTTCATTTGTTTTGTTTCTTAAATTCCACATATGAGTGGAATCATATGGCCTTTGTCTTTGACTGACTCATTTCACTTAGCATAATACTCTCTAGTTCCATCTACATAGTTGCAAATGACAAGATTTCATTCTTTTTTATGGCTGAGGAATATTCTATTGTATATATATGGACACTTGGAAAGCTGCATAACTTGGCTATTGTAGATAATGCTGCTATAAACATCAGGGGCATATATCCCCTCAAATTACTGTTTATTATTTGGGTAAATACCTAGTAGTGCAATTAATGGATTATATGATAGTTCTATTTTTAACTTTTTGAGGAGCCTATGTACTGTTTTTCTGAGTGGCTGCACCAGTTTGCATTCCCACCAACAGTGCAAGAGAGTTCCCTTTTTTCCACATCCTTGCTAAAACCTATTGTTTCTTGTGTTGCTTTTAGCCATTCTGACAGGTGTGAGGTGATATCTCATTACAGTTTTTTTTTTTTTTAAGATTTTACTTATTTACTTGAGAGAGAGAGATCAACCACAAGAGGGGAGAGACAGAGGAAGAAGCAGAATCCCCACTAAACAGGGACCCTGATGTAGGACTCAATCCCAAGACCCCAAGATCATGACCTGAGCCCAAGGCAGATGATCAGCTGACTGAGCCACCCAGAAGCCCCCGCATTGTATTTTTGATTTGTATTTCCCAGATGATGAGTGATGTTGAACATCTCTAACTGGACAGCAACATGCAAAAGAATGAAACAGGATCACTTTCTTATAACATACACAAAAATAAATTCCAAATGGATTAAAGACCTAAATGTGAGACAGATTAAAATGCTAGAAAACGATGCAGGTTGTAACCTCTTCGGCCTTGGCCTTAGGAACATCTTTCTAGATATATCTCTTGAGGCAAGGGAAACAAAAGCAAAAATAAACTATTAGAACTTCACCAAAATAAAAAGCTCCTATACAGTGAAGGAGACAACAAACAAAACCAAAAGGCAACCTTTGGAATGACAGAGTATATTTGCAAATGATATATCTGATAAAGGGTTAGTATCCAAAATATGTAAAGAACTTATAAAATTCAACACTCAAAAAAACCAAATAAACCAACTAAAAAATGGGCAGAAGATATGAATTGACACTTTAAAAAAATACACAGATGTTTGTTTTAATTTGGTGTTGAGTTGTAGAAGTTCTTAATATATTTTGGATATTAACCCCTTATTGGATATATCATTTACAAATGTTTTCTTCCTTTCAGTAGGTTGTCTTTTTGTTTTTTGGATGGTTGCCTTAGCTGTGCAGAAGGTTTTTGTTTTGATGCATCACAATAGTTTATTTTTGCTCTTGTTTCCCTTGCCTTAAAAGACATATCTAGGAAAAGATGACTGAGGAGTAGGGGACCCTATTTCAACTGGTCCCTAGAATTGAGCTGGATATCCACCAGACCACTCTGAGCACCCACCAAATAAGCCTGAGTGTAAGAAGATCTGGATCTCTACAAACAGGATATCACAGGCGGTTGGTTGTGAGGTACAAAATGAGGAGCCGTGATTCCGGGGGCAGATATTGGAGAATAAATGGCAATGGGAGGGAGCCTGGCAGTGGGGATACTGCACCACCATGAGTGATAGCCTCCTGCACTGGGGACGGGGCACAGAGTCTCAGACTGGTAGCAGCAGGGAAAGGACTTTAGGGCAGCCCCGTGGCAGAAACCTGGAGCGGTGGGATTGCACATGCTAACTGGGAGCTGCTGGTGGGTGTGGAAGCACAAAGGGCAGGGACGAGCCCTGAGCTGGAGGTAGGACTGGGAGCACTACAGAGCGGCACACAACCCAGGACGCTGCAGTTTATAGCAGCACAGACAGAAATGGAGAGAGTGTGGACTGCAGAGCTCACAGAAGAACAGACTGCAAATACTCTGCTCTGAGGCAGAGGGTTGGAAATGGTCTATTCTGCTCTGACTCTCAGAAGAGATGTGGAAAGCCACCAGGGAAAGCCACCAGAGAACAAAAGCCCCAAAAAACTGATTCCCACTGAGCCCACCCCCCACGACAAGGGGCAAGGCAACTCTGCCTAAACAGGGCTGCCTGAGTAACAATGCGGCAAGCCCCTCCCCCAGAAGATAGGCTGGGAAAACAAGAGGCCAGCAAGCCTAAGGTCCCTAGAAAACAGGTGCATCTTGCTTGGGTTCTGGTCAATAATTTGGACTCAATACATACCCTCAACCACCCATCAACAGAATGACTAGGAGGAAGAACCCTCAAAATAGAAAAGACTCAGAGATTATGACTTATGCCGCATATTTACAAATGGATTCAGATATAACCAAGATGTCAGAGATGGAACTCAGGCTAGCAATTGTGAAGACAATAGCTAGAATGGAGAAATCGATTAATGCCAACACAGGGTCTCTAAGGGCAGGAAAGAAAGCTGAATTGGCAGAATTTAAAAATATTAACAATGAGATCTAATCTAATCTAGATAATCTAACAGCTAGGGTAAGTGAGGCAAAATAGCGAATTAGTGACCTGGAAGACAATTTAATAGATAAAAAGGGAAAAGAGGAAGCCAGGGAAAAACAACTCAGAATCCATGAAAATAGAATCAGAGAAATAAGTGACACCATGAAACATTCCAATGTCAGACTTATTGGAATCCCAGAGGGAGGGGAGAGAGAGAGAGGACTAGAAGATATATTTGAGCAAATCGTAGCTGAGAAATTCCTTAATCTGGGGAATGAAACAAACAATCGGGTCCTAGAGGCAGGGAAGACCCCTCCTAAGATCAAGGAAAACAGGCCAACACCCTGGCACGTAATAGTAAAACTCACAAATCTTAGAAACAAGGAAACCATCATAAGGGCAGTTAGGGGGAAGACATTCCTTACGTACAGAGGGAGGAACATCCAAATAACATCAGACGTATCCACAGAGACCTGGCAAGCCAGAAAGGCCTGGTGAGACATAGGGTACTAAACAAGAAGAACATGCAGCTAAGAATACTTTACCTAGCAAGGCTGTCATTTAGAATGGATAGAGAGATGCAGAGCTTCCAAGACCAGCACAAAATGAAAGAATATATGACCACTAAGCCAGCCCTGTAAGAAATATTAAAGGATGTTCTATAAAAGGAGAAAGACCCCAAGTCTGATATACAACAGAAATTACAGGGACAATCAATAAAAACAAGGTCTTCACAGGCAACATGATGACAATAAATTCATATCTTTCAAAAATCACTCTCAACGTGAACAGCCTAAATGATCCCATAAAACGGCACAGGGTTGCAGATTGGATAAAAAGTCAGGGCCCACCCATATGGTGTCTACAAGAGACTCATTTTGAACCTAAGGATACATCCAGACTGAACGTGAAGGGATGGAGATGCATCTTCCATGCCAATGAACCTCGAAAGAAAGCTGGGGTATCAATTCTTATATCAGGCAAATTAGATTTTGAACTAAAGACTGTAGTTAGAGACACAGAAGAACACTACATCATTCTTAAAGGGTCTATCCAACAAGAAGATCTAAGTTGTAAATATCTATGTTCCCAACATGAGAGCAGCCATCTACATAAGCCAACTGTTAACCAAAATAGAGTCCTACTGATAACAATAAGTTAATTGTAGGAGACCTCAATACTCCACTCTCAGCAATAGACAGATCATCTAAGCAGAAAATCAACAAGGAAACAAGAGCTTTGAATGATACACTGGACCAGATGGACCTCATAGATATATACAGAACATTCCACCCAAAAACAACAGAATACTCATTCTTCTCGAGCACACATGGAACTTTCTCCAGAATAGACCACATACTGGGTCACAAATCAGGCCTCAACCAATACCAAAAGATTGAGATTATTTCCTGCATATTCTCAGACCATAATGCTTTAAAAGTGGAACTCAATGACAAGAAAAAATTGGCAGAAATTCAAACACTTGGAAGCTAAAGACCAATCTGCTCAAAAATGTTTGAGTCTACCAGGAAATCAAAAAAGAACTTAAACAATTCATGGAAACCAATGAGAATGAAAACACATCAATCCAAAACTGATGGGATACTGCAAAGGCGGTCCTAAGGGGGAAGTACATAGCCATCCAAGCCTCACTCAAAAAAATAGAAAAATCCCGAATTCACCAAGTAAATCTACACCTTAAAGAACTAGAGAAAAAGCAACAAATGATGCCTAAGCCACATATTAGAAGAGAAATAATTAAGATTAGAGCAGAGATCAATGAATTGGAAACGAGAAACACAGTAGATCAGATCAATGAAAATAGAAGTTGGTTCTTTGAAAGAATTAATAAGATCAATAAACCACTGGACTTATCCAAAAGAAAAGAGAAAGGATCCAAATTAATAAAATCATGAATGAAAGGGGAGAGATCACGACTAACACCAAGGAAATAGAAACAATTAGTAGAAATTATTATCAACAACTATATGCCAATAAACTGAGCAATCTGGATGAAATGAATGCCTTCCTGGAAACCTATAATCTGCCAAGGCTGAAACAGGAAGAAATTGACAACCTGAATAGGCCAAGAACCAGTAACGAGATTGAAGAGGTGATCAAAAACCTCCCAAAAAACAAGAGTCCAGGGCCTGATGGATTCCCTGGGGAATTCTGCCAAACAGTCAAAGAAGAAATAATACCTATTCTACTGAAGCTGTTTCAAAAATTAGAAACAGAAGGAAAACTTCCAAACTCATTCTATGAGGCCAACATTACCTTAATCCCCAAACCAGGCAAAGACCCCATCTAAAAGGAGAATTTCAGACCAATATTTCTGATGAATAAGGATTTTAAAATCCTCAACAAAATCCTAGTTAATAGGATCCAACAATACATTACAAGGATCATCCACCATGACCAAGTGGGATTTATCCACGGGATGCAGTGGTTCAATATTCGCAAATTAATCAATGTGATAGAACACATTAATAAGAAGAGGGAGAAGAACCATATGGTACTCTCAATTGATGCAGAAAAAGCACTGACAAATTACAACATCCTTTCCTGATTAAAACTCTTCAGAGTATAGGGATAGAGGGAACATTCCTCAAGTTTATAAAATACAACTATGAAAAACCCACAGTGAGTATCATCCTCAATGGGGAAACACTGAGAGTCTTTCCCTTAATATCAGGAACATGACAAGGATGCCCACTCTTGCCACTATTTTTCAGCATAGTACTAGAAGTCCTGGCAACAGCAATCGAAAACAAAAAGAAATAAAAGCTATTCAAATTGGCAAAGAAGAAGTCAAACTCTCTCTTTTTGCACATGACATGATACTCTATGTGGAAAACCCAAAAGACTCCACCCCCAAATTACTAGAACTCATCCAGCAATTCAGTAATGTGGCAGGATACAAAATCAATGCACAGAAATCAGTTGCTTTTTTATGCACTAACAATGCAACTGTAGAAAGAGAAATTAGAGAAACGATTCCACTTACAACAGCACCAAAAACCATAAGATACCTCAGAATAAACCTAACCAAAGAGGTAAAGGATCTATACACTAAGAACTACAGAGCACATCATGAAAGGAATTGAAGAAGACACGAAAAGATTGAAAAATACTCTATGCTCATTGATCGGAAGAATAAACATTGTTAAAATGTCTATGCTACCCAGAGCAATCAATACCTTCAATGCCATCCCAATCAAAATTCCAATGACATTTTTCCAAGTGCTGGAACAAGCAATCCTAAAATTTATATGGAATCAGAAAAGACCCCAAATCGGCAAGGAAATGTTGAAAAAGGAAAACAAAGCTGGGGGCATCACGTTGCCTGATTTCAAGCTATTTTACAAAGCTGTGATCACTAAGACAGCATGGCATTGGCACAAAAACAGACATACAGACCAATGGAACAGAATAGAGAACCCAGATATGGACCCTCAACTCTATGGTCAAATAATCTTCCACAAAGCAGGAAAAAAAACATGCAATGGAAAAAAGACAGTCTCTTCAATAAATGGTGCTGGGAAAACTGGATAGCCACATGCAGAAGAATGAAACTCAACCATTCTCTAACACCATAAAAAATGATAAACTCAAAGTGGATGAAAGACCTCAATGTGAGACAGGAATCCATCAAAATCCTAGAGGACGACATAGGCAGTAACCTCTTTGACATTGGCCCCAGCAACTTCTTTCAAGATACATCTCCAAAAGCTACTGAAACAAAAGCAAAAATGAACCTTTGGGACTTCATCAAGACAAAAAGCTTCTGCACAGCCAAGGAAACAGTCAACAAAACAAAGAGGCAACCCACAGAATGGGAGAAGATATTTGCAAATGACACTACAGATAAAGAGCTGGTATCCAAGATCTATAAAGAACTTTTCGGGGCACCTGGGTGGCTCAGTTGGTTAAGTGACTGCCTTTGGTTCAGGTCATGATCCTGGAGTCCCAGGATCAAGTCCCACATCGGGCTCCCGGCTCAGCGGGGAGCCTGCTTCTCCCTCTGAGCCTCCCCGCTCTCATGTGCTCTCTCTCTCTCAAATAAAAAATAAAAATCTTAAAAAAAAAAAAGAACTTCTCAAACTCAATACCCAAGAAACAAATAATCAGGTCAAAAAATGGGCAGAAGACATGAACAGACTCTTCTCTGAAGAAGACATACAAATGGCTAACAGACACATGAAAAAATGTTAATCATCAGTAGCCATCAATGATATTCAAATCAAAACCACACTGAGATACCACCTTACACCATTTAGAATGGCAAAAATTTACAGGGCAAGAAACAACAAATGTTGGAGAGGTTGTGGAGAAAGGGGAACCCTCTACACTGTTGGTGCGAATGCAAGTTGTTACAGCCACTTGGGAAACAGTGTGGAGGTGCCTCAAAAAATTAAAAATAGAGCTAACCTATGACCCAGCAATTGCAATCCTGGGTATTTACCCCAAAGACACAGATGTAGTGAAAAGAAGGGTCATATGCACCCCAATGTTCATAGCTGCAATATCTGCAATAGCCAAACTGTGGAAAGAGCCGAGATGCCCTTCAACAGATGAATGGATAAAGAAGATGTGGTCCATATATATAATGGAAAATTACTCAGCCATCAGAAAGGATGAATACCCAACTGTTACATCAACATGGGTGGGACTGGAGGAGATTATACTCAGTGAAATAAGTCAAGCAGAGAAAGTCAATTATCATACGGTTTCAGTTATTTGTGGAATATAAGGAATAGCATGGAGGACATTAGGAGAAGGCGGGGGACAATGAAGGGAGGGAAATCGGAGGGAGAGATGAACCATGAGAGACTATGGACTCTGAGAAACAAACGGTTTTAGAGGGGAGGGCAGTGGGGAGATGGGTTAGCCTGGTGATGGGTATTAAGGAGGGCACGTATTGCATGGGGCACTGAGTGTTATATGAAAACAATGGATCGTGGATCACTACATCAAAAACTAATGATGTATTATATAGTGAGTAACATAACATAATAAAATTTAAAAAAAAAACAAAGATTTAATTAATTTAGTTTAAAAAAATCCATCTAAAAATGGAATAAATTAATAAGTATAAAGCACTTAGCATACTGCCTGATACCTAGTAAGTGTTATCTGGTGATTGCTGTTTCTATGCAAATTAAAAATGTATTCACATAAAATACCAATAAATGTTTTGCCTGAATGAAACGATACACATTAAATATATTAGAATAGCTACCTATGAGAACATAAGAGAATTACAAAAACAAATAAGAACAAAAATCCAAGCAAGTGATTTCAGAGCTCTTGCTTTTAATCACTACAGATATCGCTTCCTTATTATCTCTTTATCAAGATGAATAAACTGAGGCCAAAATATATGTCAAGGGATCAAGTATTCATGCAGAAGCAGGAGGAGGAAGATGGTCTCCAGTACCTGATAGATGATTTAGTCTTGCTTTTTCATCTGTAAACTTCAGGATCTGCACGCTGCCCGTAAGTCACACTGTTTGAAGAGCTCACTCACATTCTTCTAGCCTCAACAAGCTTCTGCAGAGAGTAGGGTCAAGAGACATGTTTTTCAAATGCAGGGGGCATTGTCTCTGATACCTAGAGTGCAGGACCATGAGCTTCATCAGTAAGCTTTATACAAATAGGTAGCAAGAGTGAAATTATAAAAGCCTGAAAAAAAAACCTTTTGTACCCCAAAATAGGGGATTAGCTAAATAAATGATGCCCAACCAGATCACAGAATATAGGCAGCCTATAAGATGGAATAATATTAATTTCTTAGCAAAATATTCATGATATATTGTTATTTAAAAAACAGATCACAGTGGGGTGTGTATGTATGTGTATATATATATTATATATGTATATATATGTGTGTATACACACATGTACAGATAAATGGCAGTCAGAGTGTGTTATAATATTAACTGATTGTTTTGAACATGGGTATTAGGAAGAGTATTACTTTTTTTTTTTAATTTTATTTATTTATTCATGAGAAACAGAGAGAGAGAGAGGCAGAGGGAGAAGCAGGCTCCCAAGGAGCAGGGAGCCCGATGCGGGACTCGATCCCAGGACCCTGAGATCATGACCTGAGCCGAAGGCAGATGCTTAACCATCTGAGCCACCCAGGCACCCGAAAGAGTATTACTTTTGCTTTATTTTTTCTGTATTTTCCAGTTTTTCTAAATAAACGTATAACTTTAAAAAAAAAAAAAACAAAGCAAAACAAAAAGCAATAGGCTTCTCCAATATTTTGTGAAATACAGAGTTCCAGTTTTCTCTTCCCCTTTTGATAGAAGAATATAAAAATAACATACAACATATTCCTGTATGTAGAAAATCTAAAAGACTGAACAAAAAAGGACTGAATAATAAACAAGTTCAAGAAATCACAGAATATAAAATCAATATAAAAATTCAACTGCATTTAGTGTAGTTTCAATTAAAAATCTAAAATGAAATTAAGAAAACAATTCAATTCACAACATTATCAAAAATTAAAATACTTAGGTGAAATTTTAGCAGAAGCAGTATGAGACTTGTACAATGATAATTACCAAACATTGTTGAAAAAAATGAAAGACTTAAGAAATGGAGAGATATTCCATGCTCATAGATCAGAATATTCATTATTATCAAGATAGCAATACTTACCATACTGATAGGTAAATTAAATAAAATTCCTAACAAAATACCAAGTGGATTTTTATTAGAAAGTGACAAGCAGATCCTTAAATTCATATTGAAATGCAAAGGATTTAAAATAGCCAAAACTATTTTGGAAAAGAAGAACAAAGCTGGAGGATTCACACTTCCTCTTTTATTGTACCATAAAGATAGATAAATCAAGAAAGTGTGGTACTGGTATAAGAATAGATACATAGATCAACAGAACAAAACACAAAGTCTCTAAGTAAACACTTGTTTATTGATTTCTGATATTATTTTTTGACCAAGATAGTCAATTAAAAAATAATAGTCTCTTCAACTAATGGTACTGGAACAACTGGATATCCATGTGCAAAAGAATGAAGTTGGAACTTTACCCTTACCATATTAAAAATTAACTCAAAATGGATCAAAGACCTAAATGTAAGAGATAAAACTATAAAACTCTTATAAGAAAACATAAAAGTAAATATTTGTGACATTGGATAAGATAATGTTTTTTTTTTTTTTAATGTGACACGAAAACCACAAGCAACACAGAAAAAATTAATTGGACATCATCAAAATTTCAGAAAAAAAATTGTTCTTCATGGACACTATCAAGGGAGTGAAAAGTCAACAGACAGAATGGAAAAGATTTTCAAGTCAATTATCTGGTAAGTGCATATTATCCAGAATATATAAATAACTTTTTAAAATTTATTTATTTATTATATATAGAGGGAGATAGCACGAGTGAGAGGGACAGAGGGAGAGGGAGAGAGAATCTCAAGCAGACTCTGCACTGAGCACAGAGCCTGATGTGGGGTTCAATCTCATACCCTGAGATCACAACCTGAGATGAAACCAAGAGTGGGCTACTTAACCAACTGCACCACCCAGGTGCCCCTGGAATATATAAAGAACATTTATAACTTAACAGTAAAAAGACATATACTCCTATTAAAAAATAGGTGAAGGATTTAAAAAAAAATATTTCTATGAAGAAGACATACAAATGACCATTAAATACATGAAAAGATTCTCAATAACATTAGATATTAAGCAATGCAAACCAAAATCATAATGAGATACCACTTCACACCTATTAGCATGGCTATAATAAAAAAGGAAAACAGAAAATAACAATTGTAGGGGAGGGTATGGAAAAAATGGAACCCTCATATGTTCCTAATGGGAATGTAAAATTATGCAACTACTATGGAATACAGTTTGATAGTTGCATGTGGTAAAGCTTCACTGTATGGACAATATATATGTATTGTATGATTCCATTAACATGAATTGTCAAGAATGGGTAAATTTATAAATATAGAAACTATATTAGTAGTTACCAGGAGATAAGAGAGGGAAATGGGTAATGATTGCTTAAGAATATGAAATTTCATTTTGGGCTGATGAAAATATTCTGGAATTAGATAATAATGATTGCCACACAAATTTGTGAATATACTGAAAATTGCTGAATTGTACCATTTAAAAGGATGAGCTTTATGGTATGTAAATTTTATCTCAGTAAAATTGTGAAAAATAAACCAGAAACATATATATAGTGATAATGTCAACTGACCCTTGGCCTTAGTAACAGGGAGAACAATACTTGTTACCTCTTTATTATTAACCCAATGGTGCTTGAGTACATTGGTGTTTTGACTACAATTTACAAAAAAAAAAAAAAGAATAGATCCACTCCACTTTTTGTTTGCTTGTTTCAGCATCATGAAATCTAATCTTATAATATTAAAATAAAAAAAGACTACAGTTGACAATGAGATTCTTTCACTTCAATTGATACACTAGTGCTTCATAATTACAACCATGCTGAGACTGAACATGAAATAGCTGATATGACATGACCTATACATCCGTTTAAAAGATTATCTATCTTTTCTTATATGATATTCTCCTACGAAGTCTCCTCAGGGAGCTACAGGACTCAGGACCAACTGCAGGAGACATACAACATGGTTTAAATCACTGTTTTCCAGCCTTTCTGAAATACTGAGGGACAAAAGCAAGGGTTGTCTTGTTGATAGTGAAAGGAAATAGGCTATCATTTGTGGTATGTCTATGAGAATAAAGTATGGTGTCTGAAAGGATCTTGCTTTGGGGATGATGCTGTGATTGACATCATCCAAAAACTTAGTTATTGACACTCACAGAACTTCCAGCAGTTTGCTTTATTTGGGAAATAAGAAAAGGAGAAGAAGATACACTACAACTATTGTAATAGAGAAGAAAAAGGTACAGAAATAAAAGACCTAATCACAGACTATAATCACAAGTCAGAATTTTGTTACCATTTAAGCAGTGCTTTCTTCTTATGGCCCATCCTCATCCCCTTTACAAACATAAAAATATTTTATTTATTTAATATCCCCAAAGATATTCTGGTTAAATATCATTAACTTAAGACAGTAGTTCTCAACCAAGAGTGATCCCCTACTCCACTCCCACAGGACATTTGACAACGTCTGAAGACAGTTTTGGTTATCATAATAAAGGTGAAAGATGCTAATAATATCTAGTGGATAGTGTCCTGGGAATGTTGCTAAACAGCCTACAGTGCACAGGAAAATCCTCAACAACAAAGGACTATCTAACCCCAAAAGTAAATAGTGGCAAAGTTAGAAACCCTAATTTAAGGATAAAGCTTACCTATTAATTATGAGTAAAGGAAGGTAGAAATATCGATAGTATCTGTGATTCTTCCAGTATTCACTGATCATTTTTGTTCTTTTTCCAGAAAAAAGACATGACACAGTGATGCACTGACTGTACATTTGTAGTGATTAGTATTATCTTTAAAGCCTGTTGAAAACATTGAATCGATGTAATTCACAGTGGCAAAATTTAGGTTTCTGTTCCTCATTGGGTCCAATCTGACATTTTTACCATTTTATTTTTTAGTAGGCTCCATGTCCAGCATGGACCACAACAAGGGGCTTGAACTCATGACCCTGAGATCATGAACTGAGGTGAGATAAAGAGTTCAATGCTTAAGCAACTGAGCCACAGAGGTACCCCTGATATTTCTACCATTTTTAAAGAAACCTGTTTCATTTAATGCATGGCTATTGCTATTGATAAATACCTGCAGCTAAAAAAGTTAGCTTAGTTCTGTTAAGGGTATCCAACATAAATTTTCACTAGACTTTCTCAATAATATAGAACTTCTGAACATATAACTTTTTCATAGGATATCCACATGTAGTATGAATATTACAGTTAGCAATAATTTGTATAACACTTCATATTTTTTAAGTACTTTGCAGTAATTCTGCACAGTAATTCTATGTGCCAAATCACTATTATCATCCCCATTTCACAAATGACAAAATAGCAGCAAAGAGGCAAATTTTCTTGCTGGAGTCACAGACTGATTCAAAGTAGGGCTTGGACTGAGAGATTTTTATTAATCACAGCAAACTTCGTTCAGAATAGAGGAAAGATAAAGAGTTTCCCAGACAAACAAAAACTATAGGAGTTAGTGACCACTATACTACCCCTACAGGAAATATTAAAAGAAAATTTTTGAGTGGGAAAGAAAGAACAAAGGTGACAAAGACTAGAAAGGAACAGAGAAAATCTCCAGAAACAACAGCTTAACACATAATGCAATGGCATTAAGCTCATATCTGTCAATAATTACTCTGAATGTAAATGGACTAAAATGATCCAGTCAAAGACATATGGTGTCAGAAAGGATTAAAAACAAAAACAACAAGATCCATCTATATACTTCTTAAAAGAGACTCATTTGAGACTTCAAGACACTTGGCCTGCAGATTGAAACTGAGGGGAGAGAGAACAATTTATCATGAAAATGGATGTCAAAAGAAAGCTGGAGTAGCAATACTTTTATCAGACAAATGAAATTTTGAACCAAACAATATAACAAGAAATGAAGAAGGACACTATAACAAAGGGGACTATACAACAAGAAGATATCATAATTGTAAATACTTATGCCCCCAACTTGAGAGCATAATACCATAATACAATAATAGTAGGGAAACTTAACACCCCACATACATCAATGGACAGCTCACCTAAGCAAAAAATCAACAAGCAAACAATAGCTTTGAATGATACACTACACCAAATGGACTTAACAGATGTATTCAAAACATTTTATCCTAAAACAGCAAAATACACATTCTTTTCAGTGCACATGGGACATTTTCCAGGATAGATCACATACGAGGTCACAAATCAGGGCTCAATAACTACAAAAAGACTAAGATCATACCATGCATATTTTCAGACCACAACACTAGGAAACTTGAAGTCAACCACAAGAAAAAATTGGAAAGACCACAAATACATGGAGGTTAAAGAACATCTTACTAAAGAATGAGTGTGTCAAGCAGGAAATTTAAGAAGAAATTTAAAAAATGCATGTAAACAAAATAAAATGAAACCACGATGGACCAAAACCTTTGGGATACAGTAAAAAACGGTCACAACATGGAATTATATAGTAATACAGGGCTACCTCAAGAAGCAAGAAAAATATCAAATAAACAACCTAACCCTACACTTAAAGGAGCTAGAAAAACAACAACAGATGAAGCATAAAAATAGCAGAAGAAGGGAAATATAAAGATTAGAGAAGAAATAAATGATACAGAAACAAACAAACAAACAAACAAAAAAACAGTAGAACACATCAATGAAACCACAAGCTGGTTCTTTGAAAAAAAATAATCAAATTGATAAACCCCTTAACAGAATTACCAAAAAGAAAAGAAAAAGGATCCAAATAAATAAAATCACAAGGGAGAGAGGAGAAATAACAACCAACATCACAGAAATACACTTAAAAGAGATTATGAAAAATTATATGCCAACAAATTGGACAACCTGGAAAAAATGGATAAGTTCCTCAAAAGATATAAACTACCAAAACTGAAACAGGAAGACAGAAAAAATTGAACAGACTGAAACCAGCAAAAAATGAATCAATAATCAAAAATCTCCCAACAAAAGTCCAGAGTCAGATGGCTTCCCAGGGGAATTCTACCAGACATTTATTTATTTTTTTATTTTTAAAGATTTTATTTATTTATTTGAGAGAGAGAGAATGAGAGACAGAGAGCATGAGAGGGACGAGGGTCAGAGGGAGAAGCAGACTCCCTGCCGAGCAGGGAGCCCATTGCGGGACTTGATCCTGGGACTCCAGGATCATGACCTGAGCCGAAGGCAGTCACTTAACCAACTGAGCCACCCAGGCGCCCCATCTACCAGACATCTAAAGAAGAGTTAATATAGATATTATTCTCAAATTGTTCCCAAAAATAGAAAAGAAAGGAAAACTTCCAAACTCATTCTATAAAGCCAGAATTACCCTGATTCCAAACCTAGACAAGGCTCCAATTAAAAAGAGAATTGCAAGGACTGGAAAAAGATGGTGGAGGAATAGGGGACCCTATTTCAGCTGGTCCCCAGAAGTGAGCTGGATATCCACCAGACCACTCTGAGCACCCACAAAATCAGCCTGAGATGTAAGAAGATCTGGATCTCTACAAAAAGAATATCATGGGCGGTTGGATTTGAGGTAAAAAACGAGGAGCCGTGATTCCACGAGCAGATATCGGAGGATAAACGTCCATGGGAGAGAGCCTGGCTGTGGGTATCCGACACAGGTGAGCAACAGCCTTGCGCGCTGGGGACGGGGCACAGACTTGCAGAATGGTAGCAGTGGGAAAGGACTTTAAGGCAGCCCCTGGGCAGAAACCCAGAGCGGCGTGGTCACACGTGTGAACTGGGACCGGCTGGTGGTTCTGGAAGCACAAAGGGCACAGACGTGCCCCACCTGGAGGCAGGACTGGGAGCGCTGTGGAGGGGCGCACAACCACAGGACGTTGCAGTTTATAGCAGAAGAAGAAACGGAGACAGTGTGGCCTGGAGAGCTCACTGAAGAACAGACTATGATCTCTCTGCTCTGAGGCAGAGGGTTGGAAATGGTCTCTTCTGCTCTGACTCATGGAGGAGATGTAGAAAGCCACCAGAGAAAGCTGCCAGAGAACAAAAGCCCCAAAAATGTGATTCCCACTGAGCCCACACCCCACCACAGGGGGGCAGGGCAACTCTGACCAAACAGGGTTGCTTCAGTAACAGTGCAGCAGGCCCCTCCACCAGAAGACAGGCTGGGAGAACAAGAGGCCAGCAACCCTAAGGTCCCTAGAAAACACGTGCATCTTGCTTGGATTCTGGTCAATAATTTGGACTCTATACATTCCCTCAAACACCCATCAACAGAATGACTAGGAGGAGGAGCCCCCAAAACAGAAAAGACTCAGAGATTATGACATATCCTGCAGATTTACAAATGGATGCAGATATAACCCAGGTGTCGGAGATAGAATTCAGGCTAGCAATTGTGAAGACAATAGCTACAATGGAGAAATCACTTAATGACAACATAAAGTCTCTAAGGGCAGGAATGAAAGCTGAATTGGCAGAACTGAAAAAGGCTATCAATGAGATCCAATCCAATCTAGATAATCTAATAGCTAGGGTAAGTGAGGCAGAAGAACAAATAAGTGACATGGAAGACAATTTAATAGATAAAAAGAGAAAAGAAGAGGCCAGGGAAAAACAACTCAGAATCCATGAAAATAGAATCAGAGAAATAAGTGACACCATGAAGCATTCCAATGTCAGAATAATTGAAATCCTGAACGGAGTGGAGAGAGAGAGAGGACTGGAAGATGTATTTGAGCAAATTGTAGCTGAGAACTTCCCTAATCTGGGGAATTGAAACAAACATTTGTGTCCTAGAGGCAGAGTGGGCCCCTCCCAAGATCAAGGAAAACAGGCCAATGCCCCAGCATGTAATAGTAAAACTCGCACATTTTAGTGAGTAAAACTCACAAATCTTAGAAACAAGGAAACCATCTTAAGGGCAGTTAACGGGGAGAGATTCCTCAAGTACAGAGGAAGGAACATCAGAATAACGTCAGACCTATCCACAGAGACCTGGCAAGCCAGAAAGGCCTGGCAAGACATAATCAGGGTACTAAATGAGAAGAACATGCAGCCACAAATACTTTATCCAGCAAGGCTGTCATTTAGAATGGATGGAGAGATGCAGAGTTTCAAAGACTGACAGAAACTGAAAGAATATGTGACCACTAAGCCGGCCCTGCAAGAAATATTAAGGGGGGTTCTATAAAAGAAGAAAGACCCCAAGAGTGATATACAACAGAAATTTACAGGGACAATCTATAAAAACAAGGTCTCCACAGGCAAAGTGATGACAATTAATTCATATCTTTCAATAAACACTCTCAACGTGAATGGCCGAAACGCTCCCATAAAATGGAACAAGGTTGTAGATTGGATAAAAAGACAGGACCCATCCATATGCTTGTCTATAAGAGACTCATTTTGAACCTAAGGATACATCCAGACTGAAAGTGAAGGGATGGAGATCCATCTTCCATGTCAGCGGACCTCAAAAGAAAGATGGGGTAGCAATTCTTATATCAGACAAATTAGATTTTAAACTAAGGACTGTAATTAGAGACACAGAAGGACACTATATCATTCTTAAAGGGTCTATCCAACAAGAAGATCTAACAATTGTATATATCTATGCCCCCAACATGGGAGCGGCCATCTACATAAGCCAACTGTTAACCAAAATAAAGAGTCCTATTGATAACAATACGTTAATTGTAGGAGACCTCCATACTCCACTCTCAGCAATGGACAGATCATCTAAGCAGAAAATCAACAAGGAAACAAGAGCTTTGAATGATACACTGGACCAGGTGGATCTCATAGATATATACAGAATATTCCACCCTAAAACAAGAGAATACTCATTCTTCTTGAGCACGCATGGAACTTTCTCCAGAATAGACCACATATGGGGTCACAAATCAGGTCTCAACCAGTACCAAAAGATTGAGATTATTTCCTGCATATTCTCAGACCACAATGCTCTAAAACTGGAACTCAATCACAAGAAAAAAGTTGGCAGAAATTCAAACACTTGGAAGCTAAAGACCACTCTACTCAAGAATGTTTGGGTCTACCAGGAAATCAAAGAACTTAAACAATTCATGGAAACCAATGAGAATGAAAACACATCAGTCCAAAACCTATGGGATACTGCAAAGGCGGTCCTAAGGGGGAAATACATAGCCATCCAAGCCTCACTCAAAAAAATAGGAAAATCCTGAATTCACCAACTAACTCTATACCTTAAAGAACTGGAGAAAAAGCAACAAATGATGCCTAAGCCATGAATTAGAAGAGAAATAATTAAGATTAGAGCAGAGATCAATGAATTAGAAACCAGTAACACAGTAGATCAGATCAACGAAACTAGAAGTTGGTTCTCTGAAAGAATTAATAAGATCAATAAACCACTGGCCAGACTTATCCAAAAGAAAAGAGAAAGGACACAAATTAATAAAATTATGAATGAAAGGGGAGAGATCACGACTAACACCAAGGAAATAGAAACAATTATTAGAAATTATTATCATCAACTATATGCCAATAAACTGAGCAATCTGGATGAAATGGAGGCCTTCCTGGAAACCTATAAGCTGCCAAGACTGAAACAGGAAGAAATTGACAACGTGAATAGGCCAAGAACCAGTAACGAGATTGAAGCAGTGATCTAAAACCTCCCAAAAAACAAGAGTCCAGGGCTTGAGGGATTCCCTGGGGAATTCTGCCAAACAGTGAAAGAAGAAATAATACCTATTCTACTGAAGCTGTTTCAAAAATTAGAAACAGAAGGAAAACTTCCAAACTCATTCTATGTGGCCAGCATTACCTTATCCCCAAACCAGGCAAAGACCCCATCTAAAAGGAGAATTTCAGACCAATATTCATGATGAATATGGATTCCAAAATCCTCAACAAAATCCTAGCTAACCGGATCCAACATTTCTTTAAAAGGTTCATCCACCACGACCAAGTGGGATTTATCCCCGGGATGCAAGGGTGGTTCAACATTTGCAAATCAATCAATGCGATAGAACACATTAATAAGAGGAGGGAGAAGAACTATATGGTCCTCTCAATGGATGCAGAAAAAGCATTTGACAAAATACAACATCCTTTCCTGATTAAAACTCTTCAGAGTATAGGGATAGAGGGAACATTCCTCAAGTTCATAAAATCCAACTATGAAAAAACCACAGAGATTATCATCCTCAATGGGGAAAAGCTGAGAGCCTATCCCCTAAGATCAGGAACATGAGAAGGATGCCCACTCTTGCCTCTATTGTTCAACATCGCACTAGAAGTCCTAGCAACAGCAATCAGACAACAAAAAGAAATGAAAGCTATTCAAATTGGCAAAGAAGAATTCAAACTCCCTCTTTTTGCAGACGACATGATACTTTATATGGAAAACCCAGAAGACTCCACCCCCAAATTACTAGAACTCATACAGAAATTCAGTAATGTGGCAGGATAAGAAACAAATGCATAGGAATCAGTTGCTTTCTTATACACTAACAATGCAACTGTAGAAAGAGAAATTAGAGAAACAATTCCATTTACAATAGCACCAAAACCATAAGATACCTTGGAATAAACCTAATCAAAGAGGTAAAGGATCTATACTCTAGGAACTACAGAGCACTCATGAAGAAATTAAAGAATACACAAAAAGATGGAAAAATATTCCATGCTCATGGATTGGAAAAATAAACATTGTTAAAATGTCTATGCTCCCCAGAGCAATCTATACCTTCAATGCCACCCCAATCAAAATTCCAATGGCATTTTTCCAAGTGCTGGAACAAACAATCCTAAAATTTGTATGGAATCAGAAAAGACCCCGAATCACCAAGGAAATGTTGAAAAAGAAAAACAAAGCTGGGGCATCACGTTGCCTGAGTTCAAGCTATATTACAAAGCTGTGATCACTAAGACAGCATGGTACTGGCACAAAAACAGACATACAGACCAATGGAACAGAATAGAGAACCCAGATATGGACCCTCAACTCTATGGTCAAATAATCTTCGACAATGCAGGAAAACATATGCAATGGAAAAAAGACAGTCTCTTCAGTAAATGGTGCTGGGAAGATTGGATAGCTATATACAGAAGAATGAAACTAGACCATTCTCTAACACCATACACAAAGATAAACTCAAAATGGATGCAAGACCTCAATGGGAGACAGGAATCTATGAAAATCCTAGAGGTGAATATAGGCAGTGTCTTATGAACCAGCAATTGCACTACTGGGTATTTACCCCAAAGACACAGATGTAGTGAAAAGAAGGGCCATATGCACCCCAATGTTCATAGCAGCAATGTCTGCAATAGCCAAACTGTGGAAAGAGCCAAGATGCCCTTCAACAGAGGAATGGATGAAGAAGATGTGGTCCATATATACAATGGAATATTACTCAGCCATCAGAAAGGATGAATGCCCAACTTTTACATCAACATGGATGGGACTGGAGATTATGCTCAGTGAAATAAGTCAAGCAGAGAAAGTCAATTATCATATGGTTTCACTTATTTGTGGAACAAAAGGAATAGCATGGAGAACATTAGGAGAAGGAAGGGAAAAATGAAGGGGGGTGGATATCGGAGGGAGAGATGAACCATGAGAGACTATGGACTCTGGGAAAGAAACAGGGTTTTAGAGGGGAGTGGGATGGGGTGATGGCTTAGCCTGGTGATGGGTATTAAGGAAGGCACGTACTGTATGGAGCACTGCGTGTTATACAAATACAATGGATCATGGATCACCACATCGAAAACAAATGATGTATTGTATGGTGACTAACATAACATAATAAAATTAAAAAATAGAAATAAAGAAATGTGTTTTTTTCTTATTTTAAAAAGAGAGAGAGAGAGAGAGAATTGCAGGCCAATATCCCTGATGAACCTGGATGCAAAAATTCTCAATAAAATACTGCAAATTGAATCCAACAGTACATTAAATAATCATTCCACAAAATCAGGTTTGATGGTTTAGTATCACAAATCATGTGACATAGCATATTAATAAAATATAAGAACCATATGATCCTCTCAACAGATGCAGAAAAAGCATTTGAAAAGTATAGCATCCACTCTTGATAAAAAACCTCAACAAACTAAGGATAGAAGGAATATACCTCAACATCACAAAGGTTATATAGGAAGGCCACACAGCTAATACCATCTTCAATGTGGAAAATCTGAGAGTTCTTCATCTATGGTCAGGAACAAGACATGGATGCCTATTCTCACCATTGTTATTTAACATAGTATTAGAAGCGTTAGCCTCAGGAATCAGGACAAAAAGAAATAAAGGGCATCCAAAGCAGTAAGTCAATCTTCCACTATTTTCAGGCCACATGATTCTCTACATAGAAAACCCAAAAGACTCCACCAGAAAAATTGCTAGAACTGATACACAAATTCAGTAAAGTCTCAGAATACACAATCAATGTACAAAAATCTGTTGCATTTCCGTACACCAATAATGAAGCAGCAGAAAGAGAAATCAAGGAAACCATTTATAATTGCACCAAAAAACAAGATATCTAGGAACAAACCTAACCAAAGAGTTAAAAGATCTATAGTCTGAAAATTATGAAACATTTATGAAAGAAAATTAAGATGGCACACAGAAATGGAAAAAGATTCCATGCTCATGGATTGGAAGAACACATTTTGTTAAAGTATCTATACTACCCAAAGCACTCTACATATTTAATGCAATGCCTATCAAAATACCACCAGCATTTTTGACAGAGCTGGATCAAATGATCCTAAAATTTGTATGGAGCCACAAAACCCCCAAATAGCCAAAGCAATCTTGAAAAAGAGAAGCAGGGCGCCTGGGTGGCTCAGTTGGTTGGGCGACTGCCTTCGGCTGGGGTCATGATCCTGGAGTCCCGGGATCGAGTCCCACATCGGGCTCCCTGCTCAGCAGGGAGTCTGCTTCTCCCTCTGACCCTCCCCCCTCTCGTGTGCTCTCTCTCTCTCTCTCTCTCTCATTCTCTCTCTCAAATAAATAAATCAAATCTTAAAAAAAAAAAAAAAAGAAAAAGAGAAGCAAAGCTGGAGCCATCACAATTCTGGACTTCAAATTATATTGCAAACCTGTAGTGATCAAGACAGTATGGTACTGGCACAAACAGCTACATAGATCAATGGAATAGAAGAGAAAACCCAGAAGTTGATACACAACTATATGGTCAACTAATCTTCAGTAAAGCTGGAAAGAATATCTAATGGAAAAAAGACAGTCTCTTCAGGAAATGGTGTTGGGGAAATTGGATAGCAACATGCAGAAGAATGAAATTGGACCACTTTCTTACATCAAACACACACAAAAATAAATTCCAAATGGATAAAAGCCTAAATGTGAAACAGAAAACCACCAAAATCCTAGAGAAGAACACAGGCAGCAACCTCTTTGACATTGGCCATGACAATTTACTAATAGATATATTTCCTGAGGCAAGGGAAACAAAAGCAAAAATGAAAAATTGGAACTTCATCAAGATAAGAAGACCTGCACAGGGAAGGAAACAATCAACAGAGTTAAAAGGAAACCTATGGAATGGGAGAAAATACTTTGAAATGACATATCTGATAAAGAGTTAATATCCAAATCTATAAAGAATTTATCAAACTCAACACTAAAAAACAAATAATCCAGTTAAAAATGGGCAGAAGACATGAATAGACATTTTTCAAAAAAATACGTATGGATGGTAACAGGCACATGAAAAGATGCTCAACATCATTCATCATCAGGAAAATACAAATAAAAACTATGAGATACCACATCACACCTCTTAGAATGGCTAAAATTAACAACACAAGAAACAACAGGTGTTGGTGAGAATGGGGAGAAAGTGGAACCCTCTTACACTGTTGGTGGGAATGCAAACAGGTGTGGCCATTGTGGAAAACAGTATGGAGTTTCCTCAAAAAAGTTAAAAATAGAACTACTTATGATCCAACAATTGCACTATTACGTATTTACCCAAAGGATACAAAAACAGTAATTCAAAGGGATACATGCACCCCAGTGTTTATAGCAACATTATCAACAATAGCCAAAGTATGGAATGAGCCCAAATGTCCATTAACTGATGAATATATAAAGAAGAGGTGGTATATATATACAATGGACTAATAGCCATCAAAAAGAATTAAATCTTGCCATTTGCAACAACACGGATGGAGCTAGATAGTATTATGCTAAGCAAAACAAGTCAGAGAAAGACAAATAGTGTATGATTTCAATCATATGTGGAATTAAAAAAAAAAACAAAACAGATGTACATGGGGGGGCGGTAAAGGGAGGCAAACCAGAAAACAGACTCTAAACTATAGAGAACAAACTGAGAGTTGCTGGAGAGGGGGTGGGCAGGGGATAGGTTAAATGTGTGAAGGGTATTAAGGAGGACACTTGTGATGAGCACTGGGTGTTGCATTTGAGCACTGGGTGTTGCATTTAAGTGATAAATCACTAGAATCTACTCCTGAAACTAATGTTACACTGTATGTTAACTAACTGGAATTTAAATAAAATTTTGAGAAAAAATGAAACTAAAAATTAAAAAAAAAATAAATCTCAGTAAGCAAGTTGAGCCTGTCAGGAAAGCTAACTATTTTAGAGCCTAGGTTAGCCTTTGATTAAAGAAGATTTTCAAAAACAAAAGTCAGAGGGGTTTTATTTTCTGTGGAGTGGAAAGGTTCCAGAATTTTTTTTTTATTATTTTAAATTTTATCATTTGAAATATGTAACTTCAGTTTGAATTACCTTAATGTGGAATTAAATCAGAAATACAGTGTTCAGTGGCACTGTTTTTACATTGAACTAGATTTGAATGTAGTGAGAATTAGGAATATGAAAAAAACTGCAATTTATGAATGTGAGAAAGTATTTAGATGCTGTCTCACATTAAAGATAAACAGCAGGGTTTAAAGGGCTATATATAAGAGTCCCTGGCTGGCTCAGTGAAGTGTGTGACTCTTGAGCTCAGGGTCCTGAGTTCAAGCCCCATGTTGGGTGTAGAGATTACCTAAAAATAAAATCTTATAAAAATTTACAAAAAAAACTAAAAATAAAATGAAGGGCTATATATAAGCATATTCTTTCTAAGAGGAATGGAAAATTGTTTTCTGCCTGTGTCCAGTTAGCTCAGTTCCTTTGCCTGAGACCAATGTTATAGTCCCCAAATGGGTCAATTAGGTTTGTTTTGTCCACGGTCAAAACCTGCACACAGAACCTTGAACAGCTGTCCTCAAATAGCTGTTATTGTTCACATGGAACTGTCAGCAAGCAAGATCATGTGTTCTATTTAGTGTCATTCAGATCCATGGAATGGATACAATTTTTTTTTTTTTTACAGATTGTTGTTTCAGATATGTCAATTGGTCATAACAAGGAAAGAAAATGCTTATGCATAAACCCATCATAAAATATAACCTTAACATGTCATAAATAAGTGTTGATGCTAGAGTCATAAAAGATGATGTGTGAGCCTTGTTTGCAATACACATTGATCCCTTTCATCTGAAGAATCAAAATAAGTTTTCAAAAGCAATTAAAGAACAAAGGAAACCGATATTTGATACACACAGTAAGGTCAATCACTTACTGAATCAATTATAACTAACCAGTAGATCAATATGTTCTTTTCAAAGTACTCAGATTATATAAAATTTTATGGTAACATTTTCAAATGCATTAATGCTAGGAAACACTTTAGCAAAAATAGCACAATAAAATACAAGGAATTATGGAATAAGAAAAAATGGTAATTACAAGTGAAGAAGCAGAAACTCTGGAGACAAAACCATATTAGTGAAACACCACTGAACATCAAGAGTTCATTGTATCTGCTACAGTGTTAGTAGAAAACTAACTTTTAGTATTTCCCTAGAGCCAAAAAAATGCTTTATTCAAGGTACTTGGGTTAACTTCTTTTCACTTCTTTATCTGTTTTTCAAATTCCTACAGGAAATTGTAGGAAGAATCTGGGGTGGGGAAGAATCACAGCTCTCTAGAAACAAGCAGACTTGGTACATAATCCTGGTTCTGTCATTTTCTAGCTGTGAGATTTCAGAGAACTTAAATATGCAAACTTTCCTTTCTTTCTTTCTTTCTTTTTGTTACTTACAGAGTAGAAATAATGATGTCTTCTTTATAAGGTTGTTGTGAGGATTTAATGAACGTGCATACAAAATCTTAACATAATGCAAAATGATTGCTTGCTTAATTTTTTAAAAGATTTTATTTATTCATTTGAGAGAGAGACAGAGAGAGCACAAGCAAGGGGAGAGGCAGAGGGAGAGGAAGCAGCAGACCCACTGCTGAGCTGGGAGCCCAACATGGGGCTCAATCCCAGGACCTCGAGATCATAACCTGAGCCGAAGGCAGATGCTTAACTGTCTGAGCCACCCAGGTGCCCTGTTTGCTTAATATTAATATTATAATTATAATTAATTAGGATTGATATCTGACTTAATAATAATATTTGCTCTGGTTTTAGATTAGTATTACTGTTACTATTAATATGAGTACTAGAATTATTTCTTCTTATTTATAATTACAGTGTTTCTAATTTGGATGGGATTTATCCAGTTCCTTGTAGCTTAGAAATCCCCTCTATAACAACATTAGCAGATGGCATTTTGAAACAAGATATGGAACTTCCTAATTATCCTTGTCAAATTTTATTTTGTTGATTTTATTTTAGGGTAAGGCCACTATTTTCCTCAAATACAGAAATGATTAAATGTGGTATTTAACATACTTTAAAGGAAAAATGAAAATGTGAGTGGCATAGAGAAATCAAAATCACCAGTTCTGAGGTAAATATATAGAGTGACAAAAAATTCATTTTAAAATTTAGTTTACTCAAATTTTGTTTTTAAACCAGCAACTAAATGTAAGTTTGTCACCTCAAATCATCTCAAAAGTCATCTTTATTTTCTAAAAAGTTTTCACTATTCAATTCTTTGTGTCTGTATTATGTCATTTTTATATGTAAAAAATGCCATTATTTGGCAATTCTCACAAAATGGCCTTTTTTCTCTCTCTTGCACACATTTTAAAAATATACAAACTACACTAAATGTAATCAGATGTCTGTAACAATTTCCTGATGCTTTCCTATTAGCATGAATTGTTACTTATTGGTTTACATTGTGGCAAGCACTGTGCTATTAGAGTATTTTTATGCCAGGTGTTACAGACTGAATGTTTGTGTCCCCATAATATTCATATGTTGAAGCTCTAATCCCCAATGTGATGGTATTTAGAGGTGAGGCCTTTGAGAGGTAATAAGAGTTAGATTTGGTCATGAGGTTGGGGTTTTTATGATGGAATTAATGTCCTTATAAAAAGGGAAAGAAGCATGAGAGCTATCTCTCTGCTATGTGAAGATACTGTAATAAGGCAGCCAATTGCAGATGAGGAAGAGAGCTCTCACCAGACACTGAATGGACACCTTGGTCTTGGCCTTCTTAGCCCCAAAACTTCGAGAAATAAGTATTTGATGTAAAAGCTGCCCATTTTATGGTATTTTGTTATAGCAGCCTGAGCAGATGAAAACACCAGGATTCACATTTCTGTTTTAGTATTTGAATACTTGGATACTTTCCAAGGGAGTATAAATTAGCCATAGAGAAATTGGAAAATAAGAAAAATTCCAAAAACAAATAAAAAAGTAACTCATACAAACTGAGGGTTACAGAAGGGAGGGAGGTGGGGGGATGGGGTAACCAGGTGATGGGTATTAAGGAGGGCAAGTGTTCTGATGAGCACTGGATGTTATATGCAACTAATGAATCACTGAACACTACATCAAAAACTAATGATATAGTACATGCTGGCTAACTGAACATAATAAAAAATAATTAAAAATAAATAAACAAGGGGCGCCTGGGTGGCTCAGTCATTAAGTGTCTGCCTTCAGCTCAGGTCATGATCCCAGGGTTCTGGGATCAAGCCCCGCATTGGGCTCCCTGCTTAGCGGGAAGCCTGCTTCTCCCTCTCCCACTCCCCCTGCTTGTGTTCCCTCTCTCACTGTCTTTCTCTGTCAGATAAATAAATAAAATCTTTAAAAAAAAATTAAATAAATAAATAAAGTTTGAGAAAAAAATAACTCATAAACATTCTTAAAATGTTGGCTTATATTAACTCATTTTTTCTAAATACATCTACATATACAAAATAGGTATTAACCTAATTGATTTACAAATTTAAAATTACACTGTTCACTGTTATTTTGAAATGCCCTCTTATATACTTAAAATACAAGTATACAAAATCTAGACCTGGACTATCAAGCTCCTCTACTTCATAGTTTTATGACTGTGATCACTTTATATATATACATATATATCTGTGCCACAGTTTCCCATCTGTAAAATGGAAATAATAATAGTAATACCTATCATAGAGCTTTCATGAAAATTAAATGAATTAAAATCTGTAATATACTTCTAAGACATCCTGGCATGAACAAAACTCTGTAGAAGATAAGCTGTAAATATCAGCATGACCATATTACCATGTCAAAATTTTATGCTACAATGTAATATCTTCAAAGCTATATAATATCCGTGTAACTTAATGTATCTAAACAATCCATTAACACTAGACATTTCTGATAGTTCTAACTTTTCACTTTTGTATTACAGTGATGAACATCCTTACACCTAAATATATCCTTATAGAACATATATCAAGCAATAATATGTGGAACTCATAAAAATGTCTGGGTCTTTACATGATTATCCTGCAGCAAGCCCTACCAATCTGAATATCACCTATAAAAACAGGGATTCCTGTCATCGTTTTAATTTTTTATTTGTAAATATGGACAGCCAAAAGGGTTAGATTTTATTACTAGCTTAAGGACAGTTGATATTATTAAATTATTAACTCTTCCTAGCCAAGTAGAAGCTTTATTTCTTCTCTATATGTTCAATTTGTTATGCATGCCCTGCAGATTTTTCTTTAGGTCCTTTTCTTTTCTTATTAAGTACATTCCTAGTAATTCTGGAAAAACAGTTTTTGTTGTTGTATTTTCCCTATTTCTTCTCATCCAGATTTTGCCCTGAACTTAAAGAGTTCAAGTGTAATTATAGTGTTGCAGATAACTTGAAAATCCTTACTGTAAGACAATTACAAAAAACTCTAAAATGTTTTAAAAATAGTGATGCGACACAATTACAGTCAGTTACAGCATCAGCTTCTTCAAACTAGCATGCAGTAAATTCATGCAGCAGCTGAACATTCTTGGTTCTTACAGTTGTCTCTATGCAACAACTGTGTAACATTAAACTCAAGAAAAAGAGAGGAGGAGTAGGGGAGCCTATTCCAACCCATACCCAGAATTGAGCTGGATATCTACCAGACCACTCTGAACAACCATGAAATCAGCCTGAGATGTAAGAAGACAGATCTGGATCTCTACAAACAGAATATTGCAGGCATTTGGTTTTGAGATACTAAGTGGGGAGCTGTGATTCCACGGGCACATATTGGAGGATAACGGAAGAAGGAGGGAGCCAACAGGCGAGGACTGGGAGCATTGCTGAGGGGCGCACAACCCAGGACACTGAAGTTTATAACAGCACAGACAGAAACAGAGTAGCCTGGAGAGCTCACTGAGGAACAGACTGCAATCTCTCTGCTCTGAGGCAGAAGATTGGAAATGATCTATTCTGCTCTGACTCTCGGAAGAGGCGTGGAAAGCCACCAGGGAAAGCGACCAGAGAATAAAAGCCCCCAAAACCAGTTTTCACTGAGCCCATTCCCCACCACAGGGTAACTCTACCCAAACATGGTTGCCTGAGTAATAGCATGGCAGGCCTGTCCCCCAGAAGACAGGCTGGGAAAACAAGAGGCCAGAAACCTAGAGGTCCCTATAAAACAGGTGCATCTTCCTTGGGTTGTGGTCAAATATTTGGACTCTGTACATTCCCTCAACCACCACCCAACAGAATGACTAGGGGGAGGAACCCGCAAAATAGGAAAATCTCAGAGACTATCACTAGTGCCACAGATTTACAAATAGATACAGATATAACCTAGATTTCAGAGATGGAATTCAGGGTAGCAATTGTGAAGACAATAGCTAGAATGGAGAAATTGATTAATGGCAACAGAGAGTATCTAAAGGCAGAAATGAAACCTGAATTGTCAGAACATAAAAATGCTATCAATGAGATCCAATCTAGATACTCTAACAGCTAGGGTAAGCAAGGCAGAAAAATGAATTAGTGATCTAGAAGACCGATTAATAGACAAGAAGGGAGGATGGAGATCCATCTTCCATGCCAATGGACCTCAAAAGAAAGATTGGGTAGCAATTCTTATATCAGACAAATTAGATTTTAAACTAAAGACTGTAGTTAAAGACACAGAAGGACACTACATCATTCTTAAAGGGTCTATCCAACAAGAAGATCTAACAATTGTAAAGATATACACCCCCAACATGGGAGCAGCCATCTACAGAAGCCAACCGTTAACCAAAATAAAGAGTCCTATTGATAACAATATGTTCATTGTAGGAGACCTCAATACTCCACTCCCAACAATAGACAGATCATCTAAGCAGAAAATCAACAAGAAAACAAGAGCTTTGAATGACACACTGGACCAGATGGACCTCATAGATATATACAAAACATTCCACCCTAAAACAACAGAATATTCATTCTTCTCGAGCGCACATGGAACTTTCTCCAGAATAGACCACATACTGGGTCACAAATCAGGTCTTAACCAATACAAAAAGATTGAGATTATTCCCGCATATTCTCAGACCATAATGCTTTAAAACTGGAACTCAATGACAAGAAAAAATTTGGAAGAAATTCAAACACTTGGAAGCTAAAGACTACTCTGCTCAACAATGTTTTGGTCAACCAGGAAATCAAAAAAGAACTTAAACAATTCATGGAAACCAATGAGAATGAGAACACATCAGTCCAAATCCTATGGGATACTGCAAAGGCAGTCCTAAGGGGGAAATACATAGCCTTCCAAGCCTCACTCAAAAAAATAGAAAAATCCCAAATTCACCAACTAACTTTACACCTTAACGAACTAGAGACAAAACACAAATGATGCCTAAGCCACACATTAGAAGATAAATATTTAAGATTAGAGTGGAGATCAAAGAATTAGAAACCAGAAACAGTAGATCAGATCAATGAAACTAGAAGCTGGTTCTTTGAAGGAATTAATAAGCTCCATAAACCACTGGCCAGACTTGCCCAAAAGAAAAGAGAAAGGACCCAAATTAATAAAATTATGAATGAAAGGGGAGAGATCATGACTAACACCAAGGAAATAGAAACAATTATTAGAAATTATTATCAACAACTATATGCCAATAAGTTGAGCAACCTGGATGAAATGGATGCCTTCCTGGAAACCTATAAGCTGCCAAGACTGAAACAGGAAGAAATTGACAACCTGAATAGGCCAATAACCAGTAATGAGATTGAAGAAGTAATCAAAAACCTCCCAAAAAACAAAAGTCCAGGACCTGATGGATTCCCTGGGGAATTCTACCAAACATTCAAAGAAGAAATAATACCTATTCTACTGAAGCTGTTTCAAAAAATAGAAACAGAAGGAAAGCTCCCAGACTCATTCTATGAGGCCAACATTACCTTAATCCCCAATCCAGGCAAAGACCCAATCAAATAGGAGATTTTCAGGCCAATATCCCTGATGAATATGGATTCCAAATCCTCAAGAAAATCCTAGCTAATAGGATCCAACAATACATTAAAAGGGTCACCCACCACAACCAAGTGGGATTTAACCCTAGGATGCAAGGGTGGTTCAACATCTGCAAATCAATCAATGTGATAGAACCATTAATAAGAAGAGAAGGAAGAACCATATGGTCCTCTCAATTTATGCAGAAAAAAGCATTTGACAACTACAACATCCTTTCCTGATTAAAACTCTTCAGAGTGTAGGGATAGAGGGAACATTCCTCAAGTTCATAAAATCCATCTATGGAAAAATCCACAGCGAATATCATCCTCAATGGGGAAAAGCTGAGAGCCTTTCCCTTATGATCAGGAACATGTCAAGGATGACCACTCTCACCACTATTGTTCAACATAGTACTAGAAGTCCTAGCAACAGCAATCAGACAACAAAAAGAAATAAAAGGTATTCAAATTGGCAAAGAAGAAGTCAAACTATCTCTTTTCACAGATGATATGATACTTTATGTGGAAAACCCAAAAGACTCCACCCCCAAATTACTAGAACTCAAACAGCAATTCAGTAATGTGGCAGGACACAAAATCAATGCACAGAAATTGGTTGCTTTCTTATACACTAACAATGCAACTGTAGAGAGAAATATTAGAGAAATGATTCTATTTACAATAGCACAAACCATAAGATACCTCGGAATAAACCTAATCAAAGAGGTTAAGGATCTATACTCTAGGAACTACAGAATACTTTTGAAGGAAATTGAAGAAGACAGTAAAAGATGGAAAACATTCCATGCTTTTAACATTGTTAAAATGTCTATGCTACCCAGAGCAATCTATACCTTCAATGCCATCCTGATAAAATTCCAATGACATTTTTCAAAGGGCTGGAACAAACAATCCTAAAATTTGTATGGAATCAGAAAAGACCCCAAATCACCAAGGAAATGTTGAAAAAGAAAAACAAAGCTGGGGCATCACGTTGCCCAATTTCAAGCTATATTACAAAGCAGTGATCACCAAGACAGTATGGTACTAGCACAGAAACAGACATATAGACCAATGGAACAGAATAGAGAGCCCAGATATGGATCCTCAATTCTATGGTCAAATAATCTTCGACAAAGCAGGAAAAAATATGCAATGGAAAAAAGACAGTCTCTTCAATAAATGGTGCTGGGAAAACTGGATAGCCACATGCAGAAGAATTTAACTCGACCATTCGCTAACACCATACACAAAGATAAACTCAAAATGGATGAAAGACCTCAATGTGAAACAGGAATCCATCAAAATCCTAGAGGAAAACATAGGCAGTAACCTCTTTGACATCGGCCACAGCAACTTCTTTCAAGATACATCTCCAAAAGCTAGTGAAACAAAAGCAAAAATGAACTTTTGGGACTTCATCAAGATAAAAAGCTTCTGCACAGCAAAGGAAACAGTCAACAAAACAAAGAAGCAACCAACAGAATGGGAGAATATATTTGCAAATGACACTACAGATAAATGGCTGGTATCCAAGACCTATAAACAACTTCTCAAACTCAACACCCAAAAATCAAATAATCAAGTCAAAAAATGGGCAGAAGACATGAACAGACACTTCCCCAAAGAAGACATACAAATGGCCAACAGACATGTGAAAAAATGTTCATCATCATTAGCCATCATGGAAATTCAAATCAAAATCACATTGAGATACCACCTTACACCAGTTAGAATGGAAAAAATTGACAAGGCAAGAAACAACAAATGTTGGAGAGGTTGTGGAGAAAGGGGAACCATTTTACACTGTTGGTGGGAATGCAAGTTGGTACAGCCACTTTGGAAAACAGTGTGGAGGTGCCTCAAAAAATTAAAAATAGAGCTACCCTATGACCCAGCAATTGCACTCCTGGGTATTTACCCCAAAGACACAGATGTAGTGAAAAGAAGGGCCATATGCACCCCAATGTTTATTGCAACAATGTCTGCAATAGCCAAACTGTGGAAAGAGCCGAGATGCCCCTCAACAGATGAATGGATAAAGAAGATGTGGTCATATAGACAATGGAATATTACTCAGCCATCAGAAAGGATGAATACCCAACTTTTACATCCACATGGATGGGACTGGAGGAGATAATGCTCAGTGAAATAAATCAAGCAGAGAAAGTTGATTATCCTCTGGTTTCACTTATTTGTGGAACATAAGGAATAGCATGGAGGACATTAGGAGAAGGAAGGGAAAAATGAAGGGTAGGGAAATTGGTGGGGGAGATGAACCATGAAAGACTATGGACTCTGAGAAATAAACTGAGGGTTTGAGAGGTTGGGGGGATGGTTTAGCCCAGTGATGTGTATTAAGGAAGGCATGTACTGCATGCAGCAGTGGGTGTTATATGAAAACAATGAATCGTGGCTCACTACATCAAAAACTAATGATGTATGGTATTGTGACTAATGTAACATAATAAAATAAAATTAAAAAAATTAAAAATAGTGATGCATCTGCAGGTTTGCTGTTTTATATATTGTACTATGCATGTACTGTGGTATATTCAAATTAATATGGAGAAAAATATTGAAGCCATTAAAATGGTTAAATTTAATATATTATAATTTATCATAATTATGAGATTTAATAAAAAATGATTTAATACACCATAATTTATAAAACAAATTACATAAACTTCTGCTTTTTGTTATCCTGTACTAAATTTTATGGTAGCAAATAAAAATAAAATGCCTTAAGTAGCCATTCTATTTAGAATCTATTGTAATGAGGAATTTTGACAGTAATCTTGAAACAAGTGTGTTTACACACACGCACGTACACACATATATATGTGCATGAGTACATTTGTTGGAGTTGTTATGTAAGTATAATTAAATATAAGCTGAGGAAACTCTGAAACAAAATTATGCATTTGCATAATTTTTATATTCACATTACATGGCCTTATACTCACAGCAATCCATTTTATAGGGAAGAAGTGTTGATGTAGGTTAATAAATTTGCCCAAGTTTACAAATCCAGATGTTGTCAGGGATCATGCACTTCTTAATTCTATGGCCAGAGCTTTTTTCATTCTATCTCCCAAGAAACACACAGTTCATATTTTTTTAAGTCTTATCCCGTTAATCTGAAGGCTACCCAGAGTTAATTTTGCAAAATGTCATGTTAATTAAAACTTCATCACAACCGTAAGCAGGCTTTTGAAAAATTTTGGATAAATAACTTGAGGAGGATTTTTAAAATAACATGAAGTATTTGATACTAAGAAAAAAACTTGTCATGTTTTACAGAGACATCTCCACATTTTCTGAAGATCTAAATTTGTGTTATGTTCTATCAAGTACATAGAGAACAATAAAGGCTTTATACCTAACACTTTCAACTTAGCTATTGTTATGACTTGAATTTTCTAAACTACACAAATTAACTTGACTCCTAAGTAGGAGGTGTTCATTAATGAAAAATTACAAATCAATCCTCAAAAATTATGAGTTACAACTACATAAAAAATAGCATCCAATGAGTTCAACATAATTAGTGATTGTGCTGTGAACAAACTACAGAAGTAATCAAAACTGATTGGCCACTTTAAGGAGATCCTAAGTGGCAACTCTGTTTTTTCAAAGGTAATTATGTTGTTTTTTTTTTTTTTAATTCCAGTAAGTAGAGAAATTTTCAATCATTATGCTAAAGGAAGGAAAAAATATACTTCTATAATGAACAGATATTACCTAAAATAACAAAAGAAACAAAATGGGCAGCCTAAAAAATTTAGGGCAGAATTTTCTTTTTAAGCTAACTAACACTTCAAAAATATCAGTTAAAATTAAATAATTTGTATCTAGTGCTCACTTTGTACAAGGAAATGAAATTAACATTTATTTTCAGCTTGGTGTCTGCCACCCAGTGCTAGAAGCTTCAGTTTTATTAGTAGTACTAACAGTATTTATGAATCTATACAACTCTTGGAGGTATATGGTATTATTCTGATCATATATCAGAAATCTAGGGCTCAGAGAAATGAGGAAACAAAGTTTTATCAACCTTTAGTACTAAATTTATTATATAGTAATATACGTGTTTTTCATCAGTGTATAGGTAAGAATATATTTTAGAAAAGCAAATTAAAATTAATTTGTTTGACATTTTAGTGTGAAGGTAGTTTGAATAAGGCTGTTAACCTCTGAAGCAACATGAATGTCATATTGGGCATCCAATCAATTTTTTTTTTTTATTTTCAAGAGCAGAAAATATTTATTTGCAAAGACATTATTGAAAATGGAATTAAAGCTTTCATATCTGCTTAAAATGCAAGGATAGTTTTCTGACAGTGAACACCAAGATTATCTAAGGCTTTTTAAGTTAAATTCCAATTGTAGTAAGCTCTTCGATTCTAACAATCAATGAGTTCATCTTTGGCTAGTTTAACATATTTGATACAGTTTATATCAGAAGAATGGATCAGGAATCTTTAGTTTAATGTTAATGCCATCAGTATAGAAATATTTTTTTGAAAATATTCTGATGTGTTTTCAGGTGTTAGCAGCCATCTCTTTTCAAATAAACTGACAGAGAATTTGATATCTCCACTCAATTTTGGTAGAGAATTTCCTCCAGGATTTAAAGTCTGCAAAAATGTCAACCTCTACTCTTTTCTTCCTTATTGGGAGTTTGGCCAAGAAAGTTGTAATGGTGACTTTAAGATTTTTCAAGTTTTGTCTCATTCATATAGTTAAAATATCTGAAGAGAATTTTGTTTTAGAAAAAATGAAATTTTCACCCCTTGTTTGAACCATCACTGCAAGACTTGTCTTGAAAGCCATTTAACTTCTACGTGGTAGAGTAGAGCATAATATTCTTATTCCATATTTTATGAAAAAAATCTTTACAAATTAAGAAATTCAGAGATGTGCATCTGATTTTATTGATAACACTTATGGTCCTTGACAAAGTCTCATTCAATCTTATTGCAAAAGTCTTTGTTGCCAGTGCATGTCTCTGTAAAAAAAGCAGTGAGTGGCAATGATATAAAGGGATTCATATTTTCACGAAAGTAGCAAAAGCAGATGTATTACCAATCATTGCAGAAGATCCATCTGTTCAGAGTATGATGCTTTTTCCCCAAAAATATTTGTTTGGCAAAATAACTTTTTATCATTTCCAAACATCAGTAGCTTTTGCAGTATCCAAAACAGACTCACAAAGTAAGATTTCTTCTTTTGAAAGTGTCAGTGTGCATATCATGAACAAAACAGACCTGTTGGCTATATTAAGAGATGTCTATTGCTTCATCTAGTTACACCATCAATGAGAATGTTAAAGTTGCCAATTCCTTGATGATCTGCTTCAAGAACAGACCACAGCATTTAAGTAGGGAACCACTTCTGTGTTTTCCCTGTTTCATCTACAAACCATCTTGATGTCTTCCAGTACAAGACACTTTACTAAAGCCTTTGTAATAGTGTAGAACTCCAAATACTGGACAATCCATGGAAGGCCTAGTAACTCCCATAATTTTAAAGTAACAATAAACATATATGATATTTTAATACTGATATGATAGGAAAATATAGGTTATTTTTATTGGTGATAAAATCACTGGCACTACCAATCATACTGTAGTTTGTTGCCTACATTCACAAGAAAAGAAAGTTAATGGAATACTTGAAATTTATCTGTATGTTTCTTGGGGACTTCTAGATCCTAACTAAGGAAGCTCGGATCAAGAGGGATACCAATGGACAAAACTGTTAGTTGTAATTATACCTCTTTTACACACAAAGTGTTCTCTCAATTTTCTACAGATGAATTATTCCCTTTACAGTTATTCACATGACTTTTTCCACTTTTTCTAGTGGGTTTAAGCCTGAAGTGAATTGTTTTTCTAATATATTGTTTATTTATTCTTTCTATCTAATTCTATTCTAAGATAGGAGAAAAAAGGAAACATTTAAGATTCCTTCCCATATTCAAACTTAGGTTCTAGTTAAGGTATATTTGAATTAAAGAGTTCAATGACCTCACAGGACTATCATGAACTTCAAGTGCATATAAGGATGCAAAATGAAAATTATGGAAAACTATCTAATACCTTTGTTATTTCTTCCCAATATAACTATATTCTGTTGTTTTAACTGTGTTGAATTGTGTGAATACAAAATTTATCTAAATTCAAGTGTAAGTAGAACATTTTCTAAGTTTAAAAATTCTTTGTGCAAGGACTTTAACTTTGATGAATCTCTTTCCTCTTCTATAAAATGGGAGTAATAATAATGTCTATATCATAGGACTATTGAGATGATTAAATGAGATTATATAGAATTCTAAATACACTGACGAATATAGTCAGTACTCAATAAATCCTATCACTCACTATCATCATAACTCTTACCATAGTATTACTTAAAAGGCAAAGAGAAGTCATTGAAATATTTCCATCAGCACATTGAAATTTGTGTTTTACAGAAATACACGTGGTGATAGTGGTAATGGTAGATTTTGGTGATGTTTATATTTATTTTATTTTTAATATCAATGTATTACTAATGACTGTCATTAGGTCTTTTTAATACTGTTTTCACCACAGATAATACCAAGATGAATAGATTCATTGTAAAGAATCCTGATCCTAAGAATTTTATAGTTTTGATCTACAAAAAAAAAAAAAAAAACTATTTTGCCAACTACCTCAGAAATCATCACCATTATCAGCCTGTCTGAATAAAGGTAAAGATGACTTTGGAGTAAGCAGAGTTCTGGGAGGAAAATCACAGGAATGTTCATTATTGAAAGGAATACACACTATGCATACAAATATCTTGCTTTCAGACACAAACAGGAAATAATGTACTTATCATATATTTGCTAAACAATGTGTTAAGCATTCTTATAGGTGCTTGGGATAAATCAATGGGAACAAATGTAAAAAAATTTACCAGATACCATTTCATTTTACTCATTAAACCTTCAGTATTCATTTCTAACAAATTTTTTTTTCTTTTAATATAACTACCATACCATTGTCACAATAAGAAATTTAAGAATGATTCTATAATATCATCTAATTCCATTCCATGCTTAAATTTCACCAATTGTCTCAAAACTATCTTTTCACATTTGACTTGTATAAACCATGATCCAAACAAGTTTAACATATTTCATTTTGTTAATACACTTTTTAAATCTATATTAATGTATACCACTCTTTTCCCCGTACCACTGATATATTGAAGAAACTACACCCCTATGCTCAAATTTCTCATACTCAGGATTTGTCCATTTCCATTCTTGTGGTGCCCTTCAATATGTTCCTCTTTACATATTCTCTGTAAACTAATAGTTGGATCTGGATGCTTAATTGACTCAGGTTCTATTCTCACTCTTTAGTAAGGATACTTAATAGGTTTTACTACATGCTTCTTGTTGAATTAACACATGTGGCCATGAAGTCCTATTGTTCTATTTTTAGTGATTCTGAAATTGGTTATTGAGATAAAGTGGTGTTGACCTAGTCTTTTAATTAAACTATCAATCTTTCACCTAATGGATTAAGCACACAATGATATCCATTGCCTAGATCCATTATTTCTTTAGGAGTTACAAAATGGCTACTTTTCTCATTCAAATACTCTCTCTGTATTTGTTAGCTGGAATTATTCTATATGAAATAACTTTCATTAACTTTATCTTACATACAGAAAAAGGTGGAATAAATAAAGATGTTTTCTCTTTATTCAACAAATTTCATAGTAATTAGTTGGTGCCTTAGCATTCCAAAGATTACCTATGTTATTTCTGTTTTAATTGTTATAAATTCTTAGAATTTTAAATAAAATTCATATGCTTCAGTCCATTTTAGTCTTTTTTTTTTTTTTTTCCTGCTCAAGTTGTCCCATTTTTGGCAATGGAAGTCCTTTATTTTCAGCACCTGTGTCCTTTTGGATTGATTCTAGTATGATTTCATAGTTTCTTGCTTTCTAGCACAATAATATCATTCACTCATCTTGTGATTTTTCTGCCTCAGATCTAGAATGAGCAATTTCTTCAAGGATCTCTTGTTTCTATCAATGAAAAATGGTACTTTGGGCACTGAAAGTGCTCAAGTTTACTTGGTTGTTGTTTCTAGGATGTCTCAGTCAATACAGCTAGAATATTCCATAATTTAGAAAAAATAAAACATAAATCATGTATTATTCTACTTTCTTTTAAAATTTAATAGTATATGTTTTGCTTCTTTTATGTTTCTTTTCTTACTCTTGCACTGGAAATATTGCTTCTTTCTTTAAGTTTTTATTTCAATTCTAGTCAGTTAACATATAGTGTAATATTAGTTTCAAGAGTAGAATTTAGTGATTCATCACTTACATATAATACCCAATGCTCATTGCAAAAAGTGCCATCCTTAATATCCATCACCCATTTAACACATCCCCCCTGCCTATCTCCCCTCCAGCAACACTCAGTTTGTTCTCTATAGTTAAGAGTCTGTTTTATGATCTGCTTCTCTCTTTTTTTTTAATTTCCCTATGTTCTTATGTTTCATTTCTAAAATTTGTCTGGTATCTGTCTTTCTCTGACTGACGATTTCGCTTAACAAAATACACTCAAGCTCTATCCACATTGTTACAAATGGCAAGATTTCATTCTTTTTATGACTAATATTCCATTGTATAAATATATCACTTCTTTATCCATTCATCAGGTGATGGACTTTTGGACTCTTTTCATAATTTGGCTATTGTTGGTAAGGCTGCTATAAACATTGGGATGCATGTGTCCCTTTGTATCAGTATTTTTTTGTATTGTAAGGTAAATACCTAATGGTGCAATTGCTGAATCATGAGATAGTTCTATTTTTAACTTTCTGAGGAAGCTCCATACTGTTTTCCAGAGTGGCTGCACCAGTTTGCATTCCCACAAAAAGTGGAAAAGTATCGCCCCTTCTCCACATCCTCGCCAACACCTATTGTTTCCTGTGTTGTTAATCTTAGTGATTCTGACAGACATAAGGTAATTTCTCACTGTAGTTTTGATATGTATTTCCCTGATGATGAGTGATGTTGAGCATCTTTTCACGTGTCTTTTGGCAATCTGTAAGTCTTTTTTAGAAAAATGGCTATTCATGTCTCTGCCCATTTTTAAATTTGATTACTTGGGGGAGCCTGGGTGGCTCGGTTGTTTAAGAGTCTGCCTTTGGCTAAGGTCATGATCCCAGGGTCCTGGGATCAAGCCCTGCTTTGGACTGCCTGCTAGGCAGGGAGCCTGTTTCTCCCTCTCCTCCCTGCTTGTGCTCTCTCTCTCACTATCTCTGTCTCATTCTCTCAAATAAATAAATAAAATCTTTTTAAAAAAATAAAATAAATAAAATAAAAATTGATTATTTTTTTTTTCTGGGTGTAGAGTTTGAAAGGTTCTTTATATAGACTTTGGGTACTAACCCTTTATCAGGTGTGTCATTTGAAAATATCTTCAATTCCAAAGGTTGCTTATTAGTTTTATTGATTGTTCCCTTCATTGTCCAGAGGCTTTTTATCTTGAGGAAGTCCCAATAGTTTATTTTTGCTTTTGTTTCCCTTGCCTCAGGAGACATATCCAGTAACAAGTTGCCATGACTGATGTCAAAGAGATCGCTACCTGTGTTCTTCTCTAGGATTTTGATGGTTTCCTGTCTCACATTCAGGTTTTTCAACCCTTGGGAACTTATTTTTGTGTGTGGTGTAAGAAAGTGGTCCATTTTCATTCTTTTGAACATATCTGTCCGGTTTTCCCAACACCATTTGTTGAGGAAACTGTTTTTGTCCATTGATTATTCCTTCCTGCTTTGATAAAGATTAGTTGACCATGTAGCTATGAGTCCATTTCTGAGTTTTCTATTCTGTTCCATTGAATAATGTGTCTGCTTCTGTGTTACTACCATACTGTCATGATGACTACAGCTTTGTAATATAGCTTGAAGTCTGGAATTGTGATGCCTCCAGCTTTGTTTCTCTTTTTCAAGATTTCTGTGGCTATTTGGGATCTGTTGTGGTTCCATACAAATTTTAGGATTAATTATTGTAGCTCTGTGAAAAATGCTGGTGGTATTTTGATAGGAATTGCATTAAATGAGTAGATTGTCTTGGGTAGTATAGACATTAAAAAAAATTTTTTTTGTTCTTCCAATCCATGAGAATGGAATGTTTTTCCATTCCTTTGTGTCATCTTCAATTTCTTTCATCAGTGTTTTATAATTCTCAGAGTACAGATCTTTCACCCCTTTGGTTAGGTTTATTCCTAGGTATCTTATGGTGTTTGGCACAATTATAAATGGGATTGATTCCTTGATTTCTCTTTCTCTTGCTTCATTATTGATGTATAGAGATGCAACAGACTTCTGTACATTGATTTTATATCCTGAGACTTTACTGAATTTGTGTATTGGTTCTAGCAGTTTGTGTGTGTGTGTGTGTGTGTGTGTGTGTAGTCTTTGGGTTTTCTATATATAGTATCATGCAAATAGTGAAAGTTTTACTTCTTTGCCTGTTTGAATGCCTTTTATTTCTGTACATTGATTTTATATCCTTTGACTTTGCTGAATTCACATATCAGTTCTAGCAATTTTTTGGTTGAGTCTTCTAGCTTTTCCACATAGAGTATCTTGTCATCTATGAATAATGAAAGTTTGATTTCCTCCTTGGTGCTTTGGATGCTTTTTATTTCTTTTTGCTGTCTGACTGCTGAGACTAAGACTTCCACTACTATGTCAAATAACAAAGGTAAGGGTATATATCCCTGTCTTGCTCCTGACCTCAAAGGAAAAGCTCTCAGTTTTTCACCATTGAGAATGATATTAACTGTGGGTCTTTCCTATATGGTCTCTATGATATTGAGGTATGTTCCCTCTTTCCCAAGTTTGTTGAGAGTTCTTTACAAGAATGGATTCTGTATTTTGTCAAATGCTTTTTCTGCCCCTATTGAGAGGATCATATGGTTTTTATCTTTTCTTTTATTAATATGGTGTATGACATTGATGGATTTGTGAATATTATACCACCCCTGCAGCTGAGGAATAAATATCACCTGATCTTGGTGAATGATTCTTCTAATGTACTGTTGGATTCGATTAGCTATTATCTTGTTGAGAAATTTTGCATCCATGTTCATCAGGGATATTGGCCTGTAATTCTCCTTTTTAGTGGGGTCTTTGTGTGGTTTTGGAATCAAGGTAATCCTGGCCTTGTAGAATGAGTATGGAAGTTTTCCTTCCACTTCTGTTTTTTGGAACAGTTTGAGAATAGTAAGTATTAACTCTTTAAATGTTTGGTAGAATTCCCCTGGGAAGCCATCTTTTGTTTGTTGGGAGATTTTTGATTACTGATTCAATTTCTTTACTTGTTACGTTTTTTTCAAATTTTCTATTTCTTCCTGTTTTAGTTTGGGTAGTTTATATGTTTCTCAAAATTTATTCATTTCTTCCAGATTGCCAATTTGTTGGCACATAATTTTTCATAATATTCTCTTACAATTTTTTTTTTTTTTTGTATTTCCATGGTGTTAGTTGTGATCTCTCTACTTCCATTTGTGATTGTATTTATTTGGATCCCTTCTTTTCTTTTTGATAAGTCTGTTAGGGGTTTATCAATTTTATTAATTCTTTCAAAGAATCATCTCCTAGTTTCACCAATCTGTTCTATTGGGGGGGGGTTTGGTTGTTGTTTGTTTGTTTCTATATCATTTATTTGTGCTCTAATTTTTATTATTTCCTTCTTCATTTGTTCTTTTTCTAGCTTCTTTGTGTGTAAGATTAGGTTGTTTATTTGAGGTTTTTCTGCTTCTTGAGGTAAGCTTGTTTTGTTTTATATTTCTCCCTTATGACTGCTTCTGCTGCATCCCAAAGGTTTTGGACTATCGTGTTTTCATTTTCATTTGTTTCCATGTATTTTTTAAAATTTCTTCTTTACTTAGGGCACCTGGGTGGCTCAGTTGGTTGAGTGACTGCCTTTGGCTCAGGTCATGATCCTGGAGTCCCGAGATCGAGTCCCGCATCGGGCTCCCCCTGCTCGGCGGGGAGTCTGCTTCTCCCTCTGACCCTCCTCCCTCTCATGCTCTCTGTCTCTCATTCTCTCTGTCTCAAATAAATAAATAAAATCTTAAAAAAATATTTCTTCTTTACTTAGAAGGGAGACCCATAATGCTAGGAGATTTCTCAATAGAAACATGTCAAGACAGAAAGGAGTGGCATGATATATTCCAAAGTCCTGAATGGGAAAAATCTGCAGCCAAGAATACTCTATCCAGTAAGGGTATCATTCAGAATAGAAGGAGAGATAAAGAGTGTCCCAGACAAACAAAAACTAAAGGAGTTCGTGGCCACTAACCCACCCCTGTAAGAAATATTAAAAGAGATTCTTTGAATGGAAGGACCAAAAGTAACAAAGATAAGAAAGGAACAGAGAAAAATCTCCAAAAACAAAAACTTAATAGGAAAAAAAATGGCACTAAATTCATATCTATCCATAATTACTCTGAATGTAAATAGTCTAAAATGCTCCAATCAAAAGACATAGGGTGTCAGAGTGGATAAAAACCAAAATCTATCTACAAACTGCATATAAGAGACTCATTTTAGACCTAAAGACACCTGTAGATTGAATGTGAGGGGATGGACGGAGTAGTAAGGGTACCCTATGCTTGCTCCATTCCTCGAACACCTAGATAAATATCAAATCATTTTAAACACCGAGAAATCGATGTTAGGACTGAGAGAACAAACTGCACATCTAGAGGGAGAAAAATGACCACATTGTGGAGGAAAGGAGCTGCAGAGAGTTGATTTGAGGGAGAAAAGAATTGTGGGTGGTGCTGTGGAGGGGACGCCTGGCAGACTTAGTGGTGCTCCCGGGGGGAAGGTGAGCAGAGGACCCAGGAGCAGACAGCACGGTCTGAGGATCTCATGGGTCACATTGGAAGAAACAGTTCCCTTTCTTGGAGTACATTTGGGAAAGGTGGCCCTGCCTCTCAGGGGAAAAAGAGATGGTGATCACCATCGAATGACCTCATTAATTAGCATAGCAGCAGAGGGACTTGCTGAAGGCAGCTAACTGGGAAGCCAGCTTTTTACTATGCTTTACCATAAAATCTCAGCCCTTGCATGGTCATACAACTGCTTTTCTGGGACAAACTAGCACCAGCCACAGTGCAGGGAGACCTACTCCCTGAGGATCAGCATGGGTCCCTATCATGCTGGGTCTCTAAAATTTGGAGTTTTTGAAACCCACCTGTGCATCTGACATAAAACAAGAGTACTGTGCTGCCAGACAGAGAGGGAGAAAGCAAAGTTCTGACAGAAGTCTGGAACACAAGAGGGGAGATTCTACACTCTTCTGTGAGGATTTCCTGAATAGTGGTGGGTACGAACTCCCCTCCCCCAGGATGGGGGGGGTGATGCCATTTTCCTCCCACAAACATCAGCTCAGACAGACTTCAGAGAACAACACAGGTCCCCCAAGTGGAGGTTTAAGCCTCTTGTAACAACCCCCACCTCACTGTGCATTACTAGGGCAAGTTGGACTGGGAACCGGAACTGCAGACCCCTCCCCCAGAACACCAGCACAAACCCCTGAATGCACTAAGTCTACTGATCATAGACTGCTGTAAGGCTTCGGCTCTAGTGGACATAGGAATAAGATCAGGCTTATTTTAATAAGCACATCAAAACACACCTAGTTAAAACAACACATATTGGCTAAGGTTTGCAAGAGAACTTTCCACAGAAATCTGGCAGGCCAGAAGAGAGTGTCATGATATATTCAACATGCTTAAGGGGAAAAATATATGCAGCCAAGAATATTTTACCCAGCAGGGCTCTCATTCAGAATAGAAGAGGGATAAACACCTTCCCAGACAAACAAAACTAAAAAAGTTTGGGACCACTAAAACACCCCTGCAAGAAATATTAAAGAGGACCCTTTGAGTGGGAAAGAAAGACCAAAAACAACAAAGACTAGAAAGGAACAAAGAAAATCTTCAGAAACAATGAATTAACAGAGAATAAAATGGCACTAAATTCATATCTATCAATAATCACTCTGAATGTAAATAGACTCAATGCTCTAGTCAAAAGACAAAGGGTATCAGAATGAATAAAAAAAAAAAAAAAAAAGACCCATCTATATGCTGCCTACAAGAGACTCATTTTAGAACTAAAAACACCTGCAGATGGAAAGTGAGGGGATGGAGTACCAACTATCATGTGATTAGACATCAAAAGAAAGCCAGAATAGCCAAACTTTTATCAGATAAACTAGATTTTAAAACAAAATCTGTAACAAGAGATGAAGAAGGACACTATATCATAATAAAGGGGTCTATCCAACAAGAAGATCTAACAATTGTAAATATTTATGCCCCCAAATTGGTAGCACCCAAATATAGAAAACAATTAATAACAAACATAAAGAAACTCACTGATAATAATACAATAACAGTAGGGAACTTTACCCCCACATCCACTGAAAGCAATAGACAAATCATCAAAGCAGCAAATCAACAAGGAAACAATGGTTTTGAATGACCCCCTGGACTAGATGGACATAACAGATATATTCAGAACATTTCATTCTAAAGCAGCAGAATATACATTCTTTTCAAGTACACATGAGACATTCTTCAGAATAGAGCACATGCTGGGTCACAAATCAGGCCTCAAGAAATACAGAAAGACTGAGATCATACCATGCATATTCTCAGACCACAACACTATGAAACTTGAACACAAACACAAGGAAAACATTGGAATGACCACAAATACATGGAAGTTTAAAAACATGCTACTAAGGAATGAATGGGTTAACCAGAAAATTAAAGAAGAAATAAAAAATACATATTAGAAAGGAAAATGAAAACATGACAGTCCAGAACCTTTGGGATTCAGCAAAAACAGTCATAAGAGGGAAGTATATAGCAAAACAGGCCTACCTAAAGAAGCAAGAAATTCTCAAATACACAACCTAACCTTAAAACTAAAAGAGCTAGAAAAGGAAAAGCAAATAAAGTCTAAATTCAGCAGAAGAATGGAAATAATAGAGATTAGAGGACAAATAAACAATAAGAAACAAACAAAGAACATTAAAGCAGATCAACAAAAACTAATAGCTGGTTCATTGAAAGAATTAACAAAATTGATAAACCTGTAGACAGACTTATCAAAAAGAAAAGACAAAGGACCCACATAAATAAAATCATGAATGAAAGAGAAGAGATCATAATGAACACCAGAGATATGCAAACAACTATAAAAGAATATTATGAAAAATTATATGCCAACATATTAGCCATCTGGAAGAAATGGATAAATCCCTAGAAACATATAAACTACCAAAGCTAAAACAAGAAGAAACAGAAAACTGGAACAGATCCATAACCAGTAAATAAAATGAATCAGTAATCAAAAATCTCCCAACAAACAAAAGTCTAGCACCAGATGGCTTCCCAGGGGAATTCTACTAAACATTTAAAGAGTTAATATCTATTTTTCACAAACTGTTTCAAAAAATAGAAATGGAAGGAAAACTTCAAAACTCCTTCTATGAGACCAGCATTACTTTGATTCCAAAACCAGACAAAGGCCCCACTAAAAAGGAGAATTACAGGCCAATATCCCTGATCAACATGGATGCAAAAATTATCAATAAAATATTAGCAACTGCATCCAATATTACATTTTAAAACAATCATTCACCTCAATCCAGTGGGATTTATTGCTGGGCTGCAAGAGTGGTACAATATTTGCAAATCAATCAATGTGATATACCACATTAATAAAAGAAAGGATAAGAACCATATGATCCTCTCAATAGATGCAGAAAAAGCATTTGACAGAGTACAACATCCTGGGGCGCCTGGGTGTCTCAATCATATACTTATTTAAATTGAATGGATGTTGGTATTATTTTGAACACATTGTTATCTATTGGATCAATTAATAATAAAAAATAAAACATTTTATTTATTTTATTTTATCTTTGCTTATTTCTTCTCCAGTACTCTTCCTTTCTTTATTTTTTAAGTTTTTATTTAAATTCCAGTTAGTGGGTGCCTGGGTGGCTCAGTTGGTTAAGCAGCTGCCTTCAGCTCAGGTCATGATCCCAGAGTCCTGGGATCAAGGCCTGCATCATGCTCCTTGCTCAGCAGGGAGCCTGCTTCTCTTTCTGCCTGCCACTCTCCCTGCTTGTGCTCTCTCTCTCTGTCAAATAAATAAATAAAATCTTAAAAAGAAAAATACTTTAAAAAATTACTTTAAATAAATAAATAAATAAATAAATAAATAAATTCCAGTTAGTTAACCTACAATGTAATATTAGTTTCAGGTGTACAATATAGTGTATTCTTCCTTTATGTAGACCAAAGTTTCTTACTTATATTATTTTCCTTCTCTCTGAATAATTTCTTTGAACATCTCTTAACCAACTGAGCCACCCAGGCGCCCCTTTGAACATCTCTTGTAAGGTACCTACTGGTCAAAAATTCCCTGAATTTTGGCTTGTCTAAGGAAATTTATTTCTCCTTAACTTTTGAAGGATAACTTCACAAGTACAGAATTCTGCATTAGTGTTTTTTATCTGTCAGTACTTTAAATATTTCATTGCACTTCCCTTTTGTATGCATGGTTTATAAGAAGAAGTTGGATATGAACCTTATCTTTGCTCTTCTTTAGATAAGGTTATTTTCCACCCTTCTGGCTTGTTTCCAGGATTCTTCCTTATCTTTGATTTTCTATAGTTTAAAAATGATATGCCTACATGTAGCTTTTTTGGCATTTATATTAGTTGGTGTTTTCTGAGTTTCCTGAATCTATGGTTTTATGTTTGACGTTAATTTGGGGGAAATTCACAGTCATTATCATTTCAAATATTTCTTCTTTTTCTTAATTTCTTCCTTCTCCTGGTATTTATATTATGCCTATGTTACATCATTTGTAGATGTCTTGCTTTTCTTTAATATCCTATTTTGCTTTGGTTTTTCAATATTTTTTTCCTGTTTGCTTATCAATGTTAAAGTTTCTATCGTGATGTCCACAAGCTCAGGGATTCTTTTTTTTTTTTTTTTTATCCATGTCCAATTTACTAATCAGCCAATCAAAGGAGTTCATTTCTGTTACAATAATTTTGACCTCTAGCATTTAGTTTTGGTTATTTCTTAGAAGTTCTATCTTTCTGCTACATTGCCCACCTGTTCTTACATGTGGTCTACTTTATCCATTAGAGTCCTCAGCATCTTAATCATAGTTGTATTAAATCTCCAGGTTGATAGTTTCAACATTCCTGCTCTATCTGAGCTTGGTTCTTATGCTTTTTCTGTATCTTCAAATTGTCTTTTTGCCATTTAATATATCTTGTAATTTTTTTCTTCATACCTAAATATGATTGATATCTTGGGTAAAAGAAGTTTTGTACGGGTGCCTGGGTGGCTCAGTCAGTTAAACATCTGACACTTGGTTTTGGCTCAGGTCATGATCTCATGGATCATGAAACTGAGCCCCATGTCAGGCTCTGCACTCAGTGGGGAATCTGCTTAGGATTCCCCCCCTTTGCCCCTCCCCCACTCACACACTCTCTCTTGTGCTCTCTCTCTCTCTAAAATAAATATAAATAAATAAATAAATAAATAAATCTTTTTTTAAAAAAAAGAAGTGTTATAAATAGGCATTTAGTGATGTTATGGTAAGAGGGAAAGCATTCTATATTTAGGTCTCAGTCTTTTAGTGAGTTTATGCCTCTAAAATGTAACTTTACATATAATTCTTAGTTCTCGCCCTCTTTGGTGGGACAGGATGGCTACCATGGGCTTGAGTTAGGTATTTCCTTTCTCTCACATGAAAGGTTAGAGCTGATTGGGTTCAGTATTTCCTTTTCTCCAGGTCAGTTAGCCTTTAGTAAAACCCCAGCAGATTAGGGTCTGGTTAGTTCCCCCTAAAGCAGACATTGTTAAAAAGAACAGAATGCGGGGGGCGGAGCAAGATGGCGGAGAAGTAAGAGACCTGGATTTCGTCTCCTCTCAGGAATTCAGCGGGATAGGGATCAAACCGTTCTGAACACCTACAAACTCAACAGGAGATCGAAGAAAAGAAGAGCAACAACTCTCTCATCAGAAAAGCGACCACTTTCTGGAAGGTAGGACGTGCGGAGAAGTGAATCCGAGGCGATATTCGGGAGGATAGACGGCGGGGGAGGGGCCTCCATCCGCCGCTTCTGGCAAGTGATGGAGCCGCGGAGCACAAATTGGAACTTTTAAAAGTCTGCTCCGCTGAGGGACGTCACTCTGGTGGCTAAGCGGGGGGTGGAACCCTCCGGGACAGTGGGGTCTCAGGCCCTCGGGGTCACAGAAAGACCGGGGGTGCCTGAGTGCGGCAGAGCTCCCGGGTAACGGAGCAGGGAAGCCGGCTGCAGAGGCAGAGCCCAGGCGCGGGCTCTCAGCTCGGGGTTGCCATAAACCGTGACCCGCGGCACAGTCGGGCCCCTGCTCCTCCAGCAGGGACCCAACAAGCGGCAGATCTGGGGAGACTCACCTTCCTCCCCCGGGGGGAGCCGCGCGGGAGTGCACCGCAGGGATCTGCTGGGTTTGGAGACTCCGCCCGGGGTCGGGTGCCGGAGATAGAAACGTGCGATCACAGGCCTGGCGAGCACGGAGTGCGGCCGGAGACCGGGGAGACGGGAGTGACTGACGGCTTTTCTCTGGGGGCTCACTGAGGAGCGGGCCCCGAGTTCTCGGCTCCTCCGGGGCAGAGATTGGGAGGCCGCCATTTGCACTCTCCGCCTCCAAAGCTCTACGGAAAGCTCGCAGGGAACAAAAGCCCCGGAGAGCAAACCCGAGCAGATAACTTAGCTGGGAGGGGGCAAGGGCAGGGCAATTCCGCCTCCGGCAGAGACATTTGGAAACCACGGCAACAGGCCCCTCCCCAGAAGATCAGTGAGAACAGCCGCCAAGACCAAGTTTACCGATCAATAAGAACGGCAGAACTCCAGCGCTGGGGGACTACTGCACATAGAATTCACGGCTTTTTTACCATGATTCTTTAGTCTTTTAAAGTTAATTTTTTTTAACTGTCTTTTGTCTTTTTATTTCTTTTTGAATTTTTCTTTTTCCCTTTTTCAACCAACATCTTATCAATCCCTTTTAAAAAAAAAAAAACATTTTTATTTTTCATTTTTAGAGTCATATTCTATCCCTTCATAGTAGTTACCCATATTTTTGGCTTATATATATAAGTTGTTCTCTCTTTAAAATTTTGAGATAGTTTCTTCTAACAGATTAAAATATACCCTAAATCTCTAGTATATGATGTTTTCTATTCCCCTGCCTGATCACATCCTCTCCCTTTTTTTTTCTTTTTCTTTTTTTCTTTTTTTAAATCCTCTTCTTTCTTTTTTCAATCAACTTCTTATCAGTTCCTTTTATAAAATTTTTTATAATTTCCATTTTTACAGTCATATTCCATCCCTTCATCATATCAACCCTTATTTTTGTACATATATAAGTTTTTCTTTCTTTAAAATTTTGGGAGGCACTTTCTTCTAAAAGACCAAAATACACGCCAAATCTAGTGTGTGGCACTGATCTATATACCAGCCTGATCATATCTGATCACATTCTGTTTTTTTGTTGTTGTTGTTGTGGTTGTTGTTTTGTTTTGTTTGTTTTTGTTTTTATCTTTATCTTTATCTTTTTCTTTTTTCTTTCTTTTTCTTTTTTCTCTCTTTCCCTTTCTTATCCCACTGCTTCAGGTCTTTTCTGATTTGTTTAGAGTATATTTTCTGGGGACGTGGTTACTCTGCTAGCATTTTGTTTTCTCATTAATCTATTCTCCTCTGCACAAAATGACAAGACAGAAAAAATCACCTCAACAAAAAGAACAAGAGGTAGTACCGACTGCCAGGGACCTACTCAATACAGACATTAGTACGATGTCAGATCTAGAGTTCAGAATCATCACTTTAAAGATACTAGCTGGGCTTGAAAAAAATATGGAAGTTATTAGAGAAACCCTTTCTGGAGAAGTAAAAGAGCTAAAATCCAACCAAGTAGAAATCAAAAAGGCTATTAATGAGGTGCAATCAAAAATGGGGGCACTAACTGCTAGAATAAATGAGGCAGAAGAGAGAATCAGTAATATAGAAGATGAAATGATGGAAAATAAAGAAGCCGAGAAAAAGAGAGATAAACAACTACTGGATCACGAGGGCAGAATTCAAGAGATAAGCGATACCATAAGACGAAACAACATTAGAATAATTGGGATCCCAGAAGAAGAAGAAAGAGAGAGAGGGGCAGAAGGTATAATGGAGAAAATTATAGCAGAGAACTTCCCTAATTTGGGGAAAGAAACAGGCATTAAAATCCAGGAAGCACAGAGAACCCCTCTCAAAATCAATAAAAATAGGTCAACACCCCGACATCTAATAGTAAAACTTACGAGTCTCATAGACAAAGAGAAAATGCTGAAAGCAGCTCGGGAGAAGAGATATGTAACCTACAAGGGTAGAAACATTAGATTGGCAACAGACCTATCCACAGAGACCTGGCAGGCCAGAAAGGACTGGCAGGATATATTCAGAGCACTAAATGAGAAAAATATGCAGCCAAGAATACTCTATCCAACTAGGCTGTCATTGGAAATTGAAGGAGAGATAAAAAGCTTCCAGGACAAACAAAAACTAAAGGAATTTGCAAACACAAAACCAGCCCTACAGGAAACCTTGAAAGGGGTCCTCTAAGCAAAGAGAGAGCCTAAAAGCAACATAGACCAGAAAGGAACACAGACAATATACGGTAACAGTCACCTTACAGGCAATACAATGGCACTAAATTCCTATCTTTCAATAGTTACCCTGAATGTAAATGGGCTAAATGCCCGAATCAAAAGACACAGGCTAACAGACTGGATTAAAAAACAAGACCCATCAATATGCTGTCTGCAAGAGACTCATTTTAGAACCAAAGACACCCCCAGATTGAAAGTGAGGGGGTGGAAAACCATTTACCATGCTAATGGACACCAAAAGAAAGCTGGGGTGGCAATCCTTATATCAGACAAATTAGATTTTAAACCAAGGACTGTAATAAGAGATGAGGAAGGACATTATATCCTACTTAAAGGATCTATCCAACAAGAAGATCTAACAATTGTAAATAACTATGCCCCTAACATGGGAGCAGCCAATTATATAAGCCAATTAATAACAAAAGCAAAGAAACACATCGACAACAATACAATAATAGTGGGGGACTTTAACATCCCCCTCACTGAAATGGACAGATCGTCTAAGCAAAAGATCAACAAGGAAATAAAGACTTTAAATGACACACTGGACCAAATGGACTTCACAGACATATTCAGAACATTCCACCCCAAAACAACAGAATACACATTCTTCTCTAGTGCCCATGGAACAATCTCCAGAATAGATCACATCCTAGGTCATAAATCAGGTCTCAACTGGTACCAAAAGATTGGGATCATTCCCTGCCTATTTTCAGACCACAATGCTTTGAAACTAGAACTCAATCACAAGAGGAAAGTCGGAAAGAACTCAAATACATGGAGGCTAAAGAGCATCCTATTGAAGAATGAATGGGTCAACCAGGAAATTAAAGAAGAATTAAAAAAATACATGGAAACCAATGAAAATGAAAACACAACTGTTCAAAATCTTTGGGATGCAGCAAAGGCAGTCCTAAGAGGAAAGTATATAGCAATACAAGCCTTTCTCAAGAAACAAGAAAGGTCTCAAGTACACAACCTAACCCTCCACCTAAAGGAGCTGGAGAAAGAACAGCAAATAAAGCCTAAACCCAGCAGGAGAAGAGAAATAATAAAGATCAGAGCAGAAATCAATGAAATAGAAACTAAAAGAACAGTAGAACAGATCAACGAAACTAGGAGCTGGTTCTTTGAAAGAATTAACAAGATTGATAAACCCCTGGCCAGACTTATCAAAAAGAGAAGAGAAATGACCCAAATCAACAAAATCTTGAATGAAAGAGGAGAGATCACAACCAACACCAAAGAAATACAAACAATTATAAGAACATATTATGAGCAACTCTATGCCAGCAAATTAGATAACCTGGAAGAGATGGATGCATTCCTAGAGATGTATCAACTACAAAAACTGAACCACGATGAAATAGAAAACCTGAACAGACCTATAACCACTAAGGAAATTGAAGCAGTCATCAAAAATCTCCCAAAAAACAAAAGCCCAGGGCCAGATGGCTTCCCAGGGGAATTCTACCAAACATTTCAAGAAGAATTAATACCTATTCTTCTGAAACTGTTCCAAAAAAATAGAAACAGAAGGAAAACTTCCAAACTCATTTTATGAGGCCAGCATTACCTTGATCCCAAAACGAGACAAAGACCCCATCAAAAAGGAGAATTACAGACCAATATCCCTGATGAACATGGATGCAAAAATACTCACCAAAATACTAGCCAATAGGATCCAACAGTACATTAAAAGGATTATTCACCACCACCAAGTGGGATTTATCCCTGGGCTGCAAGGTTGGTTCAACATCCGCAAATCAATCAATGTGATACAATACATTAACAAAAGAAAGAACATGAATCACATGATCCTCTCAATAGATGCAGAAAAAGCTTTTGACAAAGTACAGTATCCTTTCTTGATCAAAACTCTTCAGAGTGTAGGGATAGAGGGTACATACCTCAATATCATAAAAGCCATCTATGAAAAACCTACAGCGAATATTATTCTCAATGGGGAAAAACTGAGAGCTTTCCCCCTAAGGTCAGGAACACGGTAGGGATGTCCACTATCACCACTGCTATTCAACATAGTATTGGAAGTCCTAGCCACAGCAATCAGACAACAAAAAGAAATCAAAGGCATCCAAATTGGCAAGGAAGAAGTCAAACTCTCACTCTTTGCAGATGATATGATACTTTATGTGGAAAACCCAAAGACTCCACCCCAAAACTGCTAGAACTCATACAGGAATTCAGTAAAGTGGCAGGATATAAAATCAATGCACAGAAGTCAGTGGCATTCCTATACACCAACAACAAGACAGAAGAAAGAGAAATTAAGGAGTCAATCCCATTTACAATTGTACCCAAAACCATAAGATACCTAGGAATAAATCTAACCAAAGAGACGAAGGATCTGTACTCAGAAAACTATAAAATACTCATGAAAGAAATTGAGGAAGACACAAAGAAATGGAAAAACGTTCCATGCTCATGGATTGGAAGAACAAATATTGTGAAGATGTCAATGCTACCTAGAGCAATCTACACATTCAATGCAATCCCCATCAAAATATCATCCACTTTTCTCAAAGAAATGGAACAAATCATCCTAAAATTTGTATGGAACCAGAAAAGACCCCACATAGCCAGAGCAATATTGAAAAAGAAAAGCAAAGCCGGCGGCATCACAATTCCGGACTTCAAGCTCTATTACAAAGCTGTCATCATCAAGACAGCATGGTACTGGCACAAAAACAGACACATAGATCAATGGAACAGAATAGAGAGCCCAGAAATGGACCCTCAACTCTATGGTCAACTAATCTTCGACAAAGCAGGAAAGAATGTCCAATGGAATAAAGACAGTCTCTTCAACAAATGGTGTTGGGAAAATTGGATAGCCACATGCAGAAGAATGAAACTGGACCATTTCCTTACACCACACACAAAAATAGACTCCAAATGGTTGAAAGACCTCAATGTGCGACAGGAGTCCATCAAAATCCTAAAGGAGAACACAGGCAGCAACCTCTTTGACCTCAGCCGAAGCAACTACTTCCTAGAAACATCGCCAAAGGCAAGGGAAGCAAGGGCAAAAATGAACTATTGGGACTTCATCAAGATAAAAAGCTTTTGCAAAGCAAAGGAAACAGCCAACAAAACCAAAAGACAACTGACAGAATGGGAGAAGATATTTGCAAATGACCTATCAGATAAAGGGCTAGTATCCAAAATCTATAAAGAACTCATCAAACTCAACACCCAAAGAACAAAGAATCCAATCAAGAAATGGGCAGAAGACATGAACAGACATTTTTCCAAAGAAGACATCCAAATGGCCAACAGACACATGAAAAAGTGCTCAATATCGCTCGGCATCAGGGAAATCCAAATCAAAACCTCAATGAGATACCACCTCACACCAGTCAGAATGGCTAAAATTAACAAGTCAGGAAACGACAGATGTTGGCGGAGATGCGGAGAAAGTGGAACCCTCCTCCACTGTTGGTGGGAATGCAAGCTGGTGTAGCCACTCTGGAAAACTGTATGGAGGTTCCTCAAAAAGTTGAAAATAGAGCTACCATATGATCCAGCAATTGCACTACTGGGTATTTACCCCAAAGATACAAAAGTAGGGATCTGAAGGGTTACGTGCACCCCGATGTTTATAGCAGCAATGTCCACAATAGCCAAATTGTGGAAAGAGCCAAGATGTCCATCAACAGATGAATGGATAAAGAAGATGTAGTATATATATATATATATACAATGGAATATTATGCAGCCATCAAAAGGAATGAGATCTTGCCATTTGCAACGACGTGGATGGAACTGGAGGGTATTATGTTGAGTGAAATAAGTCAAACAGAGAAAGACATGTATCATATGATCTCACTGATATGAGGAATTCTTAATCGCAGGAAACAAACTGAGTGTTGTTGGAGTGGGGTGGGGTGGGAGGGATGGGGTGACTGGGTTATAGACACTGGGGAGGGTATGTGCTCTGGTAAGCGCTGTGAATTGTGCAAGACTGTTGAATCTCAGACCTGTACCTCTGAAACAAATAATGCAATATATGTTAAGAAAAAAAAAAAGAAGAAAAAGAAGGTAGCCGGAGTGGAAGAATGAAGCGGGGGAAATCGGAGAGGTAGACGAACCATGAGAGACGATGGACTCTGAAAAACAAACAGGGTTCTAGAGGGGAGGGGGGTGGGAGGATGGGTTAGCCTGGTGATGGGTATTGAGGAGGGCACATTCTGCATGGAGCACTGGGTTTTATGCACAATGAATCATGGAACACTTCATCTAAAACTAATGATGTAATGTATGGGGATTAACATAAGAATAAAAAAATAAATTAATTAATTAAAAAAAAAAAGAACAGAATGCTCCAGCCTATTTCAAAAAAAATTTTATACCCTTCACCTGTCAGAAGCAGAAGATTTTTCTCCAATATTTACTGAATGAATCTGGTAAAACTCCAGAAGTTAAAATTTACAAAAGTGTGGGTACTCTGATGACTGGGTCCAATTGGAGATCTTATTTCTCAGACCTCTCCACATTGAGACTCCATCAATTTGTCAATTATTGTTCAGTTTTCCCTACCCTGGCACCAGTTTCCATGGAGGTTTCTGCTCTGGTACATTGTGATACTCTGTATTAGACTGTTGGTCTCTCCAATGGGAGGCGGCAGCGGTTAGACCTGTAAATTCACTTCCCTAACATATCTAAGAGATTTTTCAGTTTATTCAGATTTTACTTTTAGGACAAGGTGGTGACTTCTAACTTCTTACATACAGGCCCAGAAGCCAAAAATCTTTAAGTGAATTTTTTTATTGATGAGGCTAAAACCCCAACATATAGTGAAACATTTTTTGATTCATTTAAAAGACAAAATTCTTCACTATTAAGTTTAATGTAGTATATCTAATGCTTTACATTCTTTGATAATCTATTATGTGAATAAAATAAATTTATAATACTCTATTAAACACAATATTGGATTAACCAGAATATCCTATTCTTCAGCTGTGATGGATTACCAAGGACAAGTGGTCACATCCAACTCTTTCAGTAAATTTAAATAAAGTAATTTATCTCCTTTTCTACCCAAATAGTATATTAATAATGATGATGATGATTATGATGATGATGATACTGATATAAAACTAACACTTAAGGCACTTTTCTAAGAGTTTTATATATATCCACTCATTTATTCTCCAGAATGTCCCTGAGGTAGATCTTATTAGCATCCCTGTTTCACAGATGAAAAAATGAAGCACAAAGTTGTTACTTGCCTTGCCTGGGGCCACACATTTAATAAGTGGCAGAGATGAAATGTGAACTTATTTAATCTGACTCCAAATTAGTGTGAAATAGATTGTAAAAGCCAGGTTTTTGAGTCTGATTTATTGCTTCCTAGCCACCTGGCATTCAGCAAGTTATTCAGTCTTTTTCTATTTATTTTCATCTGTTAAGTGGCTATAATAATTAAACTAAATTGTGATTGTTTTGTTTTAAATGAGATGTGATTATACATGTGTCTGTGTGTATAAAGAAGACCAAAATACCAGATCCCATATTCAATAAATATTATATATTTTTCAAATTAGGCCTTGACCGTAACAGTGCTTTTTATTTTCTTATTTTATTTTCTTATTTTTAGTCTGATATATTCTACTAGAAATTTGTGTCCATAACACATAAAAGCAGGAATGATGAAAAGAAAAAAAAATGAATAAGCAAGTAAGATTGATACTCTGACCTTATATTCCTTTTAGTATTATGGTGCCCAGGTTATGTCTCCATTAAGCAAATAGTTTAGCTGTTTCAATTTGCAGCAACTCATATATTTAACTTTTATAGAGCTATTAATGAACTGTAAGGATAAAATTTGCATTCAAACACCCGAGATTTTCAAATAGTTGCCAGAAATTAGGTCAAAGTCACCAGGGAACAATTTATGAAAATGCTTCTAAGCTCTTAAAGGTCTTCAGCACAGACTCAGTCTAAACTTGTAAGTTTCATCAGGAAAAAAATATTAGAAATTTTGTTTATTGGTAAAAGACACTGTGTGTGTGTATGTGTATGTGCATGTGTGGAGAGAGAGAGAAAGAGAAATAGAGGTAAGGAAGAGGGAAATGAGGAAAGTATACATGTTGATATCATGTATGTATTCATTACTTGGTTAATAGAAAATCTTTTCTTGATAAGTAGCTTTTATTAAATTTATCCACAGTTTTTATTTCCTTGCTCTATGTGTTTTCCCTTGTTCTATGTTGAATATGTAACTGCATTGATCACTTGCCCTGAACATTGTTTGCTAAATATTTTATTTGTTATATTTTGAGGAAAGGAATTTGTACTTTTCCCAACTCTGCAGTTTTGGTTTCCCAAGAGCATAGCCTATATATTCCCTATTATCCCTGCTACTGCATTCCAATTCCAGATTTTGTCAACAAATTACTACCTAATCAATTTTGTAGACTTAATTGATAAGCTTAAACATATATAAGGTTTTTTCCTTTAAAATAAATTAAATACTGGGGCGCCTGGGTGGCTCAGTCGGTTAAGCGACTGCCTTCGGCTCAGGTCATGATCCTGGAGTCCCTGGATCGAGTCCCACATCGGGCTCCCTGCTCAGCAGAGAGTCTGCTTCTCCCTCTGACCCTAACCCCTCTCATGTGCTCTCTCTCAAATAAATAAATAAAATCTTTAAAAAAATAATAAATTAAATACTGTATTTTGGTAGTGGATAACAATGCCAGGTACTGGGTAATTTTACCTCTACTATGCTAAATTTAATTAAGCAAACCTAATAAACCAAAATGATAAATCAAAATTTTCCTCAAATAGAAAACTCCCTTACTGTATATAAAATGTAATTTAATTTTCAAAAATTCATGATATGCACAATTCTTCAGAGAAATACTCATTGCAAATGTGAGTCCCACCTATACTTGTTAATTAAGTTCTTCTACAAATAAATTGCAGTAAACTCTGATAACCTTAGAAAGAGGAGTTGTGATAATTTTTAGACATTTAAAAATTCAAAAATGTATAAAGAGTGGAAGGCCGTTTTCATATCTGTCGTTAAGTACAAAACCCATATTTTTCCACCAAAGCCTTTAAACATAGAATGCCATAACCATTTGAAAATCAGATTTCTGGCTGCTTCTCGAAAGTTTTATGTTCCTCCCAATACATCAGAGGTTTATATTTTTAAAAGACATGTTTTTGGTAGTAAGCTGGAGGAGACAAAATAGAATGCAAAATTACTTACACCTGCAGTTATTGGTCTCAATAGCAAAATCAAGTGGCCATTTAGTTCACCATTCCATCTTTAGCTGCATTTTCAGAATAGCAGGTGCAACTATTACACAGCTTGAACCCAGAATGCAGAAGACGCATATGTGGATTGGAGTAAAAACCACAAAATCTCCCCAGTGTAACTTTAGCAAATTCTATTCCTCTGGTCAAAGTACTGCAACCTTTCCAATTTCTTTTACCTCACTTCACTACTCCCCACTATCCTGTACAAGCAATTATGCTAACAAGTGTATTAATATAAAAAATAAATACATTAGGCAACCATATTAAATATCAAACAACTCTTATCAAGCATCTCATAGACAATTGTAAATTTTGGAGACTGCTTACTTTTAATGTTATACCATAATAGGGTGCCTAGAGTTGCCATATTTCTTTTTTTTTTTTTTTAAGATTTTATTTATTTATTTGACAGAGACACAGTGAGAACAGGAACACAAGCAGAAGGAGTGGGAGATGGAGAAGCAGACTTCCCAGTGAGCAGGGAGCCCAATGCGGGGCTCGATCCCAGGACCCTGGGATCATGACCTGAGTGAAAGGCAGACACTTAACGACTGAGCCACCCAGGCGCCCCATAGAGTTGCCATATTTCCGAAGGTTCTTTTATAATCAAAATAACGTCATCATTAGCTACTACTTCCTGTCTTTTCTGTAGTTCTTTTTAAGTTATTTTTGAGTAGATATCCATGCACATGATACAAAAGATAGTCTTTTACTATCAGTTTTCTTTTTCAGAGGCAACTATTTTTATCCATTTCTTTTGTAAAATAGTTTTACAGAAGAAATGTATCTATGAATAGCTCATTTTTAAGAAATATTCCTTTGCCTATTACTTTTTATCTTATGTATTGTTTTATATTGTTACTTTATATATTGTTTTATATTGTTAAATATAGAATTACCTCATTCTTTTCAACAACTACATAGCTTACATTGTGCTAAGGTACCAGAATTTCTTTGACCAATCCTATCAATGAATTTGTTTTCAGTCTTATACTGCTATAAAAATGCTGTAGTAAATATCATTATATATTTTACATATGTGTGAGTATATGTGGAAGATATATCCCTAGAAATGTATGGGCTGGGTCTTGGGACATATGTACCTTTAACTTTAGTATATAATGACAGTATTTTCCATAGAGATGTGCCAATTTATATTGCCATCAGCAGCATGAGAGTTCTTCTACATCTTTTTTTATTTATTTAAATTCAATTAGTCAAGGTATAGTACGTCATTCAGTTTTGATATAATGTTCAATGATCCATCAATTCAGTATAACACCCAGTGCTCAACCCATCACGTGCCCTCCTTAATGCCCATCACCCAGTTACCACATCCTCCCATGCACCTCCCTTTACGCAACCCTCAGTTTGTTTCCTGGAGTCAAGAGTCTCATATGGTTTGTCTTCCTCTCTGATTTCTTCCCATTCAGTTTTCTCCCCCTACCCCTATTGTCCTCTGCACTATTCCTTATGTTCCACATATGAGTGAAACCATATGATAATTCTTCTCTGCTTGACTTACTTCACTTAGCATAATACCCTCCAGTTCCATCCATGTCGATGCAAATGGTGGGTATTCATCCTTTCTGATGGCTGAGTAATATCCCATTGTATATATACCACATCTTCTTTATCCATTCATCTATTGAAAGGTCTCTTGTTTCCTTCCACAGTCTGGCTATTGTGGACATTACTGCTATGAACATTGGGGTTTGTGTGCCCCTTCTTTTCACTACATCTGTATCTTTGGGGTAAATACCCAATAATGCAATTGCTGGGTCAGAGAGTAGCTCTATTTTTAATTTTTTGAGGAACCTCCATACTGTTTTCCAAAGTGACTGTGCTAGCTTGCATTCCCACCAGTGGTGTAAGAGGGTTCCTCTTTCTTCAGATCTTCGCCAACATTTGTTGTTTTTTTTGTCTTGTTAATTTTTGCCATTCTGACTGGTGTGAGGTGGTATCTCATTTTAGTTCTGATTTGTATTTCCCTGATGGCTAATGATGTTCAACATTTTTTCATATGTCTGTTGGCCATTTGTATGTATTCTTTGGAGAAGTGGCTGTTCATGTCTTCTGCCCATTTTTTGACTGGGTTATTTGTTTTATGAGTGTTGAGTTTGAGAAAATCTTTATAGATCTTGGATACCAGCCCTTTATCTTTAGTGTCATTTGCAAATATCATCTCCCATTCTGTGGGTTGCCTCTTAGTTTTGTTGACTGTTTCCTTTGCTGTGCAGAAGTTTTTATCTTGATGGAGTCCCAAAAGTTCATTTTTGCTTTTGTTTCCCTTGCCTTTGGAGATGTGTCTTGAAAGAATTTGCTGTGGCCGATGTGGAAGAGGTTACTGCTTATGTTCTCCTCTAGGATTTTGATGGATTCCTGTTTCACATTGAGGTCTTTCATCCATTTTGAGTTTATCTTTGTGTATGGTGTAAGAGAATGGTTGAGTTTCATTCTTCTGCATGTGACTGTCCAATTTTCCCAGTACCACTTATTGAAGAGACTGTCTTTTTTCCACTGGATATTTTTTCCTGATTTGTCAAAGATTCGTTGATCATAGAGTAGAGGGTCCATTTCTGTAGTCTCTATTCTGTTCCATTGGCCTATGTATCTGTTTTTGTTTCAGCACCATGCTGTCTTGGTGATCACAGCTTTGTAATAGAGCTTGAAGTCAGGCAACGTGATGTCCCCAGCTTTGTTTTTCTTTTTCATCATTCCCTTGGTGATTCAGGGTCTTTTCTGGTTCCATAGAAATATGAGGATCGTTTGTTCCTGCTCTTTGAAAAATGCCAATAGTATTTTAATTGGGATGGCATTGAAAGTGTACATTGCTCTCAGCAAGATAGACATTTTAACAATATTTATTCTTCCAATCCATGAGCATGGAATATTTTTCCATCTTTTTATGTCTTCAATTTCTTTCATAAGTGTTCTGTAGTTTCAAGAGTGTAGATCCTTTACCTCTTTGGTTAGGTTTATTCAGAGGTATCTTATGGTTTTTGTTGCTATCGTGAATGGAATTGATTCCTTAATTTCTCTTGCTACAGTTACATTGTTAGTGTATAGAAAAGTAACTGATATCTGTGCAGTGATTTTGTGTCCTGCCACATTGGTGAATTTCTGTATGAATTCTAGTAATTTGGGGGAAGAGTTTTTGGGTTTCCACATAAAGTATCATGTCATCTGCAAAGAGAGAGAGTTTGACTTCTTCTTTGCCAATTTGAATGCTTTTTATTTCTTTTTGTTGTCTGATTGCTGAGGCTAGGACTTCTAGCACTATTTTGAATAATAGTGGTGAGAGTGGGCATTCCTATTATGTTCCTGACCTTAAGGGAAAAGTTCTCAGCTTTTCCCCATTAATAATGATATTCACTGTGGACTTTTCATAGATGGTTTTTATGATATTGAGGAATGTTCCCTCTATCCCTATACTCTGAAGAGTTTTAATCAGGAACAGATGTTGTGTTTTGTCCAGTGCTTTTTGTACATCAGTTGAGAAGACTATGTGGTTCTTGTCTTTTCTTTTGTTAATGTGCTCTATCACATTGATTTGTGAATGTTGAACCACCCTTGCATCCCAAGAATAAATCCCACTTGGCCGTGGTGAAATACTTTTAATATATGTTGGAACCTATTAGTTAGGGTCTTGTTGAATATTTTGGCAACCATATTCATCAGGGATATTTATCTGTAATTAATTTTTTTGATGGGATCTTTGCCAGGTTTTGAGATCAGGGTAATGCTGAGTTTGGAAGAGAGAGTTTGGAAGTTTTCCTTCTGTTTATATTTTTTGGAACAGCTTCAGTAGAATAGAAGTGATTTCTTCTTTAAATGTTTGCTAGAATTCCCCTGGGAAGCCATCTGGCCCTGGTCTTTTGTTTTTTGGGAGGTTTTTGATTACTGCTTCAATTTCACTACTGGTTATTGGTCTATTCAGATTGTCTATTTCTTCCTGTTTCCGTTTTGGTAGTTTGTAAGTTTCCAGGAAGGCATCCATTTCTTCCAGCTTGCTTAATTTGTTGGCATATAGTTACTGGTAATAATTTCTAATAGTTGTTTCTATTTCCTTGGAGTTAGTCATGATCTCTCCCCTTTCATTCATAATTCTATTAATTTGGGTCTTTTCTCTTTTCTTTTGGATAAGTCTGAACAGAGGTTTATTGATCTTATTAATTCTTTTAAAGAACCAGCTCCTAGTTTTGTTGATCTGTTCTACTGTTTTTCTGGTTTCTAATTTATTGATCCCTGCTCTAATCTTTATTATTATTCTCCTGTGGTTTAGGTTTTATTTGCTGTTCTTTCTCCAGATTCTTTAGGTATAAGCTTAGCTTGTGCATTTTGGATTTTTCTAATTTTCTGAGAGAGGCTTGGATAGCTATTTATCTTCCTCTTAGGACCGCCTTTGCAGTATCCCATAGGTTTTGGACTGAAAGGTTTTCATTCTCATTAGTTTCCATGAATTGTTTAAGTTCTTTGATTTCCTGGTTGATCCAGTCATTCTTTAGCAGGATGGTCTTTAACTTCCAAGTGTTTGAATTCCTTCCAAATTTTTTTCTTGTGATTGTGTTCCAGTTTCAAGGCATTGTGGTCTGCTAACATGCAGGGGAAAATTTCAGTCTTTTGGTATTGCCTGAGACCTGATTTGTGACCTAGTATGTGGTTTATTTTGGAGAAAGTTCTGTGTGCATATGAGAAGAATGAGTATTCTGTTGTTTTAGGATGGAATGATCTGTATATATCTCCGAAGTCCATCTGGTCCAATGTGTCATTCAAAGCTCTTGTTTCTTTGTTGACCTTCTGTTTAAATTATTTGTCCAGTGCTGAGAGTGGAGTGTTAAAATCTCCTACTATTAATATATCACTGTCAATCTGATTCTTTATTTTGGTTAACAGCTGGCTTATGTAGTTGGCTGCTCCTGTGTTGGGGGCATAGATATTTACCATTGTTAGATTTTCTTGTTGGATACACCATTTAAGAATGATATGGTGTCCCTCTGGATCTCTTATTACAGACTTTGTTTTAATTCTAATTTGTCTGATATAAGAATTGCAAACCCAGCTTTCTTTTGAGGTCTGTTGGCATGATAAATGATTCTCCATCCCCTCACTTTCAGTCTGGAGGTGCCTTTAAGTTCAAAATGAGTCTCTTGTAGATAGCATATGGATGGGTCCTGTCTTTGTATCTAATCTGCAACCCTGTGTCATTTCATGGGAGCATTCAGGCTGTTCACATTGAGAGTTACTACTGAACGATATGTATTTATTGCCATCCTATTGTCTGTACAGTCCCTTTTTCTATGGATTGTCTCTGTAAATTTCTGGTCTATATTACTTTTGGGGTCTTTCTTCTTTTTAGAATCCCCCTTAGTATTTCTTACAGGGCTGGTTTGGTGGTCCCATATTCTTTTACTTTCTGCCAGTCCTGGAAGCTCTTTATCTCTCCATCTGTTCTGAATGACAGCCTTGCTGGATAAAGTATTCTTGGATGCATGTTCTTCTCATTTAATACCCTAAATATGTCTTGCCAGCCCTTTCTGGCTTACCAGGTCTCTGTGGACGAGTCTGATGTTATTCTGATGTTCCTTCCTCAGTATGTAAGAAATCTATTCCTCTTAGCTACTATCAGGATGGCTTCCTTGGTTCTAGGATTTGCGAGTTTTACTATTATATGCCAGGGCATTGGTCTGTTATCCTTGATCTTGGGAGGATTTGTGCCTCTTGGATATGAATTCTTGTTTCATTCCCCAGATTAGAGAAGTTCTCAGCTACAATTTGCTCAAAAATACCTGCTAGCCCTCTCTCTCTCTCCACCCCCTCAGGGATCCCAATAATTCTGACATTGGAACATTTCGTGGTATCATTAATCTCTCTAAGTCTATTCTCATGGATTTTAAGTGGTTTGTTCCAGACCTCCTCCTGTTCCTTCCTTTCTATCAGTTTATCTTCTATATCACCAATTCATTCTTCTGCCTCATTTACCCTAGCTGTTAGAGTATCTAGATTAGATTGGATCTCATTGATAGCATTTTTAAGTTCTGCCAGTTCTGCCAGTTCAGCACTCATTTCTGTCCTTAGAGATTCTATATTGTTGTTAACGGTTTTCTCAAGCCTACCTATTGACTTCATAATTATTATCCTGAAGTCTATTTCTGACATCTTGATTATATCCATATCTATTAGGTATGTGGGAGAGACAATTGTCTCTGGTTCTCTTCTTTGTTGGGAGTTCCTCCTCCTAGTCATTCTGTTGAGGAGTGGTGTAGGGAATGTACAGAGTCCTAAATATTAACCACATTCCAGGGAAGATGCACCCTGAAAATCTGAAGTGGTCTGAAGCCACCACCAAAAAAAACAAAAACAAAAACAAAAAAACAAATGAAACCCAGGAATAAAATTTGTGAAATTAAAAGATTAAAAAAATTTAATAAAATTAAAATAAGGTGGGGGTAAGGGGAGGGGAGGCTATAACAGCTGACTGTGGGCAAGGTAGGGTGTTTCAGTACTTCCTGGGTGTACTTTGTTCTCTTTGTTAGAGAACACTACTTCTCAGAGTTCCAGGGAAAATAAAACTGCTACATATATAAAGGTAGTATTGAATACGGAAAAAAGGACTACATTGAAGCTTTCATCTATAAATAAACATATATGTGTGTGTGTGTGTGTGTGTGTGTGTGAAAAAGAACAAGTTAAAAAGCTACTATAAAATGTTATGTTAAATGTCTAGTTGAAATGAAAAAAGTAAAAAGAAAAAACAGAGAAGAAACATGAGAAAGATTAAAAGGAAAAAAATATACATAGGTGTGAAAAAGTACAAGTTAAACAGCTACTCTGAAATATGTTATATTAAACATGTAGTTGAAATGAGAAAAAGGTAAAAAGAAAAAAAAAACAGGAAACATGAGAAAGAATAAAAGGGAAAAAAGTATAGGTGTGAAAAAATACAAGTTAAAAAGCTACTATGAAATATGTTATATTAAATAGCTAGTTGAAATGAGAAGGTAAAAAGAAAAAACAGAGAATAAACATGAGAAAGAATAAAAAAGAAAGAAAAAAGTTGTATCTGAGAAATACACCAGCCATGAGGCAACACCTGGAGCTCAATATACTATTTTCCCCTGGTGTTAGGGTTTTACTGTTTTATGGTGCCCTAGGGTTGTCATCCTCTTGTTCTTCCAGCTTGTCTGATGGGGGAGGGGCTTGTCATGCTGTTTTTCAGGCAACCCTGTTTGGGCAGAGTTGCCCTGCCCCCTATCTGGGGACTAGGCTCCATAGAAACCGGTTTTTTGGGCTTTTGTTCTCTGGTGGCTTTGGCTTTTCATGCCTTTTTGGGGGGTCAGAACAAAGGAAAATGTCCGCACCCAGACCTCTGCCCAGGGCAGGGAAACCACAGTCTGTTCCTCTCCAAATCCTCCAGAACTCCAAATCCTTACAGAAATTCTGTAAGCGCCACCAAAAACCACAGCCATCCATGGGCGGTGCACACCCCCAGCAGCCCTCTCAGTGATTGACTCAGGCATCTGCCTCAGGTGTCTGCCTTTTGTGCTTCTAAAACCGTGAGTGTCCCAGTCAGCGGTGGCTGCCCCCAGTCTGTGGCAGTGGTGGTGGCAGCCATGGTGGTGGCAGACCGGGTCCACGCTTGCACCCCCTTACCTCCTGGATCCTGTTTGAGTGCAGTTATCAGGCCCTTCCCATCCCACCGCTACTGCTCTACAAGTTATTGCTGGTGCCCCAGCACAGGACACTTTTGTGGTCCAGTGTTATATCACTTTCCAGGTTCCAGCTATGTCGGCTCCCTCCCCCTTCTGTTTATCTTCCAATATCTGCCCGCAGAATCACAACTCCATCCTTCATACCTCAAGACCATGGATTTTCTGCTTGTGGAGATCCAGATATATATTCCTCTCCTACATCTCAGGCTGATTTTGTGGGTGTTCAGAATGGTCTGGTAGATATCCAGCTAAATTCAGGGGACCAGTTGAATCAGAGTCCCCTACTCCTCTGCCATCTTGCTCCCTCCTTCTTCTATTTTCTAGAGAAACCTTTATAGTGTACTTTGCCCATTTTAAAACTGGGTTCTTACAGGAAACAACTGAAGATGCCAAGGATGTGGAGAAAGGGGAATCCTCTTACACAGTTGTTGGAAAAGCAAACTGGTGCAGCCACTCTGGAAAACAGTATGGAAATTCCTCAAAAAGTTAAAAATAAAATTCAACCCTGTAACTGCCTTACTAGATATTTACCCATAGTACACAAAAATACTGATTCAAGGAGACATGCACCAAAATTTTTATAGCAGCATTATCAATAATAACCAAATTATGGAAAAAGCTCAAATGTCTATTGACTGATGAATGGATAAAGAAGATGGTGTATATGGGGCACCTGGGTGGCTCAATTGGTTAAGTGACTGCCTTCGGCTCAGGTCATGATCCTGGAGTCCCAGGATCAAGTCCCTCATCGGGCTCCCTGCTCAGCAAGGGGTCTGCTTCTCCCTCTGACCCTCCCCTCTCTAATGCTCTCTCTCTCTATCTCATTTTCTCTCAAATAAATAAATAAAATCTTAAAAAAAAAAAAAGAAGCTGGTGTATATATGTATATATATAATGGAATGTTTTTCCGCAATCAAAAAGAATGAAATATTGCCATTTGCAACAATGTGGATGGAACTAGAGTGTATTATGCTAAACAAAGTAAGTAAGAGAAAGACAAATATCATATGATTTCACTCATATGTGGAATTTAAGAAACAAAACAAATGAACATAGAGAAAGGGGAAAAAAAAGAGAAGCCAACCATAAGAGATTCTTAACTATAGAGAACAAACTGAAGGTTGATGGAGGGGAGGTGGGCGGGGGGTGGGTTAAATGGATAATGGGTATTAAGGAGGGCCCTTGTTTGTTGAGCACTGGATGTTATATGTAATTGATGAATCACTAAATTCTACTCCTGGAACAAATATTACACTATATGTTATCTAAATAGAATTTAAATAAAAAATTGGAACAAAACTGGGTTATTTATTTTTTTAAAGATTTATTTATTTATTTGAGAGAGAGAGAACCAGTGGTGGGGAGAGGCGGAGGGAGAAAGAGAGAGAGAGAGAATCAGACTCTCTGCTGGGCAGGAAGCCTGATGTGGGGCTTGATTCCAGGTCCCAGAAATCATGAACTGAGCCAAAGGCAGATGTTTAACTGACTGAGCCACCCAGGCACCCTAAAACTGGGTTATTTTTGTTGACTTTTATTAATTCATGAACTCTATAAAATAACTGCCTTATAAAATATATGGCTTGCAAATATTTTTTTTTCCGATTCTGTGAGTTGCCTTTTTACTTTCTTGATAGTGTTTTTTCATGCACAAAAACTTTTAACCTTGATGAAGTCCAATTTATTTATTTTTCCTTTTGCTGTTTGTACTTTGGTGATAGTATTTAAGAAACTGTTACCTAATGCAACTTAATGAAGGATTACAAGTATTTTTGCTTCTAAGAGTTTTGCAGTTTTAACTCTTATTATTTGGGTCTTTGATCTATTTTGTGTGTTATAGGAGGTAAAGGTCCAAATTTATTATGGACACTTAATTCTGCTGTACTGATCTATATGTCTACCTATAGTCCAGTGCCATACTGGTTTGATTATTGTAACTTTGCAGTACATTTTGAAATTAGGAAGTATAAGTATTCCCACTAGTTCCTTCTTTTTCAAGGTTGTTTTCACTATTCAGAGTGCATTGACATTTTATATAAATTTTAGGATGATCTATTCCACTACTTCTAAAAAGAAAAAAAAGCAGTTGGTACATTGATAGGGATTGCATTGAATCCATAGATTCCCTAAGGACTATCTTAACTATATTAAGTCTTCCAAACCATGAACATGGTAGGTCTTTACACTTACTTATGTCTGAACACAATCGATTTGTGTGTATTGATCTTGTTTGCTGTACCTTTGCTGAACTTCTTTATTTGCTTTCATAGTATATTGTGGATTTCTTAGAGTTTTCTACATAAAAAATTTTTATCATCTGTGAACAAATAGTTTTAATTCATTATTCATCTGAATGTCTTCTATTGTTGTTGTTTTTTCTTGACTAATTATCCTGGCAAGATCTTCCAATATAATGGTGACTAGAAGTGGCAAGAGTGGATATCTTTCTCTTGTTCCTTATCTTAAGGGGGAATCTTTCATCTCAAAAAAATAATTTTGAAAATTTTAGATGTGGTAAAAAAAAACATATATTTTTATATTTTACCATCTTAACATTTTTTAAAGTGTATAATTTAGTAGCATTAAGTATATTCACATTGTTGTGTAACAGATCTCTGGAAGTTTTCATCTTGCAAAACTGAAAATCTATACCCATTGAACAATTCCCCATTTCCCACTCCTCCTGATCCCTGAAAATCACTAATTTGCTATCTGTTTCTATAAATTTGACTAATTGACATATCTCATTTAAGTGGAGTCATACAGTCTGTCTTTCTGTGACAGACTTATTCCATTTAGCATAATGTCCTCAACATTTATCCATGTTGTAGCATGTGATAGGATTCCCTTATTTTAGAGGTTGAATAATATGCCATTGTACATATATAACACATTTTCATTATCCATTTACCTATTGATGTGTCACTTGGAATGCTCTATATATGTATGTTAGGTCCATTTTGTCTATAGTGTTGTTCAAATTCCCTGTTTCCTATTGATTCTCTGTCTGGATGATCTATCCTTTGTTGAGAGTGGAGTATTAAAGTCCCCAACTATTATTGTATTGCTATTTATATCTCATCGTAATTCTGTTTAGGATTTGCTTTATACATTTAGGTGTTCCAGTGTTGGGTGCATAAATATTTACACTTTTGTATATCTTCTTGATGAATTCACACCTTTATCATTATATAATGACCTTCCCTGTCTTTTTTGACGATTTGTAGTTTAAAGTCTATTTTGTCTGATGTAAATATAACAACCCCTTCTTTCTAGTAGGATAAAGAATCATATAGACAGATAGTTTGTGTTAAGTAACTGTCAACTTATATTTTATCTAAATCAATGTTGAATTTTATTAGATCCTTTTTCAACAATTATGGTTATGTTTGTGATTTTTGTCACTTTTTCTCTTTATATAATTCATATTAGTAGAATTGCTATCATTGATTTGTTGTTGTCTCTCTGCCATGAATCATTTTTGGGCATAAATGTTAAATCTTCGTAACATGCTTCTGTTTAGTAATACTTATGATTTAGCAGTTAAAACAGACTATAGCCTTAATTTGTTCTTATTTTTCTCAGGTTTTTATATTAATGTTATAATTATAAAAGTATTTGAAGGATTTTCTTCTTTTTCTATTTGCTATGGTAGTTTATATAGCATGAAGGCTATATTTTTTAAAGGTTTTGGTAGAATTCTGCTGTGAAATTATGCAAGTCTGAGGCTTTTCAGCAGGCTGTGATGGGGGAGAATGTAGTTTATTGAAAAATTTTTTTCTTCTATGGAAATTGGACTTTTAAAAGTTGTTATCTATTCTGAGTTCAGTTTTGGTCATTTCTATTTTCCTAGAAATGAATTCAGATCATTCAGGTTTTCAAATGTATCTGTAAACAGTTGACAGAGGTAGCTAGTTATGATTGTTTTTCTTTGTTCAGGTGTTTTAACATTCTGTCCGTTTTGTATAGTTTCATGCTTTCTACTTTTTTCATTCATTAAATGAGGTAATTTCTAGTATATTTTTGCACATATCAAAAAATGAATTTATTTATTAGTTCTGCTATTCTCCAGTTCATCAATTAATTGATTGCTCTCTTTTGATTTTTGTTTGTTTGTTTGTTTCTATGTTTTTGTTCCTGTTGTTAATCTATCACATTGATTTGAATAGTTCTTACAGGATTTGTTTCCATTTTTTTTTTTTCCCTCCAGTTTGACAGCATGTGGGCCTAGCATCATGTTGCAATCAGTCCATGTTTTCCCAAATGGGCCTCTTGTTTCAGATCTCTGTTTTATTCCTTTAGTATATATATCTATCCCTGAGCCAATACACATCATTTTAATTCCTTTATTGTGAAACAAAACTTTATCTAATGGAGCATGCTTTCATTCTTTATTCTCATCAACATTTGTGCTATATTTAAGTTCTGTAAATTTTAGAATCACCATTTCAAATTCCAAGAAAAACTTAGGATTTATTTTTTTTTAAGATTTTATTTATTTATTTGAGACAGAGAGAATGAGAGACAGAGAGCATGAGAGGGAGGAGGGTCAGAGGGAGAAGCAGACTCCCTGCCGAGCAGGGAGCCCTATGCGGGACTCGATCCCAGGACTCCAGGATCATGACCTGAGCCGAAGGCAGTCGCTTAACCAACTGAGCCACCCAGGCGCCCAAAAAAACTTAGGATTTAAATTGTAAATACAGTTGACCCTTGAAAAATGAAGGGTTAGAAGCACCAATTCCTGCACAGTCAAAAATCTGTGTATAACTTTTGATTCCCCAAAACCGTAACTACTAATAGCTTACTGTTGACCTGAAGACTTACCAAAAACATAAACAATTAACACATATTTTGTATATTACGTGTATTTTACACTGTATTCTTACAATAAATTTAGCTAGAGAAAAAAAAAATCTTAGTAAGAAAATGCTAAGAGGGGCGCCTGGGTGGCACAGTCAGTTAAACTTCCAACTCTTGCTTTCAGCTCAGGTCATGATCTCTGTTGTGAGATCAAGCCCTGAGTCGGGCTCCTCACACTCAGTGTGGAGTCTTTTAGATTCTCCCTCTCTCCCTCCCACTTGTACTCTCTCTCTCTCTCTCAAATAAATAAAGAAATCTTTTTAAAAATCCTAAGAGAAAATATATTTACAGTACTGTATGTACATTTATTGGGAAAAAGAAATCCATGTATAGGCAGACTGACTAGGCCAGGCTAAGACAGGGGTGATGGCAGTGAAACTAGTCCCAGGATGGTGATGTCCCACAGCCTGGTGGCCTCTTCTTAGCAGTGTCAGCTGCAAGGCAGGTCAATGGGCAGCAACAGCAGCCTGGAGACAGAGTAGAGCTACCTCATCTGCTAAGATTTGTATCACCAGCCAGTGAGCATCAACAGCTCCAGCTGCAAGTGTGTGTGTTGGCTTCTGGATGGACACAGGGCCAAGCCACTGCCATGTTGAGGGGTCTGCTCCCAGCTCTAGAGTGGCCTGAGGCCCAGGACAATCCTAGCATAGACCTGAAGCCTGGTACACGGAAGACTCAAGGGGCTGGGACACCAAGGCTGCAGGTCTCCCTGCACAGTGCCATCCTTGCTCTCTGGGCATGTTTCTCCACTTCAGCTCAGCCTCTTGCCCCGCAGCCCTGGGCACTTGACCCCACTACCCTGTTGGCATGTGGAACAAGGAGACCTGCAGCCCAGCCCTGTCTTGGGACTACAGGGGCTGCTGATGGCCTAAGCAAGCCTCCAGGATTCTCAAAGGGCAGCAGGTACAACCTCTGTGCCAGTTGCCTTCAATTAAATCTTGTGAAGATTGGGGTGAGCAGTTGTAAATAAATGCCTTGTAATTTTTGCTGTCAACTCTTTAAAATAATCCACATATATGTGGACCCATATAGTTTGAAACTATGTTGTTCAAGGGTCAGCTGTACATTAACATTTGAATAATTGATATTTAAAAGAGACTATAGATCTATTCAGATTTTTAATTCCTTTCTGAGTTAAGTTTTTTCGAAGCAAAACACTTGCCTAAATAAATCCTCAGAATATATGTCCCTAATTGGTATACTGAGAAACATAAGATGATTTTATTAAAAAAAATATTTTTTTGGAAAAAATAAATTTAATTGTGTGATAATTTTGAAAATTGGACAATTTTTCCTTTAGTTTTATTGAGATATAATTGACATACAAGTATTGTATTAGTTTAAGCTGTATAGCATACTGACAACTTTCATATATAGTGAAATAATTACCATAATAAGTTTAGTTAGCATTTATCATCTCACATAGATACAAAAAGAAAAAGAAAAAGTATATCTTTTCCTTGTGATGAGAAATTTTAGGATCTACTCTCTTTTTAAATTATTTTTATTTGAATTCAAATTAGTTAACATATAGTGTAGTACTGGCTTCAGGAGTAGAATTTAGTGATTCATCACATATATAACACCCAGTGCTCATTCCAACAAGTGCCCTCCTTAATGCCCATCACCCATTTAGCCCATCTCCCCACTTCTCCCCTCCAGCAACCCTGTTTGTTCTCTATATTTAAGAGTCTCTTATGCTTTGTCTCCCTCTCTGTTTTTATCTTATTTTTCCTACCATTCCCCCATGATCATGTTTGGCTTCTTAAATTCCACATATGAGTGAAATCATATGGTACTTGTCTTTTTCTGACTGACTTATTTTGCTTAGCATAATACACTCTAGTTCTATTCATGCTGTTGCAAATGGCAAGATTTCATTCTTTTTGACTGTGTTCCATTGTGAGTGTGTGTGTGTATATACCACCTCTTCTTTATCAATGGACATTGGGCTCTTTCCATAATTTGGTTATTGTTGATAGTACTGCTATAAACATTGGGGTGCATGTACTCCTTCGAATCAGAATTTTCGTAACCTTTGGATAAGTACTTAGTAGTGCAATTCCTGAGTCATAGGATAGTTCTAGTTTTAACTTCTTAAAGACACTCCATACTGTTTTCCAGAATGGTTGCACCAGATTGCATTCACACCAACAGTGCAAAAGCGTTCCCCTTTCTCCCCATCCTCGCCAACAGCTATTGTTTCTTGAGTTGATATTTTAGCCATTCTGACAAGTGTGAGGTGGTATCTCATTGTGGTTTTGATTTGTATTCCCCTGATGCTGAGTGATGATGAGCATCTTTTCATGTGTCTGTTAGCCATCTGCATGTCTTCTTTGGAAAAGCTTCTATTCATGCCTTCTGACCATTTCTGAAATGGATTATTTGTTTTTTGGGTGTTGAGTTTTATAAGTTATTTATATATTTTGGATACTAACCCTTTAGCCAATATGTCATTTGCAAATATCTTCTCCCATTCCATCAGTTGCCTTTTAGTTTTGTTGATTGTTCCCTTCACAGGGCAGGAGGTTTTTATCTTGAATAGTTCCCACTCATTCCTTTATGCTTTTGTTTCCCTTGCCTCAGGAGACGTGTCTAGTAAGAAGTTGCTGAGGCCAAGGTCAAAGAGGAGGCTGCCTGCATTCTACTCTAGAATTTTGATAGTTTCCTGTCTCACGTTTATATCTTTCATCCATTTGGAATTTATTTTTGTGTACAGTGTAAGAAAGTGAATTCTTTTGAATGTAACTGTCCAGTTTTCCCAACAACATTTGTTGAAGAGAGTGTCTTATTTCCATTGGATATTCTTTCCTGCTTTCTCAAAGATTAGTTAGCCATACAATTGTGGGTCCATTTCTGGGTTCTCTATTCTGTTCCATTGATCTATGTGTCTGTTTTTGTGCCAGTATCATACTGTCTTGATAAATACAGCTTTGTAATATAACTTGAAATCTGGAATTGTGATGACTCTTGCTTTGCTTTTCTTTTTCAGTGTTACTTTGGGTATTGAGGGTCTTTTCTGGTCCCATACAAATTTTAGAATTCTTTGTTCTAGCTCTGTGAAAAACGCTGGTGTTATTTTGATAGTGATTGCTTTGAATGTGTAGATTGTTTTAGGCAATAAAGATATTTTTAAACAGTATTTGTTCTTCCAATCCAAGAGTATGGGATGTTTTTCTATTTCTTCATGTCTTCTTCAGTTCCTTTCATAAGTATTCTCTATTGTCCAGTGTACAGTTTTTACCTCTTTAATTAGGTTTATTCCTAGGTATCTTATGGCTTTTGGTGCAATTGTAAATGGGATCAATTCCTTGATTTCTCTTTCTGCTGTTTGATTATTGGTATATAGAGATACAACAGATTTCTGTACATTGATTTTAAATGCTGTGACTTTGCTGAATTCCTGTATGAGTTCTAGCAATTTTTTGGTTGAGTCTTTTGTATTTTCTACATAGACTATCATGTCATCTATGAATAGTGAAAGTTTGACTTCTTCCTTGTTGATCTGAATGCCTTTCATTTCTTTTTGTTGTCTGATTGCTAAGGCTAGAACTTTCAGGACTAGTACTATATTGAACAACAGTGGTGAGAGTGGACATCCCTGTTGTGTTCCCGATCTTAGGAGAACAGTTCTCAGTTTGCCCCCATTGAGGATGATATTAGCTGTGGATCTTTCATATACAACTTTTATGATGTTGGCATATGTTCCTTCTATCCTTACTTTGTTGAAGGTTTTTATCAAGAAAGGATGCTATATCTTGTCAAATGACTTTTCTGCATCTATTGAGAGTATTGTGTGGTTTTTATCCATTATTTTATTAATGTGATGTATCACATTAATTGATTTGGAGAAATTGAACCATCCCGGCAGCCTCGGAATAAATACCACTTAGTCATGGTGAAAAATCCTTTTAATATATGGTTGAATTCAATATTCTGGTATCTTGTTGAGAATTTTTGTATCCATGTTCATCAGGGGTATTGGTCTGTAATTCTCCTTTTTAGTGAGATCTTTGCCTGGTTTTGGAATCAAGATAATGTTGGCCTCATAAAAGGAGTTTGGAAGCTTTCCTTCCATTTCTTTTTCTTCTTCTTTTTTTTTTTTTTTGGAACAACTTCAGAAGAATAGGTATTAATTCTTCTTTAACTGTCTGGTAGAATTCCCCTGGGAAGCCATCTGGCCCTGTACTCCTGTTTGCTGGGAAAGTTTTGATTACTGATTCAATTTCTTTGCTGGTTCTGGGTCTGTTCAAGTTTTCTATTTCCTCCTGTTTCAGTTCTAGTAGTTTATATGTTTCTAGGAATTGATCCATTTCTTCCAGATTGCCCAATTTGTTGGCATATAATTGCTTATAATATTTCATTTTTTTACATGTGAATATCCACTTTTCCTAGCACTATTTGTTGAAGAGACTCTCATTTCTGTATTGAGTATTCTTGGCTCCCTTGTCAAATAATAGTTGACCATAGACTCATGGGTTTATTTCCGGGCTCCTAATATCTTCCTTTGGTCTGTGTATCTGTTTTTATGCCAGTACCATACTGTTTTGATTATTATATCTTTATAAAATACCTTAAAATCAGGAAGTGTGATACCTCCCACTTTGTTCTTTCTCAGGATTACTTTGGTTACTCAGGGTCTTCTCTGGTCAGATATATAGCGCTTTCATTCCCATTATTCTCTAGCTATTCTGTAATTATAGTTTGTATTTCTTTAACTCAGATGTTGAAACTTTTCATTTTTATACTTCTAGGTGTTAAGACTTTACTTTCTGATTTAGTTATTAATTATAAATTTCAACAGGGGGCGCCTGGGTGGCTCAGTTGTTAAGTGTCTGCCGTGGGCTCAGGTCATGATCCCAGGGTCCTGAGATCGAGCCCCACATCGGGCTCCTTGCTCAGAAGGAAGCCTGCTTCTCCCTCTCCCACTCCCCCTGCTTGTGTTCCCACTCTCACTGTCTCTGTTTGTCAAATAAATAAATAAATAAAATATTTAAAAAACAATTTCACCAGTAATTTTTTGGGGGTAATTTACTACTCATGGGTGTTTATTTTTAGTTTCTGTTTGGCCTAATAGCTGGTAAAATTTTGTGAAAATTCCATAAGCAATTTATATAACGTCTTGCTCTCTGATTTTATCTATGTATCTATTAAATTTAACTGATTATGTATGCATTTAGGTCTTCTATAATCTCACTTATTTTTGTTCTTGAATTGTAATGGACGAGATTAGTTAGATTCTACTAATAATATTACTGATTTCTCTTTGCATTTACTAAAGTTTTTATTTGTTTTCCTTTGTTTTGTTTTTTGCTTTATGACCTTTTAAGTGTATCTTATATGGAAAATAACTGACATACTTTATGTTAAATTATACTGTATTAATATGAATTGTTCTCTGTGTAATGATTTGTGCCCTGGACTTTAATTCATATTACTACTTCCAGTATGTAATTTTTAAGCACCTGCCTGGAGTACATTTGCCTTTTATTTTTAACCTTTCTGTTCCACTTCATTTCCTATGGTTCTATATAGCATATAGTCACATTTTGCTCTGTGGTTTAAACAAGAAAATATGTGGGTTTTTTTTCCCCATTTACTAAATTGTTTACCACATTTGTAGGTCTCAATTCTGTCACAATATTCTATATATGTATTATCTGGTTTTATCTCTTTATTAATATTCTTTATTTTGTGTTTGGTGTTTTCTTTTTGTTTAAGATTTTATTTATTTGAGAGAGAGAGAGACACAGCAAGAGAGGGAGCACAAGCAGGGGGAGTGGGAGAGGGAGAAGCAGGCTTCCTGTGGAGCAGGGACCCCGATGCAGGGCTCGATCCCAGGACCCTAGGATCACAACCCAAGCCAAAGGCAGACACTTAACGACTGAGCCACCCAGGAGCCCCTGTGTTTGGTGTTTTCTTTGCATTGTTTATCTATATATATTCCCTTTAATAATATAAAAGCATGAGTTTTGATTTGTTTTTAGGGTTTTTTAACTATAATTTTAACATTAATACTCTATTTTATGTGATAGTACCTATAGGACTCCATCAATAATAATGGCAGAATTATTGTACATTTACTTTTTCTAATTTATTATACCTCTCCCACCATAGGATTTTAATCTCTTGTTTTTGTCCCCCTATATTTAGCATTATATCATCATATATGCAATCTATTACTTGATTTATTACCTTTAAATTACATATTTTGATCCTCAAGCTACAAAAGACTAAGAAATCTATTTGCATTACTTTCTGTTTTCTCCTTTGCACCCCAGTCCAATTTTATCTGGTCTTTATATTTATATTACTATAGTATCATGATTTATAATATTTAAATTCTGCTCTGAAACAATAATCCTTTCAGTTTTAATTTTAGAGCTATGATTCAATGGGTTTAATGCTCACTCCCTCTTTGTTTAACAGATTCTTTTTCATCTTTTGTCTGAAATTCTTCCTCTATTAGTTTAGTTCAATAGGATGTATGTGATCTATTCTTCATGAGATGTTGCATATTCAAAAATAACTTTGTTATCATTATATTTGATTTAATACTGAGCTCAGGATAAAATTCAGGTAACGTTCTTCCATGAACAGATTCTGTGAGCATTGTTCTGGTGGTTTCTAATATTGCAAGTTGATGTGAGAAAAAAAATTTTTTTAAAGATTTTATTTATTTATTTGACAGAGAGAGGCACAGCGAGAGAGGGAACACAAGCAGAGGGAGTGGGAGAGGGAGAAGCAGGCTTCCTGCCAAGCAGGGAGCCCAATGTGGGGCTCGATCCCAGGACCCTGAGGTCATGACCTGAGCCGAAGGCAGATGCTTAACGACTGAGCCACCCAGGCGCCCCATGATGTGAAAATTTTTGAAACATGCTTGGTTTCTTCTCTTTATAGGTGTTTTTACATTTTTATTCAGATGTCCAAAGGACTTTTTTTTTTTTTTAATCTTTGAGCCCATAAAGTTTATTACAGTTTATTTTGGTGTTGTTTGTTGTGTGTCAATTCCCACCCCCCCGCCCCGGGGCACAATGGGCCCTTAAAAATGTGTAAATTAAAATCTTATTTTTAGAAAAGCTTTATAAATTATACCTTTACACATTGATTTTTTTTTAAGATTTTTTTTATTTAGGGCCACCTGGGTGGCTCAGTTGGTTAAACATCTGCCTTCAGCTCAGGGCTTGATCTCTGGGTCCTGGGATTGAGCCCAGCATCAGGCTCCCTGCTCAGCAGGGAGTCTGCTTCTCTCTCTCTCTTTCAAATAAATAAATAAAATATTTTTTAAAATGCTTTAAAAATAATTAACAAAATATTTTTTTTTATTTATTTGTCAGAGAGAGAGAGTACAAGCAAGGGGATACCCAGGCAGAGGGAGAAGCAGGTTCCCTACTGAGCTGAGAGCTTCATGCAGGACTCAATCCCAGGACCCAGGATCATGACCTGAGCCAAAGGAAGATGCTTACCTGACTGAACCACCCAGGCATTCCTACACATTGATTTTATATTCTATTTATTTGATTATCCTCCTTAGTGACACCAACTATACATAAGTTGGCTTTTTTGTTTATCTTCAGTATTTATCATTTTATTTTATTTTTTAATTTATTTTTTTAATTTTTATTTTTTTAAGTTTTTATTTAAATTCCAGTTAGTTAACATACGTTTAATATTAGTTTCAGGTGTACAATATAGTGATTCAACACTTCCATGCAATACCCAGTGCTCATCACAACTAGTGTTCCCCTTAGTCCCCATCACCTATTTCCCCCATGCCTCCATCCATCTCCCATCTGGTAACCATCAGGTTTTCTCTGTAACGAAGAGTCTGTTTCTTGGTTTGCCTCTCTCTCTCTCTCTTTTTTCACTTTGCTCATGTGTTTTGTATCTTAAATTCTACATATGAGTGAAATCATATGGTATTTGTCTTTCTCTGACTGACTCATTTTGCTTAGCATAATACTCTCTAGTTCCATCCATGTCATTGCAAATGGCAAGATTTCATTCTTTTTATGGCTAATATTCCATTGTATATATATACCACATCTTCTGTATCCATTCATCAGTCGAAGGACATTTTGGCTATTTCCATAGTTTAGCTATTATAGATAATGCTGCTATAAACATCAGGGTGCATGTATCCCTTTGAGTTAGTATTTTTGTATTCTTTGGGTAAATATCTAGTAGCAAAATTGCTGGATTGTAGGGGTATTTATCATTTTAAACCATTTTTTTTTAATCTTTGTCATGTCTATGTCTTTCTTACTAGCTTTTCTCAAGTCACATTTCTACATTCCTTGCTGTGTTTTCAACAGTTTACTTTCCTTTATGCTATTTCAAATTTAAGATGGCTTTATTTTTCTCTTCTGTTTTCTTCTTTTGAATTCTGCTGGATCATATTTTATCTTGTTCTATTGTATTACTACATATTCTTTTATTATAATCTTGCTTTGGACTCCTGTTTTATTTTACTTTTTCCAGCTTTACTGAAATATAATTGACATATGTTATTGTGTAAGTTTAAAGTATACAAAGTGATGATTTTATATATTCATATATTGTGAAATAGAGCTCCTATTTTAAAGATATAATTGCTTTACTGAGTTACTTGAATTTGTAATAATATATTTAATTATGTCATCTGTTAATTTATAGTATTTTTCTTGTATTTTTTCACCTACCATTTGTTTTCCTATTCTTTTTATTATGTCATTTTTATGGGATATTTTAATAGATCTTTTTCTGGTTCCTCATTAGTGATTACTTATCTCTGAATAAACCAGTTGTCAATGGACCATCAGCTTAAGGGGTTTATGTGGAGGAGGGGCAAGTGTAGTTTGTTTTTTTAACTGAAGACACAGAATTGTGCGTCAGTTATTAAAATGTTATGTCTTCCCAAACAACCATAAACTACTTATTGTTTAATATTTCAATAAACCTGGTTTCTTTTTATACTTAATGGAATACAGGAAATACAGGAAAATACTCTGTAAGTGTCCATACTCTTCTTTCTAAACAACTGAGTGGCAATTTTAGCTGTACCACTTTGAAATTTGTAGCTGCAGACTTTCTTCCTATGTGTACTTCTAGGTGTCCTCTGAGTTTCTTTGTCAACTCTTACCCACATCTTGTGGTATAGAGTTACAGAAGTCTTCCAATTTTAGTAAAATGTGCAGTTTTTTTACAAGTATATTGTTTTGCCATGGTTTTTGATAGCAATAGGCATTGCTTATTTTTTTAGCTACTATGATCTATTTTATTATTTTTTAATTAAAATATAATGCATGATTTGTTTCAGGGGTACAGGTCTGTGATTCATCAGTCTTACACAATACCCAGCACTCACCACAACACATAACCTCCCCAATGTCCATCACCTAGCCACCCCATTCTCCCACTCCCCTCCCCTCCAGCAACCTTCAGTTTGGATTTCCAAAGATTAAGAGTCTCTTATGATTTGTCTCCCTCTCTGGTTTCACCTTGTTTCATTTTTTCCTCTCTTCCACTATGATCCACTGCCTTGTTTCTTAAATTCTGCATATCATTGAGATCATATGATAATTGTCTTTCTCTGACTGACTTATTTCACTTAGAATAATACCCTCTAGTTCCATCCACAGCATTGCAAATGACAAGATTTCATTTTTGATGGCTGCATAATATTCCATTACACACACACACACACACACACCACCTCTTCTTTATCCATTCATTTGTCGAGGGACATCTGGGCTCTTTCTGTAGTTTGGCTATTGCGGACATTGCCGCTATAAACATTGAAGGGCAGGTGTCCGTTAGGATCACTACATTTGTATCTTTGGGGTAAATACCTAGTACTGCAATTGCTGGGTCATAGGGTAGCTCTATTTTTAACATCTTGAGGAACCTCTATACTGTTTTCCCGAGTGGCTGCACCAGCTTGCATTCCCACCAACAGTGTTGGAGGGTTCCCCTTTCTCCACATTCTTGCCAACATCTGTCATTTCCTGACTTAATTTTAGCCATTCTGACTGGTTTGAAGTGGTATCTTATTGTGGTTTTGATTTGTATTTCCCTGATGCTGAGTGACATTGGCCACTTTCTCATGTGTCTGTTGGCCATTTGTATGTCTTCTTTGGAGAAATGTCTGCTTATGTCTTCTGCCCATTTCTTGATTGGATTATTTGTTTTTTGGGTGGAGAGTTTGATAAGTTTTTTTATAGATTTTGGATACTAGCCCTTTATCTGATAGGTCATTTACAAATATCTTCTCCCATTCCATACGTTGTCTTTTAGTTTTGTTGACTGTTTCCTTTGCTGTGCAAAAGTTTTTATCTTGACGAAGTCCCAATAATTCATTTTTGCCTTTGTTTCCCTTGCCTTTGGAGATCTGTCTAGCAAGAAGTTGCTGTGGCCAAAGTCGAAGAGGTTGCTGCTTGTGTTCTTCTCAAAGATTTTGATGGATTCCTGTCTCACATTTAGGTCTTTCATCCATTTTGAGTCTATTTTTGTGTATGGTGTAAGGAAATGGTCGAGTTTCATTCTTCTGCATGTGGCTGTCCAATTTTCCCAACACCATTTTTTGAAGACTGTCTTTTTTCCATTGGATATTCTTTCCTGCTTTGTCAAAGATTAGTTGACTGTAAAGTTGAGGGTCCATTTCTGGGTTCTCTATTCTATTCCATTGATCTAGATGTCTGTTTTGTGCCAATTAGCAGGCTTTCTTTATTCTTTCTTAAAACTAGCTGTTTAGAAGACTTACATCATTTACATTTTGAAACATCTATACTTTAAAGAGTTCATTTACTTAAAATAATTATCTCTTTATGTGTCTATAATAAATGTTGAATAACATTTGCATTAGGAACTTCTTGATTATTTTAATGTTCAGATTTTTTAAACATGCTACAAACACTTGTCAAATATGTTTATTTCTGGTAAGTTTAAGCTATATTATTAACCTTCTCATTTACTCAAACTTACTCAGTTCATCAAGGAATGTGTAGTTTTGCAATATATAAATAACCTTTTCAAAATTGTAGATAATTTTTGCAGTATCATCTACAGATTCTTAGTTTCTTTCTTAATACTATCGCATAGAATTGTCTAAATTTCTATCATCTACAAATTTATAATAAACTCTGTTTGATAAGCACTGTATCAAATCAGTTCATTAGCAGCTTTACCAATTGTTTTTTTCATTATTTCTTTTCATCATTGCTGCCAGCTGTGGCCTAGTTCCAAAATGTCATTTAATAACATAAAACTGCTTGGGGCAGTGAGATAGATTTTTAATGATTAAAGATCTTCCTTTAATAACTAGGTGTAATTCTACTGCCAGTAAGTCTATATGTAGTGGCCTATGTGTATGACTGTAAAGATGCATGTGTGATTACAGATATAGATATATAGGTATATGGATATACAATGATTGATGTAAATAGATTAATAGAATGATCTGTGTTAAATGCAAGCATAAAAACACACATTAAGCTCATTATTACATGCAATCCCCACTTTATAAATTAATTGGGTTCTGTTGGATTTGATTACTTTAATAGATGGGATGTAGAATTAGTTATATTGTATAACAAATAATATAGATTTCTGGGGTGCTTGGGGGTTTCAGTCTGTTAAGTATCTGCCTTCAGCTCAGGTCATGATCTCCGGGTCCTGGGATGGAGCCCTGCATTGGACTCCCCACTCAGTGGGGAATCTGCTTCACCCTCTCCCTCTGTCCCTCCCCCCACTCATTCTGCTCTCTCTCTCTCAAATAAATAAAGTCTTTTTAAAAAAAATCTAGATTTTCAAGTCCAGATAATAAAAATCTATATAACCAATATAACTCAGCACTGAATTAAAGTATTAGAGATACCACTTGATTGGATAACTTATGGAATGGGTTTATTTTCAAGTTAAAAATATAGTTTAAAATAAGGTTCTGTTTGTATTCTTCCCAAAGATGTTCATCAAGTGTTGTTTATAAACATAGTCTGTGTTCTCTATTCTGGAATGGTAGTTAATGAAATACACCTGTATGTATTAAATTATGTTTACATAGAGTCCTAATATCCTAGAGAAAAGCTTATTGTAATAACTTTAAAGAAAAATACAGATCGTAAAAGTACATAGTAGTGGTGATAGTGGTGGTGGCGGTGATGGTGGTGGTATTATTACCAATAGTAGTGACAGCAGAAGCTAATATTCACTGGGTGAATTTAAATTTGGATTTATGATTTATTAAAATCCAAAGACTATGAGATTGTTGCATGGATTATTTTATTTTATCTTCACAATAACTTGGAGGAGTGCATAGTACTGTCATCGTGATTTTAAAGATATGAAAATAAAGATCAGAGAGGTTATGTGACTTACTCAAAACTTAGAAAGAGAGAGACAAAGAGGAATTAAATCCAATTGATATAATTAAAAATGCATAAGTTTTGTGAATGTTGAACCACCCTTGTCTCCCAGGAATAAATCCCACTTGGTCATTGTGAATAATCTTTTAATGCACTGTTGGATCCTATTGACTAGTATCATGGTGAGTATTTTGGCATACATGTTCATCACGGATATTGTTCTATAATTCTTTTTGATGGGGTCTTTGTCTGGTTTTGAGATAAGGTAATGTTGGCCTCATAGAATGAGTTTGGGAGTTTTCCTTCCATTTCAATTTTTTGAAACAGCTTCAGTAGAATAGGTATTATTTTTTCATTAAATGTTTGGTAGAAGTCTCCTGGGAGGCCATCTGGCCCTGGACTCTTCTTTCTGGGGAAGTTTTTGATTACTGTTTAAATTTCCTTGCTGATTATGAATCTGTTCAGATTTTCTATTTCTTCCTGTTTCAGTTTTGGTAGTTTATAAGTTTCCTGGAAGTCATCCATTTTTTCCAGGTTGCCTAATTTGTTGGCATTTATTGCTTATAATATGTTCTTACCATTGTCTGTATTTCCTTAGTGTTGGTCATGATCTCTCCCTTTTATTCGTAGTTTTATTAATTTGGGTCCTTTCTCTTTTCTTTTGGATAAGTCTGGCCAGAAGTTTATTGATCTGATTAATTATTTCAAAGAACCAGCTTCTAGGTTTGTTGATCTGTTCTACTGTTCTGGTTTCTAGTTCATTGATTTCTGCTCCAATCTTTATTATTTTTCTTCTCCTGCTTGGTTTAGGCTTTACTTGCTATTCTTTCTCCAGGTCCTTTAGGTGTAAGGTTAGCTTCTGTATTTGAGATTTTTCTAATTTTTTGGAGAGGCTTGTATTGCAATGTACTTCCATATTAGGATCGCCTTTGCTGTATCTCAAAGGTTTTGAACAGTTGTGTTTTCATTTTTATTTTTTTCTATGAATTTTTCTAATTCCTCTTTAATTTCCTAATTGACCTATTCATTCTTTAGTAGGATGCTCTTTAACTTCCAAGTGTTTGAGTTCCTTCCAAATTTCCTCTTGTGGTTGAGTTCAAGTCTCAAAGAATTGTGGTCTGAAAACATACAGGGAATAATCCCAATCATTTGGTATTGGTTGAGACCTGAATTGTGACCCAGTATGTGATCTATTCTAGAGAAAGTTCCATACGCACTTGAGAAGAATGTGAATTCTGCTGCTTTAGTATGAAATGCTTTGTATACATCTGTGAAGTCCATCTGGTCCAATGTGTCCTTCAAAACTCATGTTTCTTTGTTGATCTTCTGTTTAGATGACCTGTCCATTGCTGTGAGTGGGGTGTTGATGTCCCTTACTATTACTGTATTATTATCAATGTGGTTTCTTTAATTTGGTTGTTAATTGGTTGATATAATTGTCTACTCCCATGTTTGGGGTATAAATATTTATAATTGTTAGATCTTCTTGTTGGATAGACACTTTAAGTATGAAATAGTGTTCCTCTTCATCTCTTCATACAGTCTTGGTTTAAAATCTAATTTTTCTGATATGAGAATTGCTACCCCAGCTTTCTTTTGAGGTCCATTAGCATGAAAAATGTTCTTCACCCCCTCACTTTCATTCTGGAGGTGTCTTTATGTCTAAAGTGAGTCTCTTGTAGACAGTATATGGAGAGGTTTTGCTTTTTTATCCAATCTGATACCCTCTGTCTTTTGATTGGAGTGTTTAGTCCAATAACATTCAGAGTAACTATTGAAAGATATTAATTTAGTGTCATTGTATTTCCTGTAAAGTCCCTGTTTCTGTAGATTGTTTCTTTCTGGTCTATGTTACTCTTGGGCTCTCTCTTTGCTTACAGGATGCCCTTAATATTTCTTGCAGGGATGGCTTCATGGTCACATATTCTTTTAGTTTCTCTCTCTCCTAGAAGCTCTTTATTTCTACTTCCATTCTGAATGACAGCCTTGCTGGATAAAGTATTTTTGGGTTCATGATCCTCTCATTTAGTACCCTGAATATACCATGCCAGCCCTTTCTGGCCTGGCAGGTTTCTGTGGATAGGTCTGATGTTAGTCAGATGTTCCTCCCTCTGTAGGTAAGGAGCCTCTTGTCTCAAGCTGCTCTCAGGATTCTGTATTTTTCTCTAAAATTTGCAAGCTTCACTATTATATATTGGGGTGTTGATCTATTTTTATTCATTTTGGGAGGGGTCCTTTCTGCCTCTTGGACATGGATTCTTCTTTCCTTCCCCAGATTAGGGAAGTTCTCCATTATGTTTTGTTCAAATATACCTTCTGTCCCTCTTTCTTCTCCCTCAGGCACTCTGATAATTCTGACATTGCTATGTTTCATGGCATCATTAATTTCTCAAAACCTTTGTTCATGGGCAATCTTTGACAAAGCAGGAAAGAATATTGAATGGAAAAAAGACAGTCTCTTCAATAAATGGTGTTAGGAAAATTGGACAGCCACATGCAGAAGAATAAAACTCGACCATTCTCTAACACCATACACAAAGATAGACTCAAAATGGATGAAAGACCTCAATTGAGACAGGAATCCATCAAAATCCTAGAGAAGAACATAGGCAGTAAACTCTTTGACATCAGCCACAGCAACTTCTTTCAAGGTATATCTCCAAAAGCTAGTGAAAAAAACGCAAAAATGACCTTTTGGGACTTCATCAAGATAAAAAGCTTCTGCACAGCAAAGGAAACAGTCAACAAAACTAAAAAGCAACATATGGAATGGGAAAAGATATTTTCAAATGACATATCAGATAAAGGGCTGGTATCCAAGATCTATAAAGGACTTAGCAAACTCAACACCCAATAAACAAATGATCCAGTCAAGAAATGGGCAGAAGACATGAACAGACATTTCTCCAAAGAAGACATACAAATGGCCAACAAACGTATGAAAAAATGTTCAACATCACTAACCATCAGGAAAATACAAATCAAAACCACAACGAGATATCACCTTACACCAGTTAGAATGACGAAAATTAACGAGACAGGAAACAGCAAATGTTGGTGAGGTTGTGTAGAAAGGGCATCTTCTTACACTGTTGGTAGGAATGGAAGCTGGTGCAGCCAGTCAGGAAAACAGTATGGAGGTTCCTTAGAAAGTTAAAAATAGAGCTTCTTATGACCCAGCAATTGCACTACTGGGTATTTACCCCAAAGATACAGATGTAGTGAAATGAAGAGACACCTGCACCCCAATGTTCATAGCGGAAATGTCCACAATAACAAAATTGCAGAAGGAGCTTAGATGTCCTTCAACAGATGAATGGATAAAGAAGATGTGGTTTATATATACAATGGAATATTATTCAGCCATCAGAAAGGATGAATACCTACCAATTACATCAATGTGGATGGAACTGGAGGGTTTTATGCTAAGCGAAACAAGTCAATCAGAGAAAGACAATTATCATATGGTTTCACTCACTTGTGGAATATAAGAAACAGTGGAGAGGATCATAGGGGAAGGGTGGGGAAATTGATTGGGAAGAAATCAGAGAGTGAGACAAACCATGAGAGAGTCTTGACTCTGGGAAACAAATGGAAGGTTGCAAAAGGGGAAGTTGGTTGGGGGATGGGGTAACGGGGTGATGGGCATTAAGGAAGACATGGGATGTGATGAGCGCTGGGTGTTATATGCAACTAATGAATCATTGAACACTACATCTGAAACTACTGATGTACTATATGTAGGCTAATTGAAGTTAAATTAAAAAAATAAATAAAAATGCATAAGTTCCCCTGTATATTAGAAACTATCACCAGAATGTAAAAAATAAAATGAAGTGAAATGCATAAATTATATGTACATAAATATATTTAATATTATCATTAAAATCTAAATAGCTATCTCTGTTTAATGGGATTATCTGTGACTTGTCTTTTTTCTTTTTCTATATTTTACATATTTTTTTACATTTAATATATATTAGATTTATTTTTACATTTAATATATATTAGATTTATATTAGGAAAATGAGATTTTAAGGAATTAGTAATTGTCACCTATAGTAAAAGAAAAACATAACTATCAATGTGATAACTTGTGCTTCAGGTTTTATAAAATATGCTGTATTATGAAAAATGCTGTATTTTGTAACAACTACAAAATAATTTTGAATTTAATAGGGTTAAAGCAACTTAACACTCATTAACATATACTCTTTTTATAAGGATTAGATGGATTTAAACATTTACCAAATGTGATAGTTTCACAAAAGTTTCATAATATTAAACATTTTCACACATTATTTACAATGACCACATTGTATCTATAGTCAAGTTGTTACTTAAGTGAGTTGATCTCATGAAAAACTAGAAGCTTAAGAAGTTAGTCTGTAAACTGTACAAATTTTCAAAGGAGTGATTGGAGGAAAGATGGTAGAGGAGTAGGGGACCCTATTTCAACTGGTTCCCGGAATTGAGCTGGGTATCTACCAGACCACTCTGAGCACCCACGAAACCAGCCTGAGGTGTAAGAAGATCAGGATCTCTACAAGCAGAATATCACAGGCAGTTGGTTTTGAGGTACGAAGCGGGGAGCCCTGATTCCACAGGCAGATATCGAGGATAAAAGGCAGCGGGAGGGAGCCTGTCCGTGGGGAACCTACACCACCGGTGAGTGACAGCCTTGCTCACTGGGGACGGGGCACAGACTCACAGACCGGTAGAAGGGAAAGGACTTTAGGGCAGGCCCCAGGGCAGAAACCCAGAACGGCAGAGTCGCGTGCAGGAACTAGGAGTGGCGGGCGGTTTTAGAAGCACAAAGGACAGAGGCGTGCCCCCACCTGGAGGCAGGACTGGGAGCGCTGTGGAGGGGCACACAACCCAGGGCGCTACAGTTTATAGCAGCCCTGATAGAAACGGAGACAATGTGGCCTGGAGAGCTCACTGAAGAACAGACTGCAGTCTCTCTGCTCTGAGGCAGAGGGCTGGAAATGGTCTCTTCTGCTCTGACTCATGGAAGAGACACAGAAAGCCGCCAGGGAAAGCCACCAGAGAAAAAAGCCCCAAAAACTGATTCCCGCTGAGCCCATCCCCCACCACAGGGGGGCAGGGCAACTCCGCCCAAACAGGGTTGCCTGAGTAACAGTATGGCAGGCCCCTCCCACAGACGACAGGCTGGAAAACAAGAATCCAGCAACCCTAAGGTCCCTAAGAAAACAGGTGCATCTTGCTTGGGTTCTGCTCAATAATTTGGACTCTATACATTCCCTCAACCACCCATCAACAGAATGACTAGGAGGAGGAACCCCAAAAATAGAAAAGACTCAGAGATTATGACTTATGCTGCACATTTACAAATGAATGCAGATATAACCAAGATGTTGGAGATGGAATTCAGGTTAGCAATTGTGAAGATAATGGCTAGAATGGAGAAAACAATTAATGGCAACACAGAGTCTCTAAGGACAGAAATGAAAGGTGAATTGGCAGAACTTAAAAGTGCTATCAATGAGATCCAATCCAATCTAGATAATCTAACAGCTTGGGTAAGTGAGACAGAAGAACGAAAAGTGACGTGGAAGACAATATAATAGATAAAAAGGGAAAAGAGGAGGCCAGGGAAAAACAACTTAGAATCCATGAAAATAGAACCACAGAAATAAGTGACACCCTGAAGCGGTCCAATGTCAGAATAATTGGAATCCTGGAGGGAGTGGAGAGAGAGAGAGGACTAATAGATATATTTGACCAAATTGTAGCTCAGAACTTCCCTAATCTGAGGAAAGAAACAAACATTCATATCCTAGAGGCAGAGAGGACCCCTCCCAAGATCGAGGAAAACAGCCCAACACCCCAGCATGTAATAGTAAAACTTGCAAATCTTAGAACCAAGGAAACCATCTTAAGGGCAGTTAGGAGGAAGAGATTCCTTACGTACAGAGGGAGGAACATCACAATAACGTTAGATCTATCCACAGAGACCTGGCAGGCCAGAAAGGCCTGGCAAGACATAATCAGGGTACTAAATGAGAAGAACATGCAACCAAAAATACTTTATCCGGCAAGGCTGTCACTTAGAATGAATGGAGAGAGGCAGAGCTTCCATGACTGGCAGAAACTGAAAGAATATGTGACCACTAAGCCAGCCCTTCATGAAATATTAAGGGGGGTTCTATAAAAGGAGAAAGACCCCAAGAGTGATCTACAACAGAAATTTACAGGGACAATCTATAAAAATAACATCTTCACAGGCAACATGATGACAATTAATTCATATCTTTCAATAATCACTCTCAATGTGAATGGCCTAAATGCTCCCATAAAAAGGAACAGGGTTGCAGATTGGATAAAAAGACAGGATCCATCCATATGCTGTCTACAAGAAACTAATTTTGAACCTAAAGATACAACCAGACTGAAAGTGAAGGGATGGAGATCCATCTTCCATGCCAGCAGACCTCAAAGGAAACCTGGGTAGCAATTCTTATATCAGACAAATTAGATTTTATTTTATTTATTTTTTTATTTATTTGACAGAGAGAGACTCAGCGAGAGAGGGAACACAAGCAGGGGGAGTGGGAGAGGGAGAAGCAGGCTTCCCACTGAGCAGGGATCCCGATGTGGGGCAAGGGTGGTTCAACATTTGCAAATCAATCAATGTGATAGAACTTATTAATAAGAGGAGGGAGAAGAACCATATGCTCCTCTCAATTGATGTAGAAAAAGCATTTGACAAAATACAACATCGTTTCCTGATTAAAACTCTTCAGATTATAGGGATAGAGGGAACATTCCTCAAGTTCATAAAATCCATCTATGAAAAACCCACAGCGAATATCATCCTCAATGGGTAAAAGCTGAGAGCCTTTCCCTTAAGATCAGGAACACGTCAAGGATGACCACTCTCACCACTATTGTTCCACATAGTAGTGGAAGTCCTAGCAACAGCAATCAGACAACAAAAAGAAAAAAAACATATTCAAATTGGCAAAGAAGAAGTCAAACTCTCTTTTCACAGATGACATGATACTTTATGTGGAAAATCCAAAAGACTCCACCCCCAAATTACTAGAACTCATCCAGCAATTCAGTAATGTGGCAGGATACAAAATCAATGCACAGAAATCAGTTGCTTTCTTATACACTAACAATGCAACTGTAGAAAGAGAAATTAGAGAAACAATTCCATTTACAATAGCACCAAAAACCATAAGATACCTCGGAATAAACCTAACTAAAGAGGTATAGGATCTATACTCTAGGAACTACAGAACACTCATGAAAGAAATTGAAGAAGCCACAAAAAGACGGAAAAATATTCCATGCTCATGGATCGGAAGAATAAACATTGTTAAAATGTCTGTGCTACACAGAGCAATCTATATCTTCAATGCCATCCCAATCAAAATTCCAATGACATTTTTCAAAGCGCTGGGACAACCAATCCTAAAATTTGTATGGAATCAGAAAAGACCTCGAATCACCAAGGAAATGTTGAAAATGAAAAACAAAGCTGGGGCCATCACGTTGCCTGATTTCAAGCTATATTACAAAGCAGTGATCACCAAGACAGCATGGTCCTGGCACAAAAACAGACATATAGACCAATGGAAGAGAATAGAGAACCCAGATATGGACCCTCAACTCTAAGGTCAAATAATCTTTGATAAAGCACGAAAAAACATGCAATGGAAAAAAGACAGTCTCTTCAATAAATGGTGCTGGGAAAATTGGACAAACACATGCAGAAGAATGAAACTAGACCATTCTCTAACACCACTCACAAAGATAAACTCAAAGTGGATGAAAGACCTCAATGTGAGACAGGAATCCATCAAAATCCTAGAGTAGATCATAAGCAGTACCCTCTTTGACATCGGCCACAGCAAATTCTTTCAAGATACATCTCCAAAAGCTAGTGAAACAAAAGCAAAAATGAACTTTTGGGACTTCATCAAGATAAAAATCTTCTGCACAGCAAAGGAAACAGTGAACAAAACAAAGAGGCAACCCACAAATTGGGAGAAGATATTTGCAAATGACACTACAGATAAAGGGCTGGTATCCAAAATCTATAAAGAACTTCTCAAACTCAACACCCAAAAAACAAATAACCAAGTCAAAAAATGGGCAGAAGATATGAAAAAAACACTTCTCTGAAGAAGAGATACAAATGGCTAACAGACACATGAAAAAATGTTCATCATCATTAGCCATCAGGGAAATTCCAATCAAAACCACATTGAGATACCACCTTACACCAGTTAGAATGGCAAAAATGGACAGGGAAAGAAACAACAAATGTTGGAGATGTTGTGGAGAAACAGGAACCCTCTTACACTATTGGTGGGAATGCAAGTTGGTACAGCCACTTAGAAAACTGTGTGGAATTTCTTCAAAATTTAAAAATAGAGCTACCCTATGACCCAGCCATTGCACACCTGGGTATTTACCCCAAAGACACAGATGTAGTGAAAAGAAGGGCCATATCTACCCCAATATTCATAGCAGCAACGTCTGCAATAGCCAAACTGTGGAAAGAGCCTAAATGCCTTTCAACAGATGAATGGATAAAGAAGATGTGGTCCATATAGACAATGTAATATTACTCAGCCATCAGAAACGATGAATACCCAACTTTTACATCAACATGGATGGGACTGGAGGAGATTATGCTAAGTGAAGTAAGTCAAGCAGAGAAAGTCAATTATCATATGGTTTTACTTATTTGTGGAACATAAGGAATAGCATGGAGGACATTAGGAGAAGGAAGGGAAAAATGAGGGGGGGAATCAGAGGGGGAGATGAACCATGAGAGACTATGGACTCTGAGAAACAAACTGAGGGTTCTAAAGGGGAGGGGGATGGGGGGGATGTGTTAGCCCAGTGATGGGTATTAAGGAGGGCAGGTACTGCTTGGGGCACTGGGTGTTATTCAAAAACAATGGATCATGGATCACCACATCAAAAACTAATGATGTTGGGCGTCTGGGTGGCTCAGTTGGTTAAGCGACTGCCTTCGGCTCAGGTCATGATCCTGGAGTCCTGGGATGGAGTCCCGCATCGGGCTCCCTGCTCAGCAGGGAGTCTGCTTCTCCCTCTGACCCTCCCCCCTCTCATGCTCTCTCTATCTCATTCTCTCTCTCAAATAAATAAATAAAATCTTTAAAAAAAACTAATGTATTTTATGGTGACTAACATAATAAAATTTAAAATAAAATAAAATAAATATATCTTTTAAAAAAAGGAAAGGGAGTTTGAATAGTACTTTAAAACTGACAAAATGACATATTATCCCTTAAATAACTACAGTTTCTGAGCTGTACACTAAGGGGAAATAAATCTTACTTTGTCCTCTAAGAACAAACAGCTTCATAGGAAGAAACAAAAGACATAGAGACAAACACTATAAAGGGATTCTTTTACCTTTGGAGATTTACGATACATACACACTTGAGAACTGTAACTGGAAGGAGGTCTTCTAAAGTTGTTTAATGTTTAAAATAAGCAAACTTTCTCATAAAGGAAATCTTTTTTTAAAATATACACTGTCAGTACTGTTAGGATAAAAAGAAGACCAAAGACAAATTAAAATATGTTCATCAGTATCAAAATACTATAGTCGATATATAATACTATACTTATAAAACTGCATTTGTTTGCTAATGATTCATCATTAGTTTTAGTGTTCTCTTTCATGCATTGGCTGCAGTGACTTAATTTTGACACTATATCTAATTGAAACCATCTCTGCTGTCCTAAAATTAGGAATGTATTAGGTGTCAACCCTTTCTTTGAAAGCAACAGTAGATAGGCTGAGTGTGAAGGATACCAACTGTCTATTAGTTACTCCATATCAGTTAGCAGTCTATCAACCCATTCAGATTCTCCATTTGGGCAACTGTGTTAGAGTTACAAATAAAAGATAGTTATAAATAGATGACAGAGTTAAAATTATGCCAGGAAAAGGAACACTGAGCAAATTTTTCCAATTTTAATAAATTGGAATGAATCCCAGACTAGAAGGTTGATGAAGTGGACTTTCATAACAAGTTATTCTTGAATATTGTTATAACAAATCTCCAAAACTAAAAGTAACCTAGTTTATTTCTTCCTTGCAACCTCAAAAAGTTTGACTAGCATATCTTCCACTAGATCCTATCTATCCTTTTTATTTTATGCATAATTATCTTTAAAAAGTAGTTTATGTACTTTGTCAAATGATCAAATATGTTTTCTGGAGTGACCTCAATTAAAAAGTAGGTATTAATGTTACCCTCATTATATTCATAGGTTAAATGACTTGCCCACTACTGGCAAATATGGTGACTGAAAAGTAAACCTAACTGACTCCAAATTCTGAACTCTGCTTATCACTACTATATTACCAGAGTATACATTATATTTTAATACTCTTCAAAGATTAACTCACAACAAGCCCTCTCACAATGAAGAAAGAGTACCCCTTGAAAGAGACTAATGGTTCTTAATTAATATGTGGGTGTGAATGCCAGAAGAGATGTGTTACTCATGAGAGAGTGCTATTTTCATGTCCTCTCAATAATTCCAAAGCTCAACATTATTACTGTAAATTACAGAAGGGATAAAGCAAAGGGTAAATGCATTCATTATATACAGAATGAAGAGATATTAACATTAATATTGTATTCCTGGTCCTGGTCCTGAAGGCACTGTAGAACTAGGACATAATAGGGAAAGAAAATAATCCATAAAAGGAAATAGAAAAGGGGGGGGGGAAAGAATGATTTTCAATACTACCATGGGGATGATCTTCGTGTAGCTTCTATTACTTTGTTCATGTAATAGCAAAATAAAAACCCAGAATGTATCCCCAAATATTCTTGTCTTTCAACACATTGATTCCAACATTAAAATGAATTAAGTGTTTACAGTACCTTCTTATATTACTTTTGGATGTCTGAGAAGTTTCCTATTTGGCTCTCTTTCAAAAGGAATAGATGCTTGACCAGTTAGAGATTGTCTTCTTGGAAAAGATGTTCCCAAAGGCCTCAGCATGGCACATAATGACACAGTGAGCTACAAATATTATTTTTTTTATTTACTTATTCACTTTAGGGAGAGAGAGAGGAGAGGGGCAGAGGGAGAAGGAGAGAGAAACTTTAGCATACTCTTCGCTGAGTTCAAAGCCCAATGAGGGACTTGATCTCAAGACCCTGAGATCATTACCTGAGCCAAAACCGAGTTGGATGCTCAAACAACTGCACCACCCAAGGGTCCTTACAAACATCTATTTAAATAGAAATATGATTGGGGCACCTGGGTGGAATAGTCAGTTAAATGTCAGACTCTTGGTTTCAGCTCAGGTTGTGATCTCATGGTTCTGCTTGGGGCTCCATGCTCAGCACAGTCTGCTTAGGTTTCTCTCTCCCTCTCCCTCTGCCCCTCCCCCCACTTGTGCACGCTCTCTCTGTCTGCCTCCCTCTCTCTCAAATAAATAAATAAATAAATAAATAAATATTTTAAAAATAAATATAGTATATAGATGAGCTAGCAAGAAACTCCCATACCAAACAAAGGATTTCTAGTAAAAAAATGACTGATGAAAATAAATATTCGCTTTGTCATATTTTATAGTCACCTGCCTCCTCTTAATTGTCAAAGAATGAACAAAACAAGCCCTGATGTGGCAAACACTATCTTCTCTCCCCTCTGAATTATCTCTGGCTAGATATAAAGGATGAAAGATGTTAACATTCTCATCCATTAGTCATGGCTTGATCCAGGAGGACAGATATGTCACCCAATCTAAAACAGAAAGATTGCTGAGGCTGTCAGAGAGAACTTGATTAGCTCAGATCTGAAACTTGCTCAATTTGTATGTTCATGAGATATACTGTCAGATTAAAGACAGATGCCCCATTTGAGTACACAAGCAAAGATAATATACACACAAATGTACCATCAATCCAGACAGATTCATATTTTTTCAAAGTTTAAAATCTATTTCAAAAGTACATGAACTGTCTTCTTCCTGCTGTATGTGTTGTATATTACTAGGAAAGGGATAAAGCCCTTCTCTTGGGTACTGCACCAAGGACATAATACCATTCTAAATAACATATCAGAAAGGTAAATTTGTTTCTGGATATGTCAAAAACTAACCAGAAGTCCTATCTGTTATCAAAGATTTTGGTTTGGGAAAATAAAAAAAACTAAACTATTTTGTGTTGTCTTTCCCTCTTTCTGACTGAATTTCTGTCTATGCTACACCTAAGAGCAAATATAGTATTATTGATAATAAATAAAATCGTGCAAGGACCACTATGAGTGAAGGCTAGACTCAGGTTTCTGATATATTCAAAGCTTACTACATTAACTGTAATATGTAATTGAAAAATATTTATTTTTATAGTGTATTGGATTGAATCAGAAAATGGAATATGTCAAACAAATACACTCCCTTCAAAAAGTATGTCATACATTAGGAGAGAAGTGGAAAACCTTTAAAAATAATTCTGGATTTTAGATGTGGAGAGTGAGAGTTTGCTATTTTTAGCATAAACTTTTTTAAAAAATCTATGAAATCTCTATTTTTCTTTGAAAATTCCAATGCTGTAATATTGTAGTCCAGAGGAAAATATTATAATAAGAAATAATAGGTATTCTTTATCAGGTTTATTACTGTGTATATGTTTAAGACATTGCCACAGTCACACGGGTTGATTACAGCTGACCTTTTAAAGTAAGTTCATGTATTTGTTTGCTTATCCACAACTCTCTATTAAAGGGAAAATTGTTCCTATTCATTTCTTTGAACCTTGGGGTATAAATGAGGCTATCTAATCACCCATGAGATATGACTTTAATCCTGTTCAAAAAGGAGAATATTTGTAAGTTGCACAGCATAAGAAGCACATGAGTTATGGGAAATCACAGTGGTGGTATGGAGTTGTCTTTTCCAATTAGAATTTTTTTCTGTAAAAGTGTAATGCATAAAGTACATTTATGATGTTCCTTAAAATGGATATCAATAAGAGACAGATACCATTAGGTTGCTTGATTTTTGAATGAGGATATTCTCACAGTGACTTAAAAACAACAACAACAACAAAAACTATGCCCCTTCCAGTTTTCCTTCTTTGGCACCCATCAACAGGTAGAACTGTAATGCACCCTCATGAGATATTATAACATCTATACTCACTAACTTTCTAAATAATATCTGTTAATGTAATTACAAAGAATATGCACCTGTATTAAATGAATTTCTAAATAAGTCAGTTTTCAGATCCACTATGAAAGATTTTTTGAAAGATTGACAAATACTTTTTTTTTTTTACAGAGACCTTGGTAAAAAAAAAAAAAGTAGCATTTAAAAATGTTTACAAGCAATATTTGGACAGCTGCTACCCTTTTGTTAGAATATAATTTTACTTAGCCTTTCACAGAGAGGTGAAAGTTGAGATTATCTTCTGGTTTTTTTGTGAAACCATATTATGTTTTATCTGAAACCAAGTTGACCAGAATGTTTTGGAATGTTTTAAGTGAAGATATTTTAAATAAACCTTAACTAAGGGAGTCAGTAAAACTTAATTTTTACACAAATGTTATATGTTAAAATATATAATAAAGACCTACTATGGACTGAGTTGTCCTCTCTGAAATACATATGTTGACTTTAAAAATGGGACGTTTGGGAAGTAGTTATTGTTAGATGAGGTCATGAAAGTAGAGCCTTCATGGTAGGATTAGTAGCTTAATAAGAAGAGGAAGAGAGAGAGATTGTTTTCTCTTTGCCATGTGAGGACACAGTAAGACAGCTGTATACAAGCCAGGAACAGGAACCTCTCACAAAGTAAGCACCTTGCTATTGGAATTTTGGCTTCCATAACTGTGAGAAATAAATGTCTGTTGAGTCAAGACAAAGACAAATACCATATGATTTCATTCATATGTGGAATTTAAGAAACAAAACAGATGAACATAGGGGAAGGGAAGGAAAAATAAAATGAGAAAAAAAAAAGAGAAGGGGGCAAACCATAAGAGACTCTTAACTACAAGAAACAAACCGAAGGTTGCTGGAGGGGAGGTGGGTGGGGGAATGGGGTATTTGGGTGATGGGCATTAAAGAGGGCACTTAATGTAATGAGCACTGGGTGTTATATGCAACTGATGAATCACTAAATTCTATCCCTGAAACTAGAAATACACTATATATTAACCAAATTGAATTTAAGATTTTTTTTTTATTTGAGACAGAGAGAATGAGATACAGAGAGCATGAGAGGGAGGAGGGTCAGAGGGAGAAGCAGACTCCCTGCCGAGCAGGGAGCCCAATGCGGGACTCGATCCCGGGACTCCAGGATCATGACCTGAGCCGAAGGCAGTCGCTTAACCAACTGAGCCACCCAGGCGCCCCACCAAATTGAATTTAAATTAAAATAAATAAATAAATAAATAAATATAAATAAATATCTGTTGATTAATCTACCCAGCTTATGATATTATGTTATAGCAGCCCTAGTAGACTAATATAAGGCCTTAAATGAATAGTGATAGAAATGACTTACCAGGTCTTATCAAGTATGTCTCTTATAAATATGTGTATGTATCAAGAGAGTTAGACTATCACCACCTCTAATGATAAGTCCCAGGATTAATAACCACTCTGAATAATAACTGTCACAAAGCTACCATCTTGGAAGAGTTTTCTTCTGTACTGTTTTAGCAGTTATAAAGTCTCAGTCTTTATGTTATTTTACTTGCACTTTTCACATGTTACTAGAAAGTGACAATACTGGGTCTCAGTTATAGGACATAAATTTCACTGTGAACATGTTTTCTTCTTTTTAAAGCTGTTCATTAGCTAACTTTAAATTTTTATATATTCACTTCTAATAATTTTCAATTGTTATTGATTTATATTTAGATTCCAAGATTCCAGAGGAAAGCTAAAGTAAAAAGCTTTTCACAAAAATCAACTTCAATTTATCTTTCCAGTCATTCTGACCCTAATAACTTCCTTAAGTAGCTACATAGAATTATTGCTTTTCTAAGGATACCATGTTCTTTTACACCTCTATGACTTTGAATGTGTTTTCCCCTGTGTATGGAGTACCTTTTGGAATCTCATAAAATCCCACTAATCTTTTATTTTTATTTTTATTTTTTTTAAAGATTTTATTTATTTGACAGAGAGAGACACAATGAGAGAGGGAACACAAGCAGGGGGAGTGGGAGAGGGAGAAGCAGGCTTCCCACGGAGCAGGAAGCCCCATGCAGGGCCCAATCCCATGACCCTGGGATCACGACTGGAGCCGAAGGCAGACGCGTAACGACTGAGCCATCCAGGCGCTCCCAACTAATCTTTTAAAGTTCAGGTCAAAATTCCATTCTAAAGACTTTCTAGGCCACTTAAAAAGTTTAGGTAATAATAATGTATCAATATTGGTTCCTTAAATGTGAAAAATGTACTATATTAATGTGTGATATTATTAATAGGATACTGAGTGTAGATAGATATATATATATATATAAAGTCTCTGTACAATCTTTGCAATGATTCTGTAAATTTAAAACTGTTCTAAATTTTAAAAATGTATTAAAGAACTATAATAATCACAAAGCAATTTTCCTCCAACAGAACAGCTACAGGGCTTTATTTAGCATTCACTGAAATGCATTTTAGTTACCTGTTTCCTTTTGTTCCTCTCCCTAGCCTCTAAATCTTTTATATCCCCAGCCTCTGGTATATAGGACATTCAACACACAGGTCTATGGAATGAGCTAGAAATATATATTTAGATACACAACTAATGATGGAATCATAGTAACATACTGAGATATATATTTTTTTAACCAGGGAAGTAATATGAATAAGCAATGCTATTTGTAATAAACTTTATACAAATCTCAATAATAAAAAGTGAATTTATTAAAGTCATGTTTTCTTTTGATCCTTCATACACACATACAGACATGAACTTGAATTTGGTTTCTCTTAAATTAAAATATTTTTAAATGCTGCTTGAATGCATCTGGAAAATAACCTTCAAGTTGTCATCTATGTAACTGTGTCCCAAATCCTCCATTAGTGATGAGCTGCAAAATTATTGAAGGCATTGACTCTGGAGCTAGTCTACTTAAATAGATCTGTTGCTTTATACTTGAATGATTCTGGATAACTTATTAACCTCTATAAACCTCAGTTTCCTCATTTGTAAAATGAAGATAATGATAGTACATGCCTTCCAGGGTTATTATGAGGATTAAATAAATTAATGCTTGTCAGTGGCTTAGAGCACTTTGTGGGTGGCAAGTGGTAGGTAATAATTAAATATCAGCTATTATTACTATTACAATTAAAACAATTATTCTAAATATGGTTTTCAGTTGAGTCATATCTCTAGGGATTTTTGTAGTAAACACTGTGAATGAAGTAACTGTTATTTATTTCTGATTCTATACTAACTATACTATATTAAGGTCAGTATTTTATTGATCATTATAATGAAAGTTGATCATTATACTAGTTATGACAGTTAAAATGTAAGCACCATGATGGCAGAGACTGTCTACTTACCTCACCATTACAACCTCAGCACCTAACACCAAACTTGATGCCTATTAAGGCTTAGTAAATACTTGTTAACTGGCAGTTGTATATCACTTATATCCAGAATGACCTATGTTACACTAATCATTCAAGGTTGAGGTTAAACTAAATAATTTGTGAAATACTTTTAAAAGTTTAGGCTTTATTCTCTGGTCCAGAAGCCAATTGGTCTACCTTCTACTTTTAGCTTAGAATAATTTTTAAAAGTTTTCCCTCTATCAAAGCAATTGTTATGGTACAAATGAATAAATAGCTAGGGATGGATTTTCCTTTTAAGCAGCCTTGAAAGATGTGTTGAATTGGGTAAGAATCTACTAACTTTAGATTTACTTCACATATGCCCTCATTGCTTCTTTTAGTGTCAGCTATACTAAATTTTCCTTATTCTCATTGCATAGGTACAGTTTGCAAGATAAAACATTTGACTGTAGTTTAAAATGAGAATAGAGGTGAAAGGGAGAGAAGAAAACAGTAGGTTAGATGATGATTGATGTTAAAATGGTTCCAAATATTTTGGATTACATTTTCAAGTGAATTAAAAAATCAAAAAGATTCTTTCTGTTTCATGTTTTTCTAGACATATATCTTCCAGTTTAAGATTTTTTAATAAAACATTTATTGAATGTACTTATGTGTAAGACATTGTGCAAACACTTTGTACAGAATAAAAATATGAATCCAATATGCTCCTCACCTTCAAGGAGTTCAACATGAAAAAAGGGTGGAAACAATAAAAAAATGCATATTAATACCTATAATACAAGCTGTAGAATTCTACTTTGTTTGTAAGTTAATATTTTCAGAATCAACTTATTCTTAGGGCTATCATCTTTGATGAAACCACAGTGCAAGGCTTAGATTTAATCAAGGGACACATCTGAGGAAAAGATGGTGGAGGAGTAGGGGACACTATTCAAACCAGTTCCCGGAATTGAGCTGGATATCTACCAGATCTCTCTGAAGACCCATGAAATCAGCCTGAGATATAAGAAGATAGATCTGGATCTCTACAATCAGAATATCCCATGCGGTTTGTTTTGAGATATGAAGCAGAGAGCCTTGATACCACAGGCACATATCCAAAGATAAACAGAAGGGGGAGGGAGCTACCATAAGCACTGATGCCAGGAAGGTAAAATGACACAGGGGCACAAAAGCCTCCCATGCTGGGGACTGGGCACAGACTCGCAGACCGGAAGGACTTTAGGACAGCACCTCAAGCTGAAACCTGGGGCAGCAGGACCGCACGTGCGAACTGGGAGTGGTGGGGCGGCTGTATGAACTATGGACGACTGGACGTTTTAGAAGCACCAAGGGCAGAGAAGTGCCACGACCTGGAGGTGAGGACTGGGAGCACTACTGAGGGGCACACAACCCAGGACACTGCAGTTTATAGCAGCACAGACAGAAATGGAGACACTGTGGTCTGGAGAACTCACTGAAGAACAGACTGATCTCTCAGCTCTGAGGCAGAGAGTTGGAAATGATCTCTTCTGCTTTGACTCTCAGAAGAGGGAAGGAAAGCCACCAGAGAACAAAAGCCCCAAAAAACTGGTTTTCACTGAGCCCATCCCCCCCACAGGGGACAGGGCAACTCTGCCCAAACAGGGTTACCTGAGTAACAGCACAGCAGGCCACTCCCCCAGAAGACAGACTAAGAGAACAAGAGGCCAACAACCTTAAGGTCCCTATAAAACAGGTGCATCTTGCTTGGGTTCTGGTCACTAATTTGGAATCTGTACATTCCCTCAACCACCCCTCAACAGAATGACTAGGAGAAGGAACTCCCAAAATAGGAAACACTCAGAGACTGTGACTTCTGCCACAGATTGACAAATTGATACAGATATAACTAAGATGTCAGAAATGGAATTCAGGCTAGCAATTGTGAAGACAATAGCTAGAATGGAGAAATCAATTAGTGGCAACATAGAGTCTCTAAGGGCAGAAATGAAAGCTGAACTGGAAGAACTTAAAAATGCTACCAGTGAGAACGAATCTAATCAAGATAATCTAACAGCTAGGGTAAGGGAGGAAGAAGAAAGAATTAGTAATCTAGAAGACCAATTGATAGAAAAGAAGGAAAAGAGGAAGCCAGAGAAAAACAATTCAAAATCCATGAAAATAGAATCAGAGAAATAAGTGACAATATGAAAATTTCCAATCTCAGAATTATTGATATCACTGAGTAGGTGAAGACTGAGAGAGGACTAGAAGATATATTTGAGCAAATCATAGCTGAGAACTTCCCTAATCAGGGAAAGGAAACAAACATTCATGTCCTAGAGGCAGAGAGGACCCTTCCCAAGATCAAAGAAAACAGGCCAACGCCTCAACGTGTAATAGTAAAACTCACAAATCTTAGAAAAAAGAAAACCATCTTAAGGGCAGTAAGGGGGTAGAGACTCCTTACATATAAAGGGAGGAACATCAAAATAACGTCAGATCTATCCACAGAGATCCGAAAAGCCAGAAAGGCCTGGCAAGACATAATCAGGGTACTAAATGAGAAGAACATGCAGACAAGAATACTTTATCTGGCAAAGCTGTTATTTAGAATGGATGGAGAGACGCAGAGCTTCCACGACTGGCAGAAACTGAAAGAATATGTGACCACTAAGCCGGCCCTGAAAGAAATATTAAGGAGTGTTCTATAAAAGGAGAAAGACCACAAGAGTGAGAGAGAACAGAAATTTACAGGGACAATCTATAAAAACAATGTCTTCACAGGCAACATGATGACAATAAATTCATATCTTTCAATAAACACTCTCAACGTGAACAGCCTAAATGCTCCCATAAAAAGGAACAGGGTTACAGATTGGATAAAAAGACAGGACCCATCCATATGCTGTCTACAAGAGACTCATTTTGAACCTAAAGATACATCCAGACTGAAAATGAAGGGATGGAGATCCATCTTCCATGCCAATGGACCTCAAAAGAAAGCTGGGGTAGCAAATCTTATATCAGACAAATTAGATTTTAAACTTAAGTCTGTAATAAGAGACACGGAAGGACACTATATCATTCTTAAAGGGTCTATCCAACAAGAAGATCTAACAACTGTAAATATCTATGCTCCCAGCATGGGAGTAGCCATCTACATAAGCCAACTGTTAACCAAAATAAAGAGTCCTATTGATAACAATATGTTAATTGTAGGAGACCTCAATACTCCACTCTCAGCAATAAACAGTTAATCTAAGCAGCAAATCAACAAAGAAACAAGAGCTTTGAATGATACACTCGACCAGATGGACCTCATAGGTATATACAGAACCTTCCACCCTAAAACAACAGAATACTCATTCTTTTCGAGCACACATGGAACGTTCTCCAGAATAGACCACATACTGGGTCACAGATCAGGTTTCAATTGATACCAAAAGATTGAGATTATTCCCTGCATATTCTCAGACCATAATGCTTTAAAACTGAAACTCAATCACAAGAAAAAATTTGGAAGAAATTCAAACACTTGGGAGCTAAAGGCCACTCTTCTCAAGAATGTTTGGGTCAACCAGGAAATCGAAGACGAACTTAAACAATTCATGGAAATCAATGAGAATGAAAACACATTGGTCCAATACCTCAGGGATACTGCAAAGGAGGTCCTAAGGGGGAAATACATAGCCATCCAAGCCTCACTCAAAAAAATAGAAAAATCCCGAATACAGCAACTAACTCTACACCTTAAAGAACTGGAGAAAAAGCAACAAATGATGCCTAAGCCATGCATTAGAAGAGAAATAATTAAGATTAGAGCAGAGATCAATGAATTAGAAGCCAGAAACACAGTACAGCAGATCAATGAAACTAGAAGCTGGTTCTTTGAAAGAATTAATAAGATAGATAAACCACTGGCTAGACTTATCCAAAAGAAAAGAGAAAGGACACAAATTAATAAAATTATGAGTGAAAGGGGAGAGATCACGACTAACACCAAGGAAATAGAAACAATTATCATAAATTATTATCAACAACTATATGCCAATAAATTGAGCAACCTGGAAAAAATGGATGCCTTCAAGACTGAAACAGGAAGAAACTGACAACCTGAATAGGCCAATAACCAGTAATGAGACTGAAACAGTGATCAAAAATCTTCCCAGAAACCAGAGTCCAGGGCCCGATGGATTCCCTGGGGAATTCTACCAAACATTCAAAGAAGAAATAATACCTATTCTTCTGAAACTGTTTGAAAAAATAAAAACAGAAGGAAAGCTCCTGGATTCATTCTATGAAGCCAACATTACCTTAATCCCCAAACCAGGCAAAGACTCCATCAAAAAGGAGAATTTCAGGGCAATACCCCTGATGAATATGGATTCCAAAATACCCAAGAAAATCCTAGCTAGGGAGAAGGAAAGATGGTGGAAGAGTAGGGGACACTATTTCAACTGATTCCCGGAATTGAGCTGGATATCTACCAGACCACTATGAGCACCCATGAAACCAGCCTGAGATGTAAGAAGATCTGGATCTCTACAAGCAGAATTTTGCAGGCAGTTGGCCTTGAGGTACAAAGCAGGGAGCCCTGATTCTGCGGGCAAATATTGAAGGATAAACGACAGTGGGAGGGTGCCTGGTCATGCGGATCCTACACTGTCTGTGAGTGACAGCCTCACTCGCTGGGGACAGGGCACAGAGTCGCAGACCAGTAGCAGCGGGGAAAGGACTTTGGGGAGCCCCCGGGGCAGAAACCCGGAGCGGTGGGGTTGTGGGTGAACTGGGAGCAGCTGGTGGTTTTAGAAGCACAAAGGGCAGAGACGTGCCCCAACCTGGAGGCAGGACTGGGGGCACTGCAGAGGGGCGCAAAACCCAGGACGCTACAGTTTATAGCAGCATGGACAGAAACAGAGACAGTGTGGCCTGGAGAGCTCACTGAACAACAGACTGTGGTCTCTCTACTCTGAGGCAGAGGATTGGAAATGGTCTCTTCTGCTCTGACTTGCAGAAGAGACAAGGAAAGCAGCCAGGGAAAGCCGCAAGAGAACAAAAGCCCCCAAAACTGATTCTCGCTGAGCCCATCCCCCACCACAGTGGGGCAGGGCAACTCCGTCCTAACAGGGTTGCCTGAGTAACAGTGTGGCAGGCCCCTCCCACAGAAGACAGGCTGGGAAAACAAGAGGCCAGCAACCCTAAGGTCCCTAGAAAACAGGTACATCTTGCTTGGGTTCTGGTCAATAATTTGGATTCTATACATTCCCTCAACCACCCATCAACAGAATGACTAGGAGGAGGAACCCCCAAAATAGAAAAGACTCAGAGATTTTGACTTATGCTGCACATTTACAAATGGATGCAGATATAACCAAGATGTTGGACATGGATTTCAGATGGAATTCATAAAGACAATGGCTAAAATGGAGAAATCAATTAATGGCAACATAGAGTCTCTAAGGGCAGAAATGAAAGCTGAATTGGCAGAACTTAAAAAGGCTATCAGTGAGATCCAATCCAATCTAGATAATCTAACAGCTAGGGTAAGTGAGATAGAAGAACGAATAAGCGACCTGGAAAACAATATAATAGATAAAAAAAGAAAAGAGAAGGCCAGGGAAAAACAACTCAGAATCCATGAAAATAGAATCAGAGAAATAAGTGACACCATGAAGTGTACCAATGTCAGAATAATTGGAATCCCGGAGGGAGTGGAGAGAGAGAGAGGACTAATAGATATATTTGAGCAAATTGTAGCTCAGAACTTCCCTAATCTGGGGAATGAAACAAACATTCATATCCTAGAGGCAGAGAGGAACCCTCCCAAGATCAAGGAAAACAGGCCAACACCCCGGCATGTAATAGTAAAACTTGCAAATCTTAGAACCAAGGAAACCATCTTAAGGGCAGTTAGGAGGAAGAGATTCCTTACGTACAGAGGGAGGAACATCACAATAACGTCAGATCTATCCACAGAGACCTGGCAAGCCAGAAAGGCCTGGCAAGACATAATCAGGGTACTAAAAGAGAAGAACATGCAACCAAGAATACTTTATCTGGCAAGGCTGTCATTTAGAATGAATGGAGAGAGGCAGAGCTTCCACGACCAGCAAAAACTGAAAGAATATGTGACCACTAAGCCAGCCCTGCAAGAAATATTAAGGGGGGTTCTATAAAAGGAGAAAGACCCCAAGAGTGATCTACAACAGAAATTTACAGGGACAATCTATAAAAACAACGTCTTCACAGGCAACATGATGACAATTAATTCATATCTTTCAATAATCACTCTCAATGTGAATGGCCTAAATGCTCCCATAAAAAGGAACAGGGTTGCAGATTGGATAAAAAGACAGGACCCATCCATATGCTGTCTACAAGAAACTCATTTTGAACCTAAAGATACATCCAGACTGAAAATGAAGGGATGGAGATTCATCTTCCATGCCAGCGGACCTCAAAAGAAAGCTGGGTAGCAATTCTTATATCAGACAAATTAGATTTTAAACTAAAGTCTGTAATAAGAGACACAGAAGGACACTATATCATTCTTAGAGGGTCTATCCAACAAGTAGATCTAACAATTGGAAATATCTATTTCCCCAACATGGGAGGAGCCATCTACATAAGCCAAATGTTAACCAAAATAGAGAGTCCTATTGCTGACAATATGTTAATTGTAGGAGACCTCAATGCTCCACTCTCAGCAATGGACAGATCATCTAAGCAGAAAATCAACAAGGAAACAAGAGCTTTGAATGATACACTAGACCAGAAGGACCTCATAGATATTTACAGAACATTCCACCCTTAAACAACAGAATACTCATTCTTCTCGAGCACACATGGAACTTTCTCCAGAATAGACCACATACTGGGTCACAAATCAGGTCTCAACTGACACCAAAAGACTGAGATTATTCTCTGCATATTCTCAGAACACAATGCTTTAAAACTGTAACTCGGGGTGCCTGGGTGGCTCAGGCATTAAGCGTCTGCCTTCAGTTCAGGTTATGATCCCAGGATCATGGGATTGAGCCCGGCATAAGTCTCTCTGCTCGGCAGGGATCCTGCTTCTCCCTCTCCTGCCCCCCCCCCCGCTTGTGTTCCCTCCCTTGCTGTGTCTCTCTCTGTCAAATAAATAAATAAAATCTTAAAATGAAATAAAATAAAATAAAACTGGATCTCAATCACAAGAAAAAATTTGGCAGAAATTCAAACACTTGGAAGCTAAAGACCACCCTGCTCAAGAATGTTTGCGTCAACCAGGAAATCAAAGAAGAACTTAAACAATTCATGGAAATCATTGAGAACCAAAACACATTGGTCCAAAACCTCTGGGATACTGCAAAGGCGGTCCTAAGGGGGAAAAACATACCCATCCAAGCCTCACTCAAAAAAATAGAAAAATCCCAAATTCATTAACTCACTGTACACCTTAAAGAACTAGAGAAAAAGCAACAAACAATGCTAAGCCACGCATTAGAAGAGAAATAATTAAAATTAGAGCAGAAATCAATGAATTTGAAACCAGAAACACAGTCGATCAGATCAAAGAAACTAGAAGCTGGTTCTTTGAAAGAATTAATAAGATCGATCAACCACTGGCCCAACTTATCCAAAAGAAAAGAGAAAGGACCCAAATTAATAAAATTATGAATGAAAGGGGAGAGATCATGACTAAGACCAAGAAACAGAAACAATTAGTAGAAATTATTATCAACAACACTATTGCAATAAACTGAGCAATCTGGATGAAATGGAGGCCTTCTTGGAAACCTATAAGCTGCCAAGAATGAAACAAGAAGAAATTGACAACCTGAATAGACCAAGAACCAGTAACAAGATTGAAGCCATGATCCAAAACTTCCCAAAAAACAAGAGTCCAGGACCTGATGGATTCCCTGGGGAATTCTACCAAACAGTCAAAGAAGAAATAATACCTATTCTATTGAAGCTGGTACAAAAAATAGAAACAGAAGGAAAACTTCCAAACTCATTCTATGAGGCCAGCATTACCTTAATCCCCAAACCAGGCAAAGACCCCATCAAAAAGGGGAATTTCAGACTGATATTCCTGATGAATATAGATTCCAAAATCCTCAACAACATCCTAGCTAACAGGATCCAACAATACATTGAAAGGATCATCCACCACGACCAAGTGGGATTTACCCTTGGGATTCAAGGGTGGTTCAACATTCGCAAATCAATCAATGTGATAGAACACATTAATAAGAGGAGAGAGAAGAACCATATGGTTCTCTCAATTGATGCAGAAAAAGCATTTGACAAAGTACAACATCCTTTCCCGATTAAAACTCTTCAGAGTATAGGGATAGAGGGAACATTCCTCAAGTTCATAAAATCCATCTATGAAAAACCCACAGCGAATAGTGGGGAAAAGCTGAGAACCTTTCCCTTAAGATCAGGAACACGACAAGGATGACCACTCTCACCACTCTTGTTCAACATAGTACTAGAAGTCCTAGCAACAGCAATCAGACAACAAAAAGAAATAAAAGGTATTTAAATTGGCAAAGAAGAAGTCAAACTCTCTCTTTTCGCAGATGACATGATACTTTATGTGGAAAATCCAAAAGACTGCACCCCCAAATTACTAGAACTCATACAGCAATTCAGTAATGTGGCAGGATACAAAATCAACATGCAGAAATCAGTTGCTTTCTTATACACTAACAACGCAACTGTAGAAAGAGAAATTAGACAAACAATTCCATTTACAATGGCACCAAAAACCATAAGATACTTCAGAATAAACCTAACCACAGAGGTAAAGGATCTATACTCTAGGAACTACAGAATACTCATGAAAGAAATTGAAGAAGACACAAAAAAATGGGAAAATATCCATGCTACTGGATCAGAAGAAAAAACAGTGTTAAAATGTCTATGCTACCCAGAGCAATCTATACCTTCAATGCCATCCCAATCAAAATTCCAATGGCATTTTTCCAAGTGCTGGAACAAAGAATCCTAAAATTTGTATGGAATCAGAAAAGACCCCGAATTGCCAAGGAAATGTTGAAAAAGAAAAACAAAGCTGTAGGCCTCACTTTGCCCGATTTCAAGCTATATTACAAAGCTGTGATCACCAAGACAGCATGGTACTGGCACAAAAACAGACATATAGACCAATGGAACAGAATAGAGAACCCAGATATGGACCCTCATCTCTATGGTCAAATAATCTTCGACAACACAGGAAAAAGTATGCAATGGAAAAAATACAGTCTCTTCAATAAATGGTGTTGGGAAAATTAGACAGCCACATGCAGAAGAATGAAACTAGACCATTCTCTAACACCATACACAAAGATAAACTCAAAATGGATGAAAGACCTCAATGTGAGACAGGAATCCATCAAAATCCTAGAGGAAAACATAGGCAGTAACTTCTTTGACATCAGCCACAGCAACTTCTTTCAAGATACATCTCCAAAAGCTAGTGAAACAAAAGCAAAAATGAACTTTTGGGACTTCATCAAGATAAAAAGCTTCTGCACAACAAAGGAAACAGTCAACAAAACAAAGAGGCAACTCACAGAATGGGAGAAGATATTTGCAAATGACACTACAGATAAAGAGCTGGTATCCAAGATCTATCAAGAACTTCTCAAACTCAACACCCAAAAAACAAATACTCAAGTCAAAAAGTGGGCAAAAGATATGAAAAGACACTTCTCCGAAGAGACATACAAATGGCTAACAGACACATGAAAAAATGTTCATCATCATTAGCCATCAGGGAAATTCCAATCAAAACCACATTGAGATATCACCTTCCACCAGTTAGAATGGCAAAAATGGACAGGAAGAGAAGCAAATGTTGGAGAGGTTGTGGAGAAAGGGGAGCCCTCTTACACTGTTGGTGGGAATGCAAGTTGGTACAGCCACTTTGGAAAATAGTGTGGAGGTTCCTCAAAAGTTTAAAAATAGAGTGGCCCTATGACCCAGCAATTGCAATCCTGGGTATTTACCCCCAAAACACAGATGTAGTGAAAAGAAGGGCCATATGCACCCCAATGTTCATAGCAGCATTGTCCAGAATAGCAAACTGTGGAAAGAGCTGAGATGCCCTTCAACAAATGAATGGATAAAGAAGATGTGGTCCATATACACAATGGAATATTACTCAGCCATCAGAAAGGATGAATACCCAACTTTTACATCAACATGGGTGGGACTGGAGGAGATTATGCTAAGTGAAATAAGTCAAGCAGAGAAAGTCAATTATCATATGGTTTCACTTATTTGTGGAACATAAGGAATAGCATGGAGGACATTAGGAGAAGGAAGGGAAAAATGAGGGAGGGGGATTTGGAGGGAGAGATGAACCATGAGAGACTATGAACTCTGAGAAACAAACAGGGTTTTAGAGGGGTGGGTAGAGGGGGGATTGGTTAGCCCGGTGATGGGTATTAAGGAGGGCATGTACTGCATGGAGCACTAGGTGTTATATGAAAACAATGGATCGTGGATCACCACATCAAAAACCAATGATGTAGTGTATGGTGACTAACATAACATAATAAAATTAAAAAAAAAAAAAAGCAAAACAAAAAAAAGAAAATCCTAGCTAGGTGGGGAGAAGCCAAAGTGCGACACCCCCTACTGCTGCGGTGGTCGCTCGCGTTCAGCCCACTGGGTCCGTGCCGCCCTTTGCTGTTGCAGCTACCGTAGGATCATGGCAGCACTCGTGGTGCTCCTGTCCTTGTTGTTGGTGGGTGTTTTCGGGAATGAGTTTAGTATATTAAAATTACCAGGGTCTGTTGTTTTCCGAGATGGAAATTGGCGTATACCTCTTGGCCAGGAGTTGCAGTGGGTAACCTGTTCCATTGACCTCGGGCTACCATTTTGGTGATGGAGAAGGGAGTAGACAAACTTGCTCTACCCCCAGGCAGTGTAATTCCATACCCTTTGCAGAATGCAGTTCCTTTTAGTCTTGACAGCGTTGCAAATTCCATTCACTCCTTATTTTCTGAAGAAACTCCTGTAGTTTTGCAGTTGGCTCCCAGTGAGGAGAGAGTGTATATGGTGGGGAAGGCAAACTCGGTTTTTGAAGATCTCTCCCTAACGTTAGGACAGCTCCGCAATTGCCTGTTCCAGGAAAACTCTGCTCTCAATTCACTTCCCCTCAATTCTCTGAGTAGGAACATTGAAGTTGATCTGCTCTTTCTTTCTGAATTGCAAATGCTACATGATATTTCAAGTTTGTTGTCTCGACATAAGCATCTAGCCAAGGATCATTCTCCTGATTTATATTCACTGGAGCTGGCAGATTTGGATGAAATTGGGAAACATTATGGGGAAGATTCTAAACAATTCAGAGATGCTTCCAAGATCCTTGCTGATGCTCTGCAAAAGTTCACAGATGACATGTACAACCTTTATGGTGGGAATGCAGTGGTAGAATTAGTGACCATCCAATCATTTGACACATCTCTTGTCAGGAAGACAAGGACTATTCATGAGGCAAAACAAGCAAAGAACCCATCAAGCCCCTATAACCTCACATATAAATATAACCTTGAGTATCCAGTGGTTTTCAACATGGTACTTTGGATAATGATCACCTTGGCCTTGGCTGTGATTATCACCTCTTACAATATATGGAACATGGATCTTGGATATGACAGCATTATTTATAAGATGACAAACCAGAAGATTCGAATGGATTGAATTCTCCTCATGCCAAACTTAGAAAAGGGGTTTGGAAATTGGCTGTTTTGTTAAACCTTTTAGTGTAGTTTAAAAGTAGATGGTATACTTTAAATTTATAAAAAAGAAAAAAGCAATTTTTGTTCTCCATGTGCCTGTGATGTTCTTTTAGAGTGAATTATAGTATTGATGTGAATTGATTTGTGTGCTATAGATTCCATAATATGCTCAAATATGATATAACCATTTAATATAATTTCATTCCATTTAACACTTGGAAATGTGCAGTGAAATAAATGTAAAACATTTAGAATAACTTGTGTTATTTATGTTGGGGAAAATGCACTGAATTTATTAGACAAACTTAGGAGTGCTTAACTTCCTCACACAGGACAGGTGAAAATGACATTTGGGCTGTTCTATACCATGAACCATTTGTAAATGTCTTAATTTGATGTAAATATCTCTGAAACAGAAGGTATTTAACTTCAAGTAGCCCTAAATTGTGGGAGTACTTACATAGTGACTGAGATTGAGAACTGCATCTGATTGACAGAGGGTGGCTGTTTTTTAACCTCTTCTGAAAGTTTGGTGATCCAAATCATGAGGTGGATATTAAAAATACTACATTGATCTAAAAAGAAACTAGCTTTATGGAGTTATAGATATCTGTAATTATACACCCAAAAAAACAATTTTGGGGGGGACATCTTGGAGCTTGACTATAAAATCTTTATTTTATTAACTTTCCTCCCTGTGTAAGTTACTATTAATGGTTTGTGGTACAACATCATTCTCTAGAATATTAAGTGGAAGTAGATGCTCCCTACTTTTCATGTGGAAGGGACCAATGTCTATAAAGAGTGACAAAGTTAATGATTCCAAAAAAAGAAAAAAAAAAAAAAAGAAAATCCTAGCTAATAGGATCCAACAATACATTAAAAGGATCATCCACCACGACCAAGTGGGATTTATCCCCGGGATGCAAGCGTGGTTCAACATTCACAAATCAATCAATGTGATAGAACACATTAATAAGAGGAGAGAGAAGAACCATATGGTCCTCTCAATTGATGCAGAAAAAACATTTGACAAAATACATCATCCTTTCCTGATTAAAACTCTTCAGAGTATAAGGATAGAGGGAACATTCATCAAGTTCATAAAATACATCTGTGAAAAACCCACAGCGAATATCATCCTCAATGGGGAATTGCTGAGAGCCTTTCCCTTAAGATCAGGAACATGTCAAGGATGCCCACTCTCACCACTCTTGTTCAACATAGTACTAGAAGTCCTGGCAACAGCAATCAGACAACAACAAAAAAATTATTCAAATTGGCAAAGAAGAAGTCAAATTCTCTCTCTTCGCAGATGACATGATATTTTATGTGGAAAACCCAAAAGACTCCACCCCCAAATTACTAGAACTCATCCAGCAATTCAGTAATGTGGCAGGATACAAAATCAATGCACAGAAATCAGTTGCTTTCTTATACACTAACAAAGCAACTGTAGAGAGAGAAATTAGAGAAACGATTCCATTTACAATAGCACCAAAAACCGTAAGATACCTCAGAATAAACCTAACCAAAGAGGTAAAGGTCTATCCTCTAGGAACTACAGAACTCTCATGAAAGAAATTGAAGAAGACACAAAAAGATGGAAGAACATTCTATGCTCATGGATAGGAAGAATAAACATTGTTAAAATGTCTATGCTAAATCAAAAACTAATGAGGTACTGTCTGGTGACTAACATAACATAATAAAATAAAATAAAATTTAAAAAACAACAGAAAATATCCCAAAACTAATCATATACTGTATGGTGACTAACGTAACAATAAAAAAATAAAGTAAAATAAATAAAACAGCAATCAGCAGAATGGGTGAAAAAGCAGGATCTAAATACATGCTGTCTACCAGAGACACACTCTAGACCCAAAGCCACAAATAGGATGAAAGTACAAAAATGGAAAAATAATATACCATATGGACAATTTCCTCTAGTGGTAGAAGTCAGAGAAATTGGAAGTGTGGATAGGATATAATGCACCACTGCTTTCTTGAGATGGAAGGATCCATATACCAAGGAATACAGCTCATCTCTAGAAGCTGAAAGTGGGCCCCCACTGACAACCAGCAAAGAAACTGAGGACTCAGTGTTAAAACTGCAAAGAAATGAAATTTTTAACAACCTGAATGAGTTTTGACGGAGATTCTCCATAAAACCTCCATATAAGAACCCAGTGTGCCAGTACCTTGATTCTGACACTGTGAGCAGAGAATCCAGTTGAGCCTGCCTGGACTTCTAACCTATAGAACTATGAACTAATAAATTGGTGTTGTTTTAAGCCACTAAGTCTGTGATAATTTGTCAAGCAACAATAGAAAACTAATAAAATCTCTTGTTTTCTAATTGTTTCATGTGCCTTATCTCCCTTAGGAGATTTCAAGCAAATTTAAGGTTAGAACCAAGTCTTATAAGTATAGCACACAATGCATATAACATGATACATTAAAGATCAGGATCAGTTAATTGAATAAAATACCAAGATTCACTTATATTTTCTGCTTACCCCACCTGAATATCCCTGACTTCCCAGTCATCCCCAATAATGTGCAAGATTCTTTTAGGGTAATATAATGGACTTAGAATAATATAGCTGGGGTAAAACAACAACAACAACAACCACAAAAGCTCTACATTTTAGGGAGGTTCCAACCATTTCAAGATTGTATTTAGAAGACAAAATACATGTTAACTATTTTTCTGATTAATTAATATGCTTACACCCTATTAGGGAAGACAAGCATTGTGTATCCATTGTTACTGTTTCATAACTTACTTTCTTTAGTTTCCAATAATAAATAATATTTTTTTCTTTTTTTAGATTTTATTATGTTATGTTAGTCACCATACAATACATCATTAGTTTTTGATGTAGTGTTCCATGATTCATTGTTTTCGTATAACACCCAGTGCTCCATGCAATACGTGCCCTCCTTAATACCCATCACTGGGCTAACCCATCCCCCCACACCCCTCCCCTCTAAAACCCTGTTTGTTTCTGAGTCCATAGTCTCTCATGGTTCATCTTGCCCTCTGATTTCCCTCCCTTCATTTTTCCCTTCCTTCTCCTAATGTCCTCCATGCTATTCCTTATGTTCCACAAATAAGTAAAACCATATGATAATTGACTTTCTCTGCTTGACTTATTTCAGTTAGCATAATCTCCTCCAGCCCCATCCATGTTGATGTAAAAGTTTGGTATTCTTCCTTTCTGATGGCTGAGTAATATTCCATTGTGTATATGGACCACATCTTCTTTATCCATTCATCTGTTGAAGGGCATCTCAGCTCTTTCCACAGTTTGGCTATTGCAGACATTGCTGCTATGAACATTGGGGTGCATATGGCCCTTCTTTTCACTACATCTGTGTCTTTGGGGTAAATACCCAGGAGTGTACTTGCTGGGTCATAGGGTAGCTCTATTTTTAACTTTTTAAGGAACCTCCACACTGTTTTCCAAAGTGGCTGTACCAACTTGCATTCCCACCAACAGTGTAAGAGGGTTCCCCTTTCTCCACAACCTCTCCAATATTTGTTGTTTCTTGCTTTGTCAATTTTTGCCATTCTAATTGGTGTAAGGTGGTAGGTATCTCAACGTGGCTTTGATTGGAATTTCCCTGATGGCTAATGATGATGAACATTTTTTCATGTGTCTGTTAGCCATTTGTATGTCTCTTCGGAGAAGTGTCTTTTCATATTTTCTGTCCATTTTTTGACTTGATTATTTGTTTTTTGGGTGTTGAGTTTGAGAAGTTCTTGATAGATCTTGGATACCAGCTCTTTATCTGTAGTGTCATTTGCAAATATCTTCTCCCATTCTGTGAGTTGCCTCTTTGTTTTGTTGACTGTTTCCTTTGTTGTGCAGAAGCTTTTTATCTTGATGAAGTCCCAAAAGTTCTTGCTTTTGGAGATGTATCTTGAAAGAAGTTGCTCTGGCTGATGTCAAAGAGGGTACTGCCTATGTTTTCCTCTAGGATTTTGATGGATTCCTGTTTCACATTGAGGTCTTTCATCCATTTTGAGTTTATCTTTGTGTATGGTGTTAGAGAATGGTCTAGTTTCATTCTTCTGCATGTGGCTGTCCAATTTTCCCAGCACCATTTATTGAAGAGACTGTCTTTTTCCATTGCATGTTTTTTCCTGCTTTGTCAAAGATTATTTGACCATAGAGTTGAGGGTCCATATCTGGGTTCTCTATTCTGTTCCATTGGTCTATATGTCTGTTTTTGTGCCAGTACCATGCTATCTTGGTGATCACAGCTTTGTAATATAGCTTGAAATTGGGCAACGTGATGTACCCAGCTTTGTTTTTCTTTTTCAACATTTCCTTGGTGATTCGGGGTCTTTTCTGATTCCATACAAATTTTAGGATTCTTTGTTCCAGCACTTTGAAAAATGTCATTGGAATTTCAGATCTTGATATCTCACAAGTTACAGATGTTAATTAATTTCTGTAATATCCTTGTTCATTATCATTTTTAGCCCAATTTTACGTAAGGTACACTGAAAGTAATGAATTTTCAGAAGTGTATGTACACACTCTTACTTTCCAGAAGAAAATGTACTTCTTATCATTAATAACTCTCTTATTAGTTGCTGTGTTGGGAATATGTAAGTGATAAAATTATCATGAAGTTAATTTCTCTGTCAGTTTTTAGAACAAAGAAAAAGTAACTTCCCTTCATATAAAGATCATGAACAATTAACAAGTAAAATCATAATTTCACAGATAGTTGCACATCTAAATTCATTCATATTTAGGGAAGAAGTAAGGCTACATTAAATTTTAATCAAATTTCACAGCTGCTGAAATATATTCATAAAATACTTGATTGACATTCCTAACACACAGAATGATCTATAAAAAGGACTATTGCATTTTAAGGTCAGGCATGTCATGTTCATCTCCCTATGTTCAAAATGTGTCATATTGAGAGATTGTAGCTATTTCTTTATTTTCCTTTTCCATTTCTTATTACTTCGTCTTCAAATACAATTCATGCAAATACCTAAAATTAGGTTGGAAAAATTATGGCTCTAACATAGAGGAATGGGTTTTCCAGGAATGAGTTATCATTCTGCTTTTTCCAAATGGATTTGTTGATCCTATAGGAAAGCTTTATATGCCCAGCTTTATAGTGAAATTGTATTAATTTACCCTGTTGTAATAATATTACTTTTATTACTTAATGGCCTGTTATTATATAATCTCTATAAATATTTACATTATAGACGCCCCCTTCCAATATTTCTTGAGTTCTAGGTGTGAAAGAGGGCAAACATAAAAATAATCTATGAATGCAAGTGAAACTTTCCCTAAGAAAAACAACACAAGAAAATTCTGATTTACTTAATAGATGTTTTAGAGAAGGTAATTTGCTTTATAAAAAGAAGCACTTTATTTACAATATTTAGTGTAACATTTAAATAATACTTGACTCACCTTCTATATAAAGCAATATGCACTTTCTCATTTTCATTTTTTATTGTGATAAGAACATTTAACATGTGATCTAGTCTCCTAACAAATTTTCAAGTGAATATCATCTCTAACTATAGTTGCAATGTTACACAGAAGATTTCTAGAGCTAATTCATCTTGCTTGACTGAAACTTCATGCCCCATTAGTGGCTCCTATTTTCTCCCTCCCTACAGCCCCTGGCAACCACCATTCCATTCTTTCATTTTATAAATTTGACTATCTTAGATACTTCATATAAATGGAATGGGTGCCTGGGTGGCTTAGTCGGTTGATCATCTGACTCTTGGTTTTGACTGAGGTCTGATCTCATGGCTGGGATTGAGGCCTGCCTCAATCGCCATGCTCAGCAGGGAGTCTGTTAAAAGATTCTCTCCCTCTGTCTCTACCCCCTACCCCCAATCGTGCTCACTCTCACACACTCTCTCTCTCTCCCTCCCTCCTTCTAAAATAAATAAATCTTAAAAAAAAAAAAAATAGAATGATGCAGTAATTGTCTCTGTGGCTAAATTCTTTTACTAAGCGTAATGTCCTCAAGGTTCATCCACCTGGTAACATATTGCAGATTATTTTCTTTTTTAAGGCTGACTGGCACTACATTGTATATATTGTGAAAAGTGAAATTAAATGAAGTCACTTATGTCTAGGGGTTTTAAAAGTAAGCCAGTTTGATAAGTTCTTTATAGATCTTGGATACTAGTCTTTATCTGATAAGACATTTGCAAATATCTTCTCCCATTCTGTAGGTTGTCTTTTGGTTTTGTCAAGTGTTTCCTTTGCTGTGCAAAACTTTTTATCTTGATGAAGTCCCAGTAGTTCATTTTTGCTTTTGTTTCCCTTGCCTTTGGAGATGTGTCTAGCAAGAAGTTGCTGTGGCTTATCAAACTCAACACCCAAAAAACAAATAATCCAGTCAAGAAATGGGCAGAAGACATGAACAGACATTTCTCCAAAGAAAGCATACAAATGGCCAACAGACACATGAAAAAAAGTGCTCCACATCACTTGCCATCAGGGAAATAAAAATCAAAACTGCAATGAGATACCACCTTACACCAGTCAGAATGGCTAAAATTAACAAGACAGGGAACAACAAATGTTGGTGAGGATGTGGAGAAAGGGGTACCTCCTACACTGTTGGTGGGGATGCAAGCTGGTACAGCCACTCTGGAAAACAGTATGGAGGTTCCTCAAGAAGTTAAAAATAGACTTACCCTATTACCCAGCAATTGTACTACTGGGTATTTACCCCAAAGATACAGATGCAGTGAAAAGAAGGGGCACATGCACCCCAATTTTCACAATAGCCAAACTGTGGAAGGAACCAAGATGTCCTCCAATAGATGAATGGATAAAGAAGATGTGATTCATATGTACAATGGAATATTATTCAGACGTCAGAAAGGATGAATACCTACTATTTGCATTGACATGGAAGGAACTGGAGGGGTTTATGTTAAGTGAAATAAGTCAATCAGAGAAAGACAATTGTTGTATGGTTTTACTCATATGTGGAATATAAGGAATAGAACAGAGGACCTTAGGGGAAGGGAGGGAAAACTGAATGGAAAGAAATCAAAGAGGAAGAAAAACCATGAGAGACTCTTAACTCTGGCAAACAAACTGAGGGTTGCAGAAGGGAAGGGGAAGGGGGATGGGGTAACTGGGTGATGGGCATTAAGGAGGGCATGGGATGTGATGAGCACTGGGTGTTATACACAATTAATGAATCATTGAACACTACATCAAAAACTAATAATGTACTATATGTTGGCTAATTGAATTTAAATTAAGAAAAAGATGTTCAGCATTAGTCATCATCAGAGAAATGCAAATTGAAACCACAATGAGCTATCACTTCACACCTGTCAGAATGACTAAAATTAACAACACAGGAAACAATAGATGTTGGCAAGGATGCAGAGAAAGGGGAACCCTCTTGCACTGTTGGTGGGGATACAAACTGGTGCAATCACTCTGGAAAACAGTATGGAGGTCTTTAAAAGTTAAAAATATAACTACCCTACAATCCAGTAATTGCACTGCTCAGTATTTACCCAAAAAGTATAAAAGATGAATTCAAAGGGATACATGCACCCTATTGTATATATAATGTCTCAAATGGAATATTATTCAGCCATATAAAAGAATGAAATCTTGCCATTTTCAATGACATGGATGGAGTTAGAGAGTATAATGCTAAGCAAAATAAGTCAGTCCAAAAAAGACAAATACCATGATTTCACTCATATGTGGAATTTAAGAAACCAAATGGGCAAAAAAAAAAAAAAAAAAGAGAGAGAGAGAGAGGGAAGACAAACCAAAAAACAGGCTCTTAATTATAAAGAACACTGATGGTTACCAGACAGGAGGGGGATGGAGCGGATGGTTGAAGTAGGGGACGGGGATTAAGAGTACACTTATCTTGATGAACACTGAGTAATGTATAGAATTGTTGAATCACTATATTGTAAACTTGAAACTCATATAACACTGTATGTTAACTAACTAGAATTAAATTAAAATTTAAAAGCAAATAAATAAAATTGTTGTATTTAAAAATAATCTATATTGGTTAACATTTTCATTCTCTAGTTCACCCTACATCTTCAGAACACTGTTTAAAGGTGTATATCTTTTTCAGATTATGTTCAGGTTCATCTCATCTATAAAAGAAAATGGAAGACTGGTAGCTTCTATATATACATTGTTGTATCTATTTGCAAAAAAAAAAAAAGTTATTTGTCATTTTACTCAAAGAAGTCTAATAACTCAGAAAATTCAGAAAATTTTTGAACTTTTGAAAATATGATATTCACTATGGACATACTGGGTCTTCATCATTGCTCATTAAGATTCTGGCCTGAATGCTCCAGTTAGTCATGTTGTGAGAAATTCTGATTTCATTCTAGTTTTTCTTAAGATGTCATTATGTCTTTAAAATCTAGCAACTTACTAAACATTTTACAATAAATATGTGTTGGATTCCCTTTGGATAATAAGTTTCACGAGTTTAACACTTGCTATATGAAATAGGACTACTGGGTTTTCCAAAGCACACCCCTTATTTTTTTTAAAGTCCTAGGATTTGATGAAACAATCTGTTTTTGCTTAGTACATGGCATTTTATAGATTCAGAACTATCCAATCTCAGCTTCTGTCATATGGCTTTGAATCAATATTATTACACTCAAAAAGTTACAAAAGGGTTAAATATAACAACCCATGGTAAAATTAAATTTATAGTCACATTCTTTGTAATTCAGAAAAAATAAAATATCAAATGTTATCAACCTTTGACTAATAAACATATTATAACCATATAAAGTTTTAAGAGCTCCTATTTCATGTGTCCACGTTCTTTGCTATGGTCGATACTTCCCAAGGTTCTAAGAGGAAAGAATAATAAGAATAATTAGGAAAAAATGTTGAACTCATAAAAACAAAATAAAATTGTGGTTTCCAGGGGCTGGATGTGGGAGAAATGGGGATGTGTTGTTCAAAGGATACAAACTTTCAGTTATAAGATAAATAAGTTCTGATAATCTAATGTACAACGTGGAGATTATAGTAAATAACGCACAATGTGAGATAATGGACATGCTAATTAACTTGATTGTGATAATTATTTCACAATGTATACATATACAAATCATCACACTGTACATGTTAAACATATTACTATTTTAATTGTCAGTTATGCCTGAATAAAGCTGGAGGGGGAGAGGAAAAGAAAATACCATATATGACTTGATTCTCTTTACTTGTCAGGAATTCTCCAAAAAGTTTTACATTTATCATCTCATTTAATCTTCAAAATAATAATTTTCACAAAAGATATAAATACACTAGAATATGATAATTTTATGGGTGGGGAAGCACAGAAAGTATAAATGATTTTACCAAGGACATATAGTTAGTAAGGTTTGGAGCCAGAATTCAAACCCTGGCAATATGATTCCAGTTTTGGAATTCTTAACCACTATCTTATTCTAAGATATCAGAAAGTAAAATCTCCCAAAAGATATTGGTCTGACTTTTGACTAAGAATACTCATGACAATGAAATAATAGGTTGATTCTCTTCTCTCCTCAAATTGCTTATTTCACTCAGTTTAATGAATCAACAGATAAAACGTTAACATATTCTTCATTAGCATTAATCATAAATGTAAAAACAAAGGAATGGAAGATAAGAAAACCAATGGTGGTATATGGACCTGTAGACATATCACATGCAGGTTGCTTAGGTAGAAGATAGTGAAAAAGATCTCTCTGAAAGGAAATGAATTGCACCTGGCAAAAATGCCATGCACTCTATTTCCCCTCTTGTCTACAGAAATTTAAGCATCAATATGTACTATTATTTTAATTTCCATAATTAAAACATCTATCAGATATTTAAAAAGTATAGGAAAAGAGCCAAATAAGAATATGAAAGCTAGAATGCAATAAAGGAAAGGTTAGTGCTCCCAAATTTGCTGGGTTTTGGTCTTCCCCTTCTTGAATTGGCAGCATATCAAGATATGTACAAACTAAACTAAGGAACAGCTGTACACAGCATTTCCTCTCTACTCTGCATTCTCTGAATGCACTGGCCAATTTTTTTTTTTTAATTTTGTACATCATTTACAACTATCTGTGTTGCTCTGTAGTCATTACTGGGCTCAGCCTGAGCACCAAAAAGGAACACAAAGCAACATATAAATACACATATTTGGCATTGTCACAGTTAGTGCAAAATAGTCCAAGTCCACTGCACTAACAATGACACTAGCTAGAAAAGTCACACACCTAGAATATAAAGTGCCCAAGAACTAATTAATCTTTGTAATTGCTTGTTTGTCAAAACAAGTCGGATATGTATGTCAATTCAAAATAAGCCCCCAGCATTGTGGAAGTCATAGTAGGTAGCTGAAGAAACCCAAGGCAGAAGTTTCCTTAATAGTGTGAGTGTTGGGTGTGCTTGATATTTACCATATTTAACTGTCTCATTTGTTAGACTCCCTGTCAATCATCAAAGTTGAATTTTAAGTTTTTGTTGAGATAAGCAATGAGGACAAGAAAAATCTCATTTACTTTGGAATTTGAGGTTAGTTTTTTTCTAAGATTTATTAATTTATTTATTTGACAGAGAGAGACACAGCAAAAGAGGGAACACAAGCAGAGGGAGTGAGAGAGGGAGAAGCAGGCTTCCTGCTGAGCAGGGAGCCCAATGTGGGGTCCTATCCCAGGACCCTGGGATCATGACCTGAGCAAGAAGGCAGACGCTTGACGACTGAGCCACCCAGGCGCCCCTTGAGGTTACTTTTAAAACTCTCTATCTGTTATATTCTTTTTTTCCTATCCCAGTTCCCCTGTAGGAAGAACAAAAACATTGAATTTTTTAGTGGTTATTGGTTTATACTACATTATACATACTCATACTTTGCCCTTTGCCCTTTGGGTAAAATGCCTATCTTTGTGAGATATATGTCCAGGACAAAGTTAGCATGACCCATGCATCAGTCAGGGTTCTCCCTAGAAGTAGAACAGATGGGATCTATATCTATATATCTAAATATCTGTGTCTAATCTACTGAGAGAGACTGATTTCTTTTTTTTTTTTTTTTTAAGATTTTATTTATTTATTTGACAGAGAGATAGAGCCAGAGAGCACAAGTGGAGAGAATGGCAGAGGGAGAGGGAGAAGCAGGCTTCCCACTTGAGCAGGGAGCCCGATGCGGGGCTCGATCCCAGGACCCTGGGATCATGACCTGAGCCGAAGGCAGACGCTTAACCATCTGAGCCACCCAGGTGCCCCGAGAGAGACTGATTTCTTTAAGGAATTGGATCACATGACCATGTAATTGAGGAGGTCAACAAGTATGAAATCTGCAAGGCAGGCCAGCAGGATGGAAATTCATGTAAGAGTTGATGATGCAGTTTTGAGTCCAAAATCCATAAGACAGGACAGCAGAGTGGAAACTGCAGCATGGTTTCTATGCTGCAGTCTTAAGGCCGAACACCTTCTTTGGAAAACCTCAATCTTGGTCTTAAGGCCTTGGACTGATTGCATGAAGTTCACCCCCATTATGAAGGGTAATCTGCCTTAATGTCAACTGGTTGTAAATTTTTATCACATATAAAAATATTTTCATAATAATTAGACAAGTGTTTGACCATATAACCAGGCACCATACCTGAGCTAACTTGGCACATAAAATTACTCATTACATCCCAAACACACAAACACATACACACACAACACCAGCCTCGTTACCACTGTGTTCTAAAAAACTGACCTAATCATGTTAAATATTTAAAGGAAATTTTATATAACATATTTTTTAGTAGTTAAAGTTCATGAATTACTAAAAAATGAGAACTTTCCTTGATGGCTTTCTGAAAGGTATGCTCTTCCTGTCACTGAAATTAATTATTCGACAGTTAATATGCTAATCTCCTAAGAATGAAGTAGGATTCCTCTGAGTAGGTTGTTTTCTTTTCTACCATTCACAGGGGTTGGGATTTCCAAAATGTCTAAATGCTTGGACAGTTTTGCTTAGCTAATAGCACTGAAGATGAATCTATTCATTACAGTTTTTATCTTATTGGCAACTGACCAACACTACTTGAACCAAGCTAAAAACCTTTCAAAATAAAATATCATTTACCTAGTACCATTTTGGAAAAGAAACACCACCAAAATATTTGATGGACTAGTTTAATGATTGAAGACTACAAGAATGCTGTTTTGGACAGCTTTTAAATTACACTGCTTGCCATTCATGGCACAGATATTCAGAGCCTTGGATAGTTTACCTATATAGTCACAAACAATGTGATAGCAGATGGGTTTTTGTATCTACCACTTGCTAAATCTGGATCAGTATCTATATTTGAAAACTAATTCTATAATATTTAGAATTATTAGTTAGTGGTCAGTTTTCCTCACTTATTTTTAAGTTTATGTTAATTCTTTCTAGACAAACCAATACTCTTTTCCATAGGTTACCAACTTTATCAATTTCTTTCAAAAAACTATTTTGAACGTCTTTATCAAAATCTTACTTCTATCAATAACAAACTAAGGGTACAATTTAGCTTAATCTCAGGAAATTAAAACACACACTTCATTAAACTTTGGTCATGTCCATTAAAATTAATTGAGACCTTAGCCCTTTGCTAGACTCTTTCTTAATGAGCTTGGAGGAAAAGATAATAAATCCAGAAAACAAGATCCTTTTTTAATGACTATGGTCCATATCAATTTTGGTTGGTTTAAACTAAAATTAATTGTATATTTCTACTTTAAATGTTTTTGATTATCTTCCAGGAAATGCATATGTGTTTTTCAAAACTAAGAAAGTACTTTATGTGCCAAAAAAGAAAAAAACAGTACTGAGAAAATACAAGATAAAACAATTTAAAAGAATACTATTAATTTAAAGGTCAGATTTTGCCAGTGAAAAGGACAACCTAGCCAGCAGATTATTAAAAGCTTCATTAATAATCAATGAATTACTGGCTGCAATCATACTTTTGCACAACTGCTAAACCAGGGACAGAATTTATTCACTTAATTTAAATCTTATGCACACAGTTCTCTAGTGATTTCATTAGACAGATGAACTGACTTGTACATGACAGAGTTTTCCTCTTGGAGCTTGATGTATTTCATACACATTGATTTCCACAGAGGACCCAAAGTAACCTGTACCTCTAATGTGATTTCTGAATAACTAGATTTTAGTTACTGAGGGAGCTAGAGAGTTGAGACATATTGTGGGCAGAGTCCCCTAATCTCCTGTGTATATACTTAAATACTGTAATATTGCATTCAGTTAACTCCCTTTATGTTCAGTTATAAAATTTCCAAATATACTTTTATTTCAAAAGATAAAAAATACTATGAAATCACAAGAATACATGACCACATCACTAAATTTTGGTAAAAATACAAACTCTTTCACTATGTTTATAAGAGTATTCATACATTCAACCAAGAAATTATCATGAACACATGTAAGCAATGTGATTTTAGTTTATGGACACTTAAAACGCCACAGTTCTGACCCTGACCTTCTCTATCTTCTAAATAGTGAGAAATCTCAGTAATTCCTTTTTCCTTTCACCCAATTAAATAGGCAGAGTAGAAAAACTGGAAAACTGCTCTGTGCTTTCCTTAACTTGTGTTGAAAGTAATGGGAATAAATTATGCACTATGGAATGGGAACAAATTATGCACTATGGAAAAATCAAATTTTCTGTACCAACATTAGTGATTCAAGGTATGTTTCTCTACTAAATTATCTCACTAATCTTATACCACCAAAATCTATTCTGCCTATTATGCTACTGGAAGTATAGATAGATATGACCTGTCAGATAGCCCCCTAAGCATATCAATGAGGCCTGGAGAGACAATACAACAAAGGTTTTTGTTACCAATCAAGCAGTTGATATTGAGTATCTCAAGGGTGCTTTGAGGTCACAGTATTATGGGAATTACACATTCCACACATGACAAACATAAAGTTTTACTTCTTCCCTCCAAAAATAGAAAGCTAAAAAGCAAGAACTAAAGCATCTTCCAGTATGACAAAGAAATCTTTGCCCAATCTACTGACTTGAAACACTTTTTATTCAATATATCACACAATAAAAACAATAACATTGGCACAGTACATCTGCAATGGATGTTTGAACTATATTAATATTCACTGAGTAATCATTTTAACCATGGTTTTATGTACATGTTAAACCAGATGAAATCATGGTAATAGATCTTAGATTCCTGTTTCTTCACACTGTCACTGAATTGGATCAACACTGTACATAGTGAATAATCAAAATATTGTAGTCATGAATTGCCTTGAAAAATGTAAGTACTGATAAATCAATAGTGTCAGAGATTTAAAGCAGATTTTTCTATATAGCAAATGAGATCAGAGCATATAAAGAAAACAAAAAGAAACAGCAGTCTTGGAAGATCCCAAAGTGCTCAAAATAAAAACATAATGAGCTATTTGTGATGCCTATATATAAATATCCTGTTCAAAAAAAATTTTTTTTAAATAAACAGGAACCTATACTATTTTGAATACAAGAAGTGATGTGAAAAGTATATAAAATTTGCCAAAATCCTTTCTCTCTTCTTTTTAATGTGTGATCCAAACAACCTGTTCATGTAATAGATATTTCAAAATTTCATAATTCTTTGCTTTGTTCATAAGTACATCATTTAAATGATTCTTCAGAATCATAGAAAACTATTAAATCTAAATAACGTGAATAAAGTTTTGCCAGTTCTCTTTCAGTTCATCTGACTGTGCAAAAGAAACTTCAAAGAAGCAGAAGTCAAATGAAACACGTGTTCATTAGCCTCACTTTTTCATAGTTGAAGTGACTGTATATTCAATTACTCTGATCCCCTCTTCTTTTTAAAGAAGTTCTTTTTCTTTTTTTTTAAGATTTTATTTATTTGAGAGAGAGAGAATGAGAGACAGAGAGCATGAGAGAAAGGAGGGTCAGAGGGAGAAGCAGACTCCCTACTGAGCAGGGAGCCTGATGTGGGACTCGATCCCGGGACTCCAGGATCATGACCTGAGCCGAAGGCAGTTGCTTAACCAACTGAGCCACCCAGGCGCCCCAAGAAGTTATTTTTCATATGTATAGATTTTAAGGAAGAAAATATAACAAGAATACACCAGATAGACATTTCATGAATCCTGATTTTTTATCATGTAAACTGATAAAATTTCCTGAGATATTGTAAAAATAATGAAAAAGAAAATTAAGAATATAACCCTTAAATAGTTTTAACATAATATCCCTTAGCTTAAAGTACAGTTCAAGCCCAATGTTTCCCTGTTGATTTTCTGTCTGGATGATCTATCAGTTGCTGAAAGTAGGTATTGAGGTTCCTTTCTATTATTTTATTGTTGTCTATTTTTCCCTTCAGAGTTGCTAATATTCGCTTAATATGTTTAGGTGCTCCAATGTTGGGTGCATATATATTTGATTGTTATATATCCTTAATGAACTGATCCTTTTATCATTATGTAGTGACCTTCTTTATCTCTTGCTACCATTTTTGTCTTAAAGTCTATTTCATCTGATATAAGCATAGCTACCCCTGCTTTATTTTGGTTTTCACTTGCATGGTTAATCTTTTTCTATCCCTTCACTTTGAGTCTATGTATGTCTTTAAAGCTAAAGTGGCTCTCTTGTAGGGAGTATGTAGTTATGTCTTGTTTTTTTATGCATCCAGTTACTCTATGCCTTTTGACTGGAGAATTCAATACATTACATCTAGAGTAATTGTTAATAGGTAAGAACTTACTAATATCATCTTATTAACTGGTTCTGGCTTTTTTGTAGTTCCTTCGTTCCTTTCTTGCTGCCTTCTTTGGAACATTTTTTTCTATAACAGTATATGTTTTAATTCTCTTTTCTTTATCTTTCATGAATCTACTGTGGTTTTTTGCTTTGTGATTACCATGAAGCTTACATAAAAACATTTAAAAAATATAATAATCTATGGGTGCCTGGGTGGCTTAGTTGGTTGAGCATCCAACTCTTGGTTTCAGCACAGATCTTGATCTCAAAGTCATGGGTTCAAAGCCCAAGTTGGGCTCCATGTTCAGTGGAGAGTCGGATTGAGATTCTCTCTCTCCCTCTTCCTCTGCCCCTCTTGCTCATGTTCTCTCTCTCTCAAATAAATAGATAAATCTTTAGAAAAAAATATATGATTATCTATTTTATACTGATAACTTAAATTCAATCCCACACAAAATTCTATCCTTTTGCTACCCTGCCTTTTGTGTTTTTGACATCACAATTTATCTCTTCTCGTATTGTTTATTTATTAATAGATTATGTTAGCTATAGTTATTTTTAATAATGATGTCCTTTAATCTTTATACTGTAGTTAAGTGGTTAATATGCCACATTACAGTATGAAAGTATTCTGAATTGACTGTACAATTATCTTTATCACTGTGTTGTATATTTTCATGTTTTCATGTTATTAATTAGCATTCTTTCATTTCAGCTTGAAAAACTACATTCAGTATTTCTTGTAAGGCAGGTCTGGTGGTGATATGCTCCCTCAGCTTTTGTTTGTCTGGGAAAGTGTTTATTTCTCCTTCATTTCTGAAGGACAACTTTACTAGATATAGTATTTTTGGTTAGCAGTTTTTTTTTTCCCCCCAGTGCATCAAATATGTCATCTCACTCTACTGGGGTTTGTAATATTTCTGCTGAGAAGTGTGCTGATAGCCTAATTCGGGCTCCTTTTTAACTTACAATCTTCTTTTCCTGTGTTGCTTTTAAGATTCTCTCTTTGTCTTTGATTTTTGACAGTTTTATTATAATGTTTTTTGGTGAAGATTGTTTTGGTTTAAAATTATGGGGTGACCTATTAGCTTCATGAACTTGGATGTCCAAAATTTTCCCCCAGATATGAGAAGTTCTCAGCCATTTCCTTAAATTAGCTTTCTGCCCCTTTCTCTCTTCTTATGGAACTACAATAATTCAAAGAGCATTTTTTTAATGGTGTCTGATAGATTACATAAGCTTTCTTCACTTTTTTTTCATTCTTTTTCTTTGTTTTCCCTTGACTGGCAATTTCAAAATTTCTGTATTCCAATTGGCAATTTATTTCTTCTGATTGATCCTTCTGCTGTTGATGCTCTCAATTATATTTTTAGTTTCATTTATCAAATTCTTAAAGTCCAGAATTTCTGTTTCTTTTTAATTATTCCTTCTCTATGTTAAACTTCTCATTTTGTTTATGTACTGTTTTCCTGATTTCACTGAACTATCTTTCTGTGTTTTCTTGTAGGTCACTGAGTTTCCTTAAAATAGCTATTATGAATTTTTTATTGGGAAAATTTAATATCTTCATGTCTTTGGGGATAGTTCCTGGAAGATTATTGTGATCTTTTGGTGCTATCATGTTTCTTTGATTTTTCATGTTCACTGAAGTCTTGTGTTGCCATCTTTTAATTTATAGTAGCACCCATCTCCTCCAGGCTTGACTAATTAACTTCAGGACAGAAACACCCCTGCTAGGGATTCTGAGGTTCTCCCAGACCTCTTATGTATATGCTTGCTTCACTCTCCTTGCTCCCTCTTGTGGTAACATTCTTAAGCATGTATGCTATCTCTTGATCCAGGAATGCACCAGACTGGGTGCTGACAGCCTCCCATTTGCTTTCCCATGGGCAGAGATTTATAGCTCAAGCTTGTGATCTTTCCCTGGAGATCTGGGTATATGATTTCTGCCTGTGCTCACTATCTGTTTGCCAAAGCTTACTCTGATATCTATTGGGAATGTGTACAGACAGCTGTCCAGAAAGTGCAACAGTGTAGGAGTAAGGTATGCAGAGTTCTGGATGTACCTGTGACCCAGTTGGGGGATCTGTGGGTGAGGGACCTCCGGCACCTTAGTGGCAGGATTCTTGGTGGAGTCTGGAATGCAGTTAATAGAATCTGCATCCCACTACTAATGCCTTCTGAGAGCCCTATCTAGCATAGCCTCTTCCCACCCCCCATCACGCAACTCATGACTCAGTTGTCTGGATGGAGTTATAGAGAATTAGGCCTTTTTGGCAATTTACCACACTATCATGCACTCACTCATATGTTCTCCCTTACCCCAGAGAGAAAAATCACAAGGCAATTAGTTCTTCCTTGACACTGATCTGTGCCACCTTGGGGGATGTGGGGGGCAGTTAAAGAAAAAGTGTACCTCTTCCTTAGCCTCTCCAGCGTATTCAATCCCATACAATGTGCTGAAATTTCTTTGCTAAAAATCTGGAGTTCCACAAAGGCTTTCTCCTCTGTGGGTGACATTCTAAGACAGTGATTTCTAGGGGCTACTGGACCATGACCAAGAGGGTCTGGGGCCAGTTCAGGGGTCAATGAAGGGTCCACAGCAGGGACTAAGGTTTATATGCTAATTATCTGAATTATAAGGGGGCAGGACTCCTCCTGGGTCCTTTGGCATATCGTGATGGATCCCACCACACACAAAAGAACTTTTGTCAATGGAAAGAGGATGAATTATTATTGTTGAGGGGTGTATTCAATGAGGGACATCTTATTCAGCCATATTGCTGACACCACTCACCTCTCACTTTTTAAGGATAATTTCAAAGAGTACAGAATTCTATGTATCGTGTTTTTTTGTTTGTTTGTTTCTCATCCCAACATCCCTCTCTTCTTGCTGGAATGATTACTGAGGAGAAACCGCATGTATTTCTTATCTTTGTTCCTTTATTGGTAAGGTGTCTTTTATTCCAGCTTTGTTCAGGATTTTTTATCTATATTTTTTTAATTTAAAAATGATAAGATTAGGTGTGTTTTGGAGAGGGGCATTTATCTTGCTTGATGTTCTCTGAACATCCTGAATCTGTGGTTTGTTGTCTGACATTAATTTGGTGAAATTCTTAGCCATTATTGTTTTAAATATTTATTTTGTTCCTTTCTCTCTATCTTCTTTTCTTCAGCTGGTTTCTAATTTAGCTGCTCTGAAGTTGGGTGCATATATATTTATGATTTTTATAACTTTTTAATTTGATGCAACTAAATATATTAAGCAAAGGCTAACAGATCTGAAAGAAGAAATAGACAACAGAATAATAGAAGGGGAATTGAATACTCCACTTCCAACAATGGATAGATCATCCAGGCAGAAAGTCAACAAAGAAACAATGGACTTAAACCATACTTCAGATCAAATGGACCGAACAAATATATATAGAACTTTCCATCCAATAGCAGCAAAATACACATGTTTCTTGAGTGTGCACAGAACATTCCTCAGGATAGATCATGTGCTAAGTCACAAAACAAGTTTTAGCAAATGCAAAGAAATTGAAAATATACCAAGTATCTTTTCTGGCCACAGGGTTATGAAACTAGAAATCAATAACATGAGAAAAGCTGGATAATTCATAAATATGTGAAGATTAAACAATGTGCCACTGAACAAACAATGGGTGAAAGAAGAAATCAAAAGGATATAAGTAATATCTTGAAACAAACAAAAATGGAAGCACAACATATCAAAACTATGGGATGCTGCAAAATCATTTATAACAGGAAAGTTTATGACAACAAAATGCTTACATTAAGAAACATGACTCAGGGGCGCCTGGGTGGCTCAGTCGTTAAGCTTCTGCCTTCAGCTCAGGTCATGGTCCCAGGGTCCTGGGATCAAGCCCTACATCAGGCTCCCTGCTCAGCGGGAAGCCTGCTTCTCCCTCTCCCACTCCCCCCTGCTTGTGTTCCCTCTCTCGCTGTGTCTCTCTCAGATAAATAAATAAAATCTTAAAAAAAAAAAGAAACATGACTCAATCTTACATCATAGATCAAATAACTAGAAAAAGAACAAACTAAGTACAATTTTAGCAGAACAAACTAAATAACAAAACTCAGTACATTAAAAAAAAATGAAATAGAGACCAGGAAACAACAGAGAAGATAAATGAAACTAAGGTGTTTTTGGAAAGAAAAAGAAAATTGACAAATCTTAGTTAGACTAAGAAAAAAACAAACAAAAGATTAAAATAAAATCAGAAATGAAAGAGGAGGCATTATAACTGATACCACAAAAACACATAGGATTATAAGAGACTACTATGAAATATTATGCCAACAAATAGGATAACATAGAAGAAATGGAAAAATTCCTAGAAACATACAACCTACCCAAACTGAATCATGAAGAAATAGGAAACCTGAGTAGACAAATAATGAGCAAGGATATTGTATCAGTAATCAAAAACCTCCCAACAGGGGTGTCTGGGTGGGTCAGTCGGTTAAGCATCTGCCTTTGGCTCAGGTCATGATCTTGGGGTCCTGGGACAGAGTTCTGCATTGGGCTCTCTGCTCAGCAGGGAGCCTACTTCTCCCTTTCCCTCTGCCTGCCTCTCTGCCTGCTTGTGCTCTCTGTCTCTGTGTCTCTCTCTGTCAAATAAATAAATAAATAATCTATTTAAAAAAACAAAAAAACACCTCCCAAAATAGAAAAGCCCAGGACCAGATGGTTTCACTGGTAAATTCTACCAAACATTTAAAGAAGAATGAATGCCAGGATGCCAGGGCGCCTGGTTGGCTTAGTCCATTAAGTGTCTGACTCTTGGTTTTGGCTCAGGTCATGGTCTCATGGGTCATGAGATCGAGCCCCACATCAGATTCCAAGCTTAATGGGGATTCTGCTTGAGATTCTCTCCCTCTGTGCCTCCCCCACTCACACACATGTGCATGCTCTCTCTCTCTTTCAAATAAATAATCTTTTAAAAAATAAAGAAGGAATACCAATCTTCCTCAAACTATTCCAAAAACTTAAAGAAGAGGGAATACTTCTTAACTCATTTTAATTGTTATTTTTTTAATTCAAGTATATTAACATATAGTGTTATATTCAGGTGTACAATGTATTGATTCAACAATTCTATACATTACTTAATGCTCATCATGATAATTGTATTCTTAATCCCTTCCACTTATTTTTATGAGGCCAGCATTACCCTGATAACAAAGCCAGATAAAAACACCACAGGACAAGAAAATTATAGACCAATATATCTGATCAATATAGATGTAAAAATTCTCAACAAACACTAGCAAATCTAATTTAAAGACACATTAAATGGATCATACACCATGACCAAGTGGAATATATCTGGGGGATGCAAGGATCGTTCAACATATGCAAATCACTAAATGTAATACACCACATTAATAGAATGAAAGATAAATCATATGATCATCTCAATAGATGCAGAAAAAAATTGACAAAATACAATATCCTTTCATAAAAAAAAAGTGCTCAACAAATTGGGTATAGAAGAAACATATCTCAGCATAATAAAGGTCATATTTGACAAACCCACAACTAACATCATACTCAATGCTGGATGATTGAAAACTTTTCCTCTAAAATCAAGAACATGATACAGGTGCCCATTCATCACTCTTATTCAACACAGTACTGGAAATTCTAGCTAGAGAAATCAGGCAAAATAAAGAAATGAAACACATCCAAATTGGAAAGGAAAAAGTAAATTATTATATTATATAATCTTATATAATCTTTAAAGACTCAACCAAAAAACTGTTAGAACTAATCAACAAATTCAGTAATGTTGCTGGATACAAAATAAACATATATAAATCAGTTCTATTGTTATACAAAATATCTTAAAAAGAAATGAACAGTCCCATTCACAATAACATCAAAAATAATAAAATACTTAGGAATAAGTTTAACAAAGAACATGAAAATCTGTACGTTGAAAACTACAAGACTTTAATGAAAGAAATTGAGAACACAAACAAATAAAAAAAAATACCCCCATGTTCATGGACTGGAAGAAGTAATATTGTTTAAACACCCATATTACTTAAAACCATCTATACATTAAATATGGTCCCTTTTAGAAATTCCAGTGGCATTTTTCACAGAAACAAAATAATAATCCTAAAATTTGTATGGAACTACAAGACCATACATAGCCTAAGCAATCCTGAGGAAAAAAATAATAAAGCTGGAAGCATCATGTCTCCAGATTTCAAACTATACTACAAAGCTATAGTAATTAAAACAGTATGGTACTGACACAAAAATAGACATGTAGACCAATAGAACACAATAAAGATTCCAGAAATAAACTCTTACATATATGGTCAACTAATATTTGACAAGAGATCCAAGAACACTCAGTAGGAAAGGTATAGTCTCTTCACAAACTGTGTTGGGAAACTGGATAAACACATGAAGAAAAATGAAATTAGACCCCTATCTTCTACTACTGACAAAAATAAACTTGAAATGGATTAAATATTTCAACATAAGACCTGAGGAAAAGGAGTTAAGATGGCAGAGTAGTAGGGTCTTATGCTTATCTCATCCCTCAAACACAGCTAGATAATTATCAAATTATTCTGAACACCCAGGAAATAAATCTGAGGACTCAGAGAACAAACTGCACAACTAGAGGGAGAAAAGAGGCCACATCATGGAAGGTAGGAGGTGTGGTGATGTGATTTGGGGGAGAAAAGAATCACGAGTGCTGTGGAGGTGAGAGAGCCCTGATCAAAGAGAGAGGTGAGAGAAAGAAAAAAAGGAGAGAGAGAGATAAAGCAGCACACAGGAGATTGCACAAGAAAAACACTTCCTCAAAAGCATTCACTGGGAAAACGAAAGGGGCTGATTATCATGAGTTTTTACAAGCAGCAGGGCTGAATGTCTGAGGTTTTAGAAGTCTGCACCATCACCACGGTCAAGCCTGCCAGGCATAGCAATGCTCCTGCAGAGAAGGAGAACAGAGGCCTTGGAGCAGACAGCATATTCTGAGGATCCCCTGGGTCACAGTGGGAGAGAGAGTTGCCCTTCTTGGAGTGCATTTGGGAGAGGCAGCACTGCCTCTCAGGGGACAGAAAAGCTAGTGGGAGCTATTGAGTTGACCTGTTCATAGGAGCAGAGATGTTTGCTGAGGGCAGCTAACCTGGATGTTGGCTTTTTGCTACAATTTACCATAAAATCCAAGGCGCTGCCTGGTCTTGCAACTGCTTTTCTGGGACAAACCAGTACCAGTCACAGCATGGTAAGACCCTCTCCCAAAAGACCAGTGCAGGTCTGGGCCATTCCAGGTCCTAAAATTTGGAGTTTTGAAACCCAACAATGTGCCTGAGATAAAATACAGGAGTACTGTGTGCTGCCAGGTGGGCATATGGCACAGAAACAGACAGGGTGAAGGCAGGAATCTGACAAAAACATGGGATACAAGAGGGGAGATTGTTCACTCTTCTCTTGGGTTTCCTGAACAGCAATGGGTACACACTCCCCTCTCCCAGGAAAAGAGTGGGTCGCTGCTATTTTTCACCCCTCCCATGAGCACGTATGGACTTCAGGAAGCTGCATAGGACACACAGTGGAGGCTTGAGCCACATACACAAATCCTAACCCACCTGCCCTCTGCAGGTGCCTTTTTTAATAGGGCAAGTGTGATTAAGAACCAGAGCAACAGCAGGCCCTTCCCCCGGAAGACCAGCACAACCCTCCCCATACACTCACCAGCTCTACTGATCATAGAGTGCTGCAAAGCTTCAGCTCTAGTGTAATTAGGACCAGACACAGGCTTTCCTAACACACAAAAGAAAGACACCTAGACAAAATGCCAAGACAGAGGAATTCATCCCAAAACCAAAGAACAAGAAGAGGTCATGCCCAGAGAGTAAATCAAAATAGATGTAAGTAATAGCCTTGAATCAGAATTTAAAACAACATTAATAAAGACACTAGTTGGGCTTGAGAAAAGCATAGAAAAAAAAAAAAAAAAACAACAGAGAGACCCATACTGCAGAGATAAAAGACCTAAAAACTAGTCAGGCTGAAATAAAAAAATGCTTTAACTGAGATGCAAAACTGCCTAGATGTAATAACTACAAGGACAGAAGAAGCAGAGGAATGAATCAGTGATGTAGAAGATAAAATTATGGAAAATAATGAGCTGAAAAAAGAGGGAAAGAAAAATATTGGATTATGCATGTAGACTTAGGGAACTCATCAACTCTATAAAACATAATAACATTTGTATCAAAGGAGTCCCAGAAGAAGAGAGGGAAAAGGGAGTAGAAGGTTTATTTGAGCAAATTATAGCTGAAAACTTCCCTAATCTGGGGAAACAGACATCTAAAACCAGGAGGCACAGAGAACTCCCATCAAAATCAACAAAAGTCAGCCAACACCAGCACATATTGTAGTAAAACTGCAAAATACAGAAATAAAGAAAGAATCCTGAGAACAGAAAGAGAAAAGAAATTTTTAACCTATAAGGGAATACAAATCAGGTTAACAGCAGATATCTCCAAAGAAACTTGACATACCAGAATAAAGTGGCATGATATATTCAATATGCTGAATGGGAAAAATACGCAGCCAAGAATATTTTACCCAATAAGGCTGTCATTCAGAATGGAATGAAATATAAAATGTTTCTCAAAGAAAAACTAAAGGAGTTCCTGACACTAAACCAACCCTGCCAGAAGTATTAAAAGGGAACTTTGAGTGGGAAAGTCCAAAAGCAACAAAAATTGGAAAGAAACAGAAAATCTCCAGAAGCAATGATTTTACATGTAATATAATGGGACTAAATTCATATCCATCATGATTCGCTCTGATGTAAATGGACTAAATGTTCCAATCAAAAGATAAAGGGTATCAGAATGGATAAAAAAACAAGACCCATCTATATACTGCCTACCAGATACTCATTTTAGAGCTAAAGACACCTACAGATTGAAAGTGAGGAGGATAGAGAAACATTTATCATGCTAAGGGGCATGAAAAGAAAGCTGAAGTAGACATACTTATATCAGAAAAATTAGATCTTAAGCCAAAGACTATAACAAGATATTAAGAAGGACACTATATCATAACAAAGGGGTCTATAAAACAAGAAGATCTAACAATTATAAATATTTATGTTCCTACCTAGGGAGCAGCCTGATTATATATATATCTCAGTTAATAACAAACATAAAGAAACTCATTGATAATAATGCAAATAATAGTAGGGGACTTTAACACCCCACTCACAGCAATGGACAGATAATCTAAGAAAATCAACAAGGAAACAATGACTTTGAATGACACACAGGACCAGATGGACTTAACAGATATAATCAGAACATTTCATCCTGCAGCAGGATACATATTCTCGTCAACTGCACATAGAACATTCTCCAGAATATATCACATACCAGGTCATAAATCAGGCCTCAACAAGTATAAAAATATGGAGATCATACCATGCATATTTTCAGGACACAATGTTATGAAACTTGAAGTGGACCACAAGAAAAACTTTGGAAAGTCCACAAATACGTGGACATTAAAAAACATCCTACTAAAGAATGAATGGATTAACCAGGAAATTAAAGAAGAAATAAAAAAAAATCATGGAGTCAAATGAAAATGAAAACATGAAAGTCCAGAACCTTTGGGATGCAGCAAAGGCAGTCATAAGAGGGAAGTATATAGTAGTACAGGCCTACCTCAAGAAGCAAGAAAAGTGTCAAATATACAACCTAGCTTTACACCTGAAGGAGTTAGATAAGGAACAACAAATAAAACCTAACACCAGCAGGAGAGGGGAAATAATAAAAATCAGAGCAGAAATAAATGATTTAGAAACAAACAAAAAACCAGCAGAACAGATCAACAAAACTAAGAGCCAGATCTCTGAAAGAATTAATAAAATTCATAAACCCTTAGCCAGATTTATCAAAAAGAAAAGAGAAATGACACAAATAAATAAAAGCATTAAAGAAAGAAGAGAGATCACAATCAACACTGCAGAAATGCAAACAATTATAAGGGGATATCATGAAAAATTATATATCAACAAATTGGACAATCTGAAAAAAAAATTGGATAAATTCTAGAATCATACAAACAAGCAAAACTGAATCAGGAAGAAAGAAAATTTGAACAGACCCATAACCCACAAAGAAATTGAATCAGTAATCAAAAATCTCCCAACAAACAAGAGTCCAGGGCCAGATGGCTTCCCAGGGGAGTTCTACTGGACATTTAAAAAGAGTTAACATATGTGGAATATAAGAACAGTGCAGAGGATCATAGGGGAAGAGAGGGAAAACTGAATAAGGAATAATCAGGAAGACAAACCATGAGAGACTCTTAACTATAGGAAAAAAAACTGAGGGCTGCTGAAGGGAAGGGTGGTGGAGGAATGGGGTAATTGGGTGTTGGGCATTAAAAAAGACACATGGGGTGCCTGGGTGGCTCAGTCGGTTGGGCGACTGCCTTCGGCTCAGGTCATGATCCTGGAGTCCCGGGATCAAGTCCCGCATCGGGCTCCCTGCTCAGCGGGGAGTCTGCTTCTCCCTCTGACCCTCCTCCCTCTTGTGCTCTCTGTCTCTCATTCTCTCTCGCAAATAAATAAATAAAATCTTAAAAAAAAAAAAAAGACACATGATGTGATGAGCACTGGATGTTATATACAACTGATGAATTACTGAACTCTACATCTGAAATTAATGATATACTATATGTTTGCTAATTAATTTAAATTAAAAAATATAAAGAGTTAATACTCTTCTCAAACTTTTCCAAAAAATAGAAATGGAAGGAAAGCTTCCAAACTCATTCTATGAGGCCAGCATTACCTAGATTTGAAAACCAGACAAAGACCCCATTAAAAAGGAGAAGTATAGGCCAATGTCTGATGAATATGGATGCAAAAATTCTCAACAAGAAGGTTGAAAATCAAATTCAACCATACATTAGAAGAATCACTCACCACAATCAAATGGGATTTATTCCTGGACTGCAGGGGTAGTCCAATATTCTCAATCAATCAATGTTGATTGAGTAATACAGGCCTACCTCAAGAAACAAGAAAAGTGTCAAATATACAACCTAGCCTTACACCTAAAGGAGTTAGATAAGGAACAACAAATAAAGCCTAACACCAGCAGGAGAGGGGAAATAATAAAAATTATAGCAGAAATAAATGATTTAGAAACAAACAAAAAATCAGCAGAACAGATCAACAAAACTAAGAGCCAGATCTCTGACTCTTATCAGAGTCAAGAATAAAAGAAAAGGATAGAAGAAAGAAAGGATAAGAACCATGTGATCCTCTCAATAGATTCAGAAAAAGCATTTGACAAAATACAGTGTCCTTTCTTGATAAAAACCCTCAACAAAGTAGAGATAGAGGGAACATATCTCAACATCATAAAGTCCATATATGAAAGACCCACAGCTAATATCATCCTCAATAGGGAAAAAATTGAGAGCTTTTCCACTAAGGTCAGGAACAAGACAGGGATGTCTACTCTCACCATTGTTATTAAACATAATACTAGAAGTCCTAACCTTCACAATAAGACAACAAAAAGAAAGAAAAGGCATCCAAATTGACAAGGAAGAAGTCAACCTTTCACTATTCACAGACAACGTGATACTTTATGTAGAAAACCCAAAAGACTCCACCTCAAAATTGATAGAACTGTACATGAATTCAGTAAAGTTGCAGCATAGAAAATCAATGTATAGAAATCTGTGGCATTTCTATACACCAATAATGAAGCAGCAGAAAGGGAAATCAGGGAATTGATCCCATTTACAATTGCACCCATAAGATACCTAGGAAGAAACCTAACTAAAGAGGTAAAAGATATATACACCAAAAACAATAAAATGCTTATGAAAGAAATTGAAGAGGACGCAAAGAAATGGAAAAATATTTCATGCTCATAGATTGGAAGAACAAATATTGTTAAAATGTCTATACTACCCAAAGTAATCTATACATTTAATGCAGTCCCTATTAAAATACCACCAGCATTTTTCACAGAGCTGTAACAAGCAATCCTAAAATTTGTATGGAACCACAAAAGACCTTGAATAGCCATAGCAATCTTGAAAAGGAAGAACAGTGCTTGAGGTATCACAATTCCAGTCTTCAAACTATATTACAAAGCTGTAATCATCAAGACAGTATGGTAGTGGCACAAAAGCAGACACATAGATCCATAGAATAGAATAAAAAACCCAGAAATAAACCCACAACTATATGCTCAATTAATCTTCAACAAAGCAGGAAAGAATACCCAATGGGGAAAGGACAGTCCCTTCAACAAATAGTGTTGGGAAAACTGGACAGCAACATGCAAATAAATGAAACTGGACCACTTTCTTATACCATACACAAAAAGAAATTCAATATGGGGCACCTTGGTGGCTCAGTTTGTTGAGCATCAGACTCTTGATTTCAGCTCAGGTCATGATCTCAGGGTCCTGGGATCAAGCCCCACATTGGGCTCCATGCTCAGTAGAGAGTCTACTTGAAGAGTCTCTCCCTCTCCATCTGCCCCTTCCTCCTACTAGCATTCTCTCTCTCTATTGAAAATAAATAAATCTTTAAAAAAAAATAAAAACTAAATTCTGTATGGATTAAAGACTTAAATATGAGACCTAAACCATAAATATCCTAGAAGTGAGCACAGGCAGTAACTTCTTTGACATTGGCCATAGCAACTTTTTTCTAGATCTGCCTTCTGAGGCAAGGGAAACAGAGCAAAAATAAACTATTGGGACTTCATTAAAATATAAATCTTGCACAGTGAAGGAAATAATCAACAAGACTAACCTATGGAATGAGAGAAGATATTTGCAAATGACATATCTGATAAAGTCTTAGTATCCACAATGTATAAAGAACTTATAAAACTCAATAACCCAAACAACAAATAATCCAATTTTAAAATGAGCAGAAGAAATGAACAGACATTTCTCCAAAGAAGACATCCAGATGGTCAACAGACACATGAAATGATGCTCAACTTCACTCATCATCAGGGAAATTCAAATCAAAACCTCAGTAAGATATCAACTCACACCTGGCAGAATGGCTAAAATCAACAACACAAGAAACAACAGGTGTTGGCCAGGATGTGGAGAGAAAGAACACTCAGCCACTGTTGGTGGGACTGCAAACTGGTATAGCCACTTTGGAAAACAGTATGGAGTTTCCTCAAAAAGTTAAAAAATAGAAATATCCTATGATCCAGCAATCATTCTTCTGGGTATTTACCCAAAGAATACAAAAACAGTAATTCAAAGGCATACGTGCACCCCTATGTTTATAGTAGCATTATTTATAATAGCCAATATATGGATACAGCCCAAGAGTCCACTGACAGATGAATGGATAAAGAAGATGTGGTACATAAATACAATGAAATATTATTCAGCCATATAAAAGAATGAAATTTTGTAATTTGCAAGGACATGGATGGAACTATAGAGTATTATGCTAAGTGAAATAAGTCAGTCAAAGGAAGTCAAATACCATATCATTTCATTCATATATGGAATTTAAGAAACAAAACATATGAGCAAAATGGAAGAAAGAGAGTGAGAGAGGCCAACCAAGAAACGGACTCTTAACTATAGAGAACAAACTAATAGTTACCAGAAGGGAGGTGGGTGGGGGTTGGGGGAAATAGGTGATGAGGATTAAGGAGTGCACTTGTGATGAACACCAGGTATTGTATGTAAATGTTGAATCACTGAATTCGATATGTGAAACTAATATTATACTGACTGGAATTTAAACAAAAACAAAAAATTAAAGGGCTCATGTCGTTAGATTAGGTATACCTGATAATTTCCCTATCTTAACTGTAACATATATATGATATATAAATATATATATATACACTCACATATATACAGTAACCTAATCATAGGTTTGATATCAAAGGGGCATTGAATCTTGGAGGTCCAATTTTAGAATTCTTCCTACTAAACCATTCAATTCAGAAGGTAATGTAGAGGTGCTTACCATAAAAATAAGGTACACTAGACCAAAGCCCTTAAAAGTAGCGACAGGGTCTTGTTTATATTTTTAGCTCCACTAGCTAAAATAATGGCAGTCCCAGAGTAGGGTCTTCTTAAGCATTTGTTGGGTGAATTAAATCCTTGACATGATTATAAAGAAAGCAAGAACTGTGAAATTAAGGAGTAGTTAAATTAATTAATGACTATAAATAAAGATCATGGTTATGTACTCACGTTTTCACTATAGATAGAAATGAACAAAATGAGTGTTTATTTCACACAATATAAAAGTAGGTGCTAGTAGGGGCACCTGGGTGGCTCAGTCATTAAGCATCTGCCTTTGCTCAGGTCATGATCTCAGGGTCCTGGGATCCAGCCCTGCATCAGGCTCCCTGCTCTACGGGAAGCCTGCTTCTCTCTCTCCCACTCCCCCTGCTTGTGTTCCCTCTCTCGCTGTCTCTCTCTCCATCAAATAAATAGAAATTTTAAAAAATAAGTGCTAGTAGATGTATAAATCAATCACATAGCTTAGGTAGCTAGATTTTCATGCAAGAAGAAGAAATTCACTACTCAGTAAGGCAATGTTACAAATTTTAATATTTTCCAAGTTGTATATTATTATATGAACCATTTAACAGTAATATTCTTTTAAAACTTCTACTTTTGTTGATTTTATTTAGGAGTTTTTCCTAATTGCCAAACATAGATATTATAATAAAACTGGCCTATTGTTTTGTAAGAATTTAATTATATTTGCAAACATAGTTTGGTTTCTAGAATTCATAATACCTTTACTCATATTTGTAGCCTTTCTAGATATGCCTATCTTCTATAATACCTACCTTCACATGAGAAGTACTTCTTACATCAAGCAGAATATTCTGGTATTTTTCTGAAAAAAAAAGTATCTCATAAAAAACTACCCAAAACACATGCAAAACATAAATGTGTACATATCTTAGAGCAGACACTATGGTTTGCTGCCCATAATTTCCTCTCTTCCTCTAGAATTGAAAAATTCATTTTATCAGCTGCTCTGAGCAGTTTTGTCCAACAGCTCTCAACTGTGTTCCTTTCTAGAACTTACCTTAGGGTGAAAAAAAGCTTCCTTGCTAAGGTCACTCACCTTTCCAGGGGGCAGCCCCCATTCAATGACTGGTTGATGAAAGGAAATAAAAGCCTGATTTCCCTCCTTTCAATTCAGGATAACTCTGAAAGGCTGTACAAATTCCAAAGTTTCCCATGGGATCATCTGGACTCTGTGCTGTAACTGCTTCAGAGTTCTCTCTCTGCCCAGTCCTGTTGTGTAGGCTGTATTCTATGTTGAATGGTGTAAACCCCATAATAATCCTAACTCAAATTAAGCAGATCTACTCCATATATAGTGAGGTAATAGGTGGAAAAAAAATCCATTACACATTGGGCGCCTGGGTGGCTCAGTTGGTTAAGCGACTGCCTTCGGCTCAGGTCATGATCCTGGAGTCCCGGGATCGAGTCCCGCATCGGGCTCCCTGTTCGTCAGGGAGTCTGCTTCTCCCTCTGACCCTCCTCCCTCTCATGCTCTCTGTCTCTCATTCTCTCTGTCTCAAATAAATAAATAAAATCTTTAAAAAAAAAAATCCATTACACTAAGTATATTGACAAACTGTACAAGAAATTAAATCAAATATTAACATTGGACTATAGATATCTAGAGACACTGTTGAAATGTCACCATAAATGTGTGTTCTCAAAAAATAAAACACATAGAAAAACAGAAAAGTAGAGGCACCACATATTACATTTCTTTTTAATGTATTACCCAATTATTATTAGGCCCATCCTTACTCAGCTGATCCACTCCAACAGAAAACAGCCCATCAGTACCTATCAATCAGTAATAACCTTAGCATTGTACATATTGCCTTTCATTTAAGTTCACGAAGCATAGGGGTCTATTGCATCCATCTGCCACATTTTATTATCTGACAGTAGATTGATTTAGTGATGATCTAGCACTGTGTGTGCTGACCGGACATTGTTCTTCTTCCATCCAATTTCCCTAACAGTGATTACCACTTTATATTCATTCACTCACACTGTCTTCTCATGCTTTTCTTTTCATCTCAAAGTCTAAATAATTTTCTATCATCAAAAATCCTGTTACTTCCTTGTTTCTTCCAGTCCTGAAAAGGCAATGAAATTACACTGTAGAGGGGGAAAAAAAAAAAAAAAGCAGCTATTTCCTATATCTCCTCTTCCTACATGCATTATGGGGTTTGGTAATTCAATAACAATTCAATAAGGGAAGGATGGATCATATGCACAATTCCACAAATGCTGTGTCTTATATCTCACAGAAACTGTACCTTATACTCTGGGCTTTTAAATTTAGAAGTAAGGAGACTAAAGAGAGGTTCAAATCCCATATATCTACTCTTTTGCCCAGAAAAAATAGTCACACACACACACACACACACAATACTATATATATATATACATTCAGCTCCCTCAACTTAAGATGGGGTTATGTCCCAGTAAACCCATCATAAGTTTAAAATACTGTAAGTCAAAAAGACATTTAATACACCTAACCTACCAAACATCCGAGCTTAGCCTAGCCTACCTTAAGTATGCTCAGAACATTTACATTAGCCTACAGTAGTACAAAATCATCTAACACAAAGTCTGTTTCATAATAAAGTGTCAAATATCTAATGTAATTTATTGAATACTGTCCTGAAAGTGAGAAAGATAGAATAGTTGTATGGGTACAGAATGGTTGTAAGCATATGAGTTGTTTACCCTTGTAATCTTGTGGCTGATGGAGCTACAGCTCGCTTCCACTGCCCAGAATCACAAGAAAGTATCCTAGCACATATCACTAGCCCAGAAAAATATCAGAATTCAAAATTCAAGGTATAATCTCTACTGAACTGATATCACTTTAACACCATCATAAAGGTGAAAAATTAAGTAGAACCATCATAAATTGGGTACCATTTGTATATATAATCACTTAAAACAAGGGAGGAAAAGTAAAGACATATACCCACAAAAAAATTATGGTGCTAAACACTTGATTGGTTCTTTCAAGTGGAAAGTTTAAGTCTTTCTTAAAGCTTTGGTATTTTTTTTCTACATTCTTCTTTTTTTTTTTAATGTCATCCCCTCTACTCTCTTTCATTCCTTTTTTGGACTCCATGGTTCAGTCCTCCAGGTTTCATATTTTTTCTTTGTATTTTCCACATTTGTGGTCTATATATTAGGAGGGTTGTGTTTGGTGGGATTTTTTGTTTTTTGGGGTTTTATTGCCTTTAGCCTTCAATCAACTCATTTAACTTTTAAAAAAATAAAACAATATATTTTACTATATAAATGACCAACTGTCACTGTGGCACATTATATAGTGAAGTAATCAGATGCTTGCTGCTACATTTAAAATAAATATCTGACATTTAAAGGTTCAGATTGATAAAAATACATTGTTTTACCACATCAAATACCACAAACTTCATTGCTGTTTTGGCATGATTTTTGAGCAATTCTTGGTAAAGTGCTTAACAGAATAATGTACAAACTTCTTTTGATTTACACTGCAATCCCAGGCCTGGAAACAGTACCTATTTAAATCCATATAAAATATTGTGTTTTTATTCAAATACAGTTGACCCTTGAACAAGATGGTTTTGAACTGCATGGGTCCATTTATATGAGGATTTTTTACAGTACAGTACTGCAAATGTATTTTCTCTTCCTTATGATTTTCTTTTCTTTTACTTCCTCTAGCTTTATTGTAAGAATATATCATACCTATAACATAAAAAATATGAGTTAATTGACTGCTTATGTTATCAGTAAGCTTTCTAGCCAACAGTAGGCTATTAATAGTCAAGGTTTTGGGGAGTCAAAAGTTATACATGGATTTTTAGACTGCATCGGTGGTCAGGACCCCTAACCCATGTGTGTTCAAAGGTCAACTGCATATATATAATAGAGTAAGTTTACACTCAGATAATTATGAAGACTTAAGTTAACTTTTAAAAGTATAGCACTATATATAAATATATTAATAAAACATAGGATTATATATTATATGAACTTATGGAAGTACAGATTAATATATATTTATGTACTGTATTTAAAAGATAGAAGAGGATACGGCTCTACTAATTACCATTAATTATCACTGTGAACCTATCTATAAGCACCAACTCAATGAAAATTTATTTTATTTACCCTTCTACTTACTACTTCCATTACACGCTTTACATTTCAGTTTTGTCTGCTTTTGAACATTATATGAATAAAATCATATAGCATTCATACTACTTTATGCATTTTAATTTTATATCCTTAAAAATCACTCTAATAGTTTACTCATTCTTAATGTACAAAAATTAATTTTATGAATTTACAGTGGGCACGCTCTAAGTTGTATATAATTCCTGTTGCTGGACATTTATTTCAATTTTTTGCCTATTCCAAGTAGTGGTGCTGTGATCATTTTTATACATGTTTTTTCATGGGCATTTCTTTCATATATATATGTAGGAGTGGAGTATTAGGTTATATAGGGTATGTGTATATTAAGCTTTAGTAGATATATGCCAAAAGTTTTCTAAAAAATTATTCTGATTTTTTTCTATAAAATGGAGTATTTCATATCATGGAGAGTGACACTTGGCATTCTTGGTTTTTAAAAATCGCTTTCTCCTCTAGAAAAGATGGCAGAGGAGTTGGGGACACTATTCCAACTGGTCCCCGGAATTGAGCTGGATATCTACCAGACCACTCTGAACACCCACGAAATCAGGCTGAGATGTAAGAATATAGATCTGGATCTCTACAAAAAGAATACTGCAGGTGGTTGGTTTAGAGGTACAAAGCAGTGAGGAATGATTCCGTGGGCAGATATTAGAGGATAAATGGCAGGGAGAGGGAGCCTGGCCAATGGGATCTCACACTGCCGGTGAGCAATAGCCTCCCGTGCTGGGGCTAAGGCACAGACTTGCAGACTGGTAGCTGTGGGGAAAAGACTTTAGGGCAGCCCCTGGATGGAAACCCTGAGTGGCGGGGCTGTGCCTGTGAACTGGGAGCAGCTGGCAGTTTTAGAAGCACAAATGGCAGAGGTGTGCCCCAACCTGGAGGTGAAGACTGGGAGCACTGTGGAGGGGCGCCCAACCCAGGATGCTGCAGTTTATAGCAGCACAGACAGAAATGGAGTGTGGCCTGGAGAGCTCACTGAAGAACAGACTGCATTCTCTCTGCTCTGAGGCAGAGGGTTGGAAACGGTCTCTTCTGCTCTGACTCTTGAGAGAGAGGCGGGAATCTACCAGGGAAAGCGGCCAGAGAAAAAAGGTCCCCCAAAACTGGTTTTCACAGAACCCATCCCCCACCATAGGGGACAAGGCAACTCTACCCAAACAGGGTTGCTTGAGTAACAGCACAGCAGGCCCCTGCCCTAGAAGACAGGCTGGGAAAACAAGAGGCAAGCAACCTTAATGTCCCTAGAAAACAGGTGCATCTTGCTTGGGTTCTGGTCAATAATTTGGAATCTGTACATTCCCTCAACTACCCCTCAACAGAATGACTAAGAGGAGGAACCCCCAAAATAGGAAAGACTCAGAGATTATGACTTGGGCCATAGATTTACAAATGGATTCAGATATAACCAAGATATCGGAGATGAAATTCAGGGTAGCAACTGTGAAGACAATAGCTAGAATGGAGAAATCGATTAATGGCAACATAGAGTCTCTAAGGGCAGAAATGAAAGCTGAATTGGCAGAACTTAAAAATGCTATCAATGAGATCCAATCTAATTTAGATAATTGAACAGCTAAGGTAAGCCAGGAAGGAGAGCAAATTAGTGACCTGGAAGACCATTTAATAGATAAAAATGGAAAAGAGGAGGCCAGAGAAAAACAACTCAGAATCCATGAAAATAGAATCAGAGAAATAAGTGACACCATGAAACTTTCCAATGTAAGAATTATTGGAATCCCTGAGGGGATGGAGAGAGAGAGAGGACTAGAAGATATATTTGAGAAAATTGTAGCTGAGAACTTCCCTAATCTGGGGAATGAACAAACATTCACATCCTAGAGGCAGAGAGGACCCCTCCCAAGATCAAGGAAAACAGGCTAACACCTCGGCATGTAAGGGTAAAACTTGCAAATCTTAGAACCAAGGAAACCATCTTAAGGGTGGTTAGGGGGAAGGGGCTCCTTACATATAGAGGGAGGAACATCAGAATAATGTCAGACTTATCTACAGAGAACTGGCAAGCCAGAAAGGCCTGGCAAGACATATTCAGTGTACTAAACAAGAAGAACCTGTAGCCAAGATTGCTTTATCTGGCAAGGCTGTCATTTAGAATGGATGGAGAAATGCAGAGCTTCCATGACTAGCAGAAACTGAAAGAATATGTGACCACTAAGTCAGCCATGCAAGAAATATTAAGGGGGGTTCTATAAAAGGAGAAAGACCCCAAGAATGATACACAACAGAAATTTACAGGGACAATCTATAAAAACAACGTCTTCACAGGCAACATGATGACAATTAATTCATATCTTTCAATAAACACTCTCAATGTGAATGGCCTAAATGCTCCCATAAAATGCCACAGGGATGCAAATTGGATAAAAAGATAGGATCCAAGCATATGCTGTCTACAAGAGACTCATTTTGAACCTAAAGATACATCCAGACTGAAAGTGAAGGGATGGAGATCCATCTTCCATGCCAACAGACCTCAAAGAAAGCTGGGGTAGCAATTCTTATATCAGACAAATTAGATTTTAAACTAAAGTCTGTAGTTAGAGACACAGAAGGACACTGTATCATTCTTAAAGTGTCTATCCAACAAGAGAATATAACAATTGTAAATATCTATGCCCCCAACATGGGAACAGCCATCTACATAAGCCAACTGTTAACCAAAATAAAGAGTCATATTGATAACGATACCTTAATTGTAGGAGACCTCAATACTCCACTCTCAGCAATAGACAGATCATCTAAGCAGAAAATCAACAAGAAAACAAGAGCTTTGAATGACACACTGGACATATGGACCTCATAGATATATACAGAACATTTCACCCTAAAACAAAAGAATACTCATTCTTCTTGAGCGCACATGGAACTTTCTCCAGAATAGACCACATACTGGGATACAAATCAGGTCTCAGCTGATACCAAAAGATTGAGATTATTCCCGCATATTCTTAGACCATAATGCTTTAAAACGGGAACTCAATCACAAGAAAAAATTTGGCAGAAATTCAAATACTTGGGAGCTAAGGACCACTATGCTCAAGAATGTTTGGGACAACCAGAAAATCAAAGAAGAACTTAAACAATTCATGGAAACCAATGAGAATGAAAACACATCAGTCCAAAACCTATGGGATACTGCAAAGGCGGTCCTAAGGGGGAAAAACATAGCCATCCAAGCCTCACTCAAAAAAAAAAACAAATCCCAAATACACCAACTAACTTTATACCTTAATGAACTAGAGAAAAAGCAACAAATGATGCCTAAGCCACACATTAGAAGAGAAATAATTATGATTAGAGCAGAGATCAATGAATTAGAAACCAGTAACACAGTAGATCAGATCAACGAAACTAGAAGCTGGTTCTTCGAAAGAATTAAGATCGATAAACCACTGGCCAGACTTATCCAAAAGAAAAGAGGAAGGACCCAAATTAGTAAAATTATGAATAAAAGGGGAGAGATCACGACTAACACCAAGGAAATAGAAACAATTATCAGAAATTATTATCAACAACTATATGCCAATAAACTGAGCAATCTGGATGAAATGGAGGCCTTCCTGGAAACCTATAAGCTGCCAAGAATGAAATAGGAAGAAATTGACAACCTGAATAGGCCAAGAACCAGTAACGAGATTGAAGCAGTGATCCAAAACCTCCCAAAAAACAAGAGTCCAGGGCCTGATCGATTCCATGGGGAATTCTACAAAACAATCAAAGAAGAAATAATATCTATTCTTCTGAAGCTGGTTCAGAAAATAGAAACAGAAGGAAAGCTTCCAGACTCATTCCCTTGATCCCCAAACCATGCAAAGACCTCATCAAAATGGAAAATTTCAAACCGATATCCCTGATGAATATGGATTCTAAAATCCTCAACAAAATCCTAGCTAATAGGATCCAACAATACATTAAAAGGATCATCCACCACAATGAAGTAGGGTTTACCCCCAGGATGCAAGGGTGGTTCAACATTACCAAATCAATCAATGTGATAGAATATATTAATAAGAGGAGAGAGATGAGCAATATGGTCCTCTCAATTGATGCAGAAGTATTTGACAAAATAGAGCATCCTTTCCTGATTAAAACTCTTCAGAGTATAAGGATAGAGGGAACATTCATCAAGTTCATAAAATCCAGCTGTGAAAAACCAAAAGCAAATAGCATTCTCAATGGGGAAAAGCTGAGAACCTTTCTGCTAAGATCAGGAACACAACAAGGATGCCCACTCTCGCCACTATTGTTCAACATAGTACTAGAAGCCCTAGCAACAGCAATCAGACAACAAAAAGAAATAAAATGTATTCAAATTGGCAAAGAAGAAGTCAAACTCTCTTTTCACAGATGACATGATACTTTATGTGGAAAACCCAAAAGACTGCACTCCCAAATTACTAGAACTCATAGAGCAATTCAGTAATGTGGCAGGATACAAAATCAATGCATAGAAATCAGTTGCTTTCTTATACACTAACAATGCAACTGTAGAGAGAGAAATTAGAGAAACGATTCCATTTACAATAGCACCAAAAACCATAAGATACCTCGGAATAAACCTAACCAAGAGGTAAAGGATCTATACTCTAGGAACTACAGAACACTCATGAAAGAAATTGAAGAAGACACAAAAAGATGGAAAAATATTCCATGCTCATGGATCGGAGGAATAAACATTGTTAAAATGTCTATGCTACCCAGAGCAATCTATACCTTCAATACCATCCCGATCAAAATTCCAATGACATTTTTCAAAGTGCTGGAACAAACAATCCTAAAATTTGTATGGAATCAGAAAGGACCCTGAATCGCCAAGGAAATGTTGAAAAAGAAAAACAAAGCTGGGGGCATCACATTGCCTGATTTCAAGCTATATTACAAAGCAGTGATCACTAAGACAGCATGGTACTGGCACAAAAACAGACATATAGACCAATGGAACAGAGCAGAGAACCCATATATGAACCCTCAACTCTATGGTCAAATAATCTTCAACAAAGCAGAAAAAAGTATGCAATGGAAAAAAGACTGTGTCTTCAATAAATGGTGCTGGGAAAATTGCACAGCCACATGCAGAAGAATGAAACTCAACCATTCTCTAACACCATACACAAAGATATACTCAAAATGGATGAAAGACCTCAATGTGAGACAGGAATCCATCAAAATCCTAGAGAAGAACATAGACAGTAACTTCTTTGACATCAGCCACAACAACTTCTTTCAAGATACATCTCCAAACGCTAGTGAAACAAGAGCAAAAATGAACTTTTGGGGCTGCACTAGAATAAAAACTTCTGCACAGCAAAGGAAACAGTCAACAAAAGAAAGAGGCGGGGCGCCTGGGTGGCTCAGTCATTGACCGTCTGCATTCGGCTCAGGTCATGATTCCAGGTCCTGGGATCGAGCCCCGCATCGGGCTCCCCGCTCCGCGGGAGGCCTGCTTCTCCCTCTCCCACTCCCACTGCTGTGTTCCCTCTCTCGCTGTATCTCTCTCTGTCAAAATAAATAAAATCTTTAAAAAAAAAAAAAAGAAAGAAAGAAAGAGGCAACCCACAGAATGGGAGAAGATATTTGCAAATGACACTACAGATAAAGGGTTGGTATCCAAGATCTATAAAGAACTTCTCAAACTCAGCACCCAAAAAACAAATAATCAAGTCAAAAATGGGCAGAAGACATGAAAAGACACTTCTCCAAAGAAGACATACAAATGGCTAACAGAAAAAAAAAAAATGGCTAACAGACACATGAAAAATGTTCATCATCATTAGCCATCAGGGAAATTCAAATCAAAACCACATTGAGATACCACCTTACACCAGTTAGAATGGCAAAAATTGACAAAGCAAGAAACAACAAATGTTGGAGAGGTTGTGGAGAAAGGGGAACCCTCTTACACTCTTGGTGGGAATGCAAGTTGATACAGCCACTTTGGAAAACAGTGTGGACATGCCTCAAAAAATTAGAAATAGAGCTACCCTATGACCCAGCAATTGCACTCCTGGGTATTTACCCCAAAGACACAGATGTAGTGAAAAGAAGGGCCATAAGCACCCCAATGTTCATAGCAGCAATGTCTACAATAGCCAAACTGTTGGAAGAGCCAAGATGCCCTCCAACAGATGAATGGATAAAGAAGATGTGGTCCATATACACAGTGGAATATTACTCAGCCATCAGAGAGGATGAATACTGAACTTTTACATCAACATGGATGGAGGAGATTATGTTAAGTGAAATAAGTCAGGCAAAGAAAGTCAATTATCATATGGTTTCACTTATTTGTGGAACATAAGGCATAGAATGGAGGACATTAGGAGAAGGAAGGGGAAAATGAAGAGGGGAAAATCAGAGGGGGATGTGAACCATGAGGGACTATGGACTCCGGGAAACAAACTGAGGGTTTTAGGGGGGAGGGTAGAGGGGGGATGTGTTAGCCCGGTGATGGGTATCAAGGAGGGCACGTACTGCATGGAGCACTCTGGTTTATATGAAAACAATGAATTGTGGATCACCACATCAAATACTAATGATGTATTGTATGGTGACTAACATAACATAATAAAATAAAATTTAAAAAAATAAAATGAGTTAGAAATAAATAAATAATTAATTAAAAAAATTTTAAAAGTCACTTTCACCATATACAAGCATACTTTCTATGAAACCTGCCATTTTTACTTTTTCTTTCATAATCTGAATATCTCTTTTTTCTCCTTTGCTATATCGCCCTGACTAGTACTCTTGCAAAATGTTGAATAGAAATGGGTATAGTTAATATTCTTGTCTCATTCCTGATGTCAGGGAGAAAGCTTTTAATATTTTATTATTAAGTATGGTATTTCCTGTAGTTTTTTTTTTTTTTTGACACTCTATATCAGATTAAGGGAATTTCTTTCTAGTCATAGATCAATAAGAGCTTTTTTCAAATTAGTAGACTTTACTTTTACTGCTTTTAGACATGAAAAGACACTTCTCCAAAGAAGACATACAAATGGCTAACAGAAAAAAAAAAAAATGGCTAACAGACACATGAAAAATGTTCATCATCATTAGCCATCAGGGAAATTCAAATCAAAACCACATTGATATACCACCTTACACCAGTTAGAATGGCAAAAATGGACAGGAAGAGAAGTAATGGAAGATGTTAATTATATGGAAAAATTGGTAACTTAGTTATTTTTTCACTGAATAATATCCCACTGTATGGTAGTGCCACACTTTATTCACTGATTGAAGGATATCCTGAATGTTGTAATTTTTGACATAAAGCTACTCTAAACATTTATGTAAGAGTTTTTGTGCAGACATACATTTTCAATTCATTTGGGAAAATACCCAGAAGCAAAATTGCTGAGTGATATGGTAACATTATGCTATCTTTGTAAGAAAATGTCAAACTGTCTTCCAAAAGTGGCTATACCATTTTGTATTTCTGTTCCTGTTGCTCCACATCCTCACTAGCATTTGGTGCTATCAGTGTTTTGGATTTTGCCTATTCTAATAGGTTTGTGGTGGTATCTTGTTATTTTAATTTGAAATTCCACAATATATGATGCTAAATATAAGAGAATAGAAAGACAAGCCACATACTGGCAAAAAACTTGTGGGTCTTTTTTTAGTTTTTATTTAAATTCCAGTTAGTTAACATACAGTGTAATATTATTTTCAGGTGTACAATATAGTGACCCAACACTTCCATACAACGCCTGGTGCTCATTACAAGTGTACTCCTTAATTTCCATCACCTATTTCATCCATTCCTCACCCCCTTCCCCTTTGGTAACCATACTATAAAGAACCAGTTTGCTCTCTATAGTTAAGAGTCTGTTTCTTGGTTTGCCTCTCTCACTGTTCTTTTCCCCCTTTGCTCATTTATTTCTTAAATTCCATATGGTATTTGTCTTTCTCTGACTGCCTTATTTCTTTTTTAAAAAAATAATATTTTATTTATTTATTTGAGAGAGAGAATGAGATAGAGAAAGAGAGCATGAGAGGGGGGGAGGGTCAGAGGGAGAAGCAGACTCCCTGCTGAGCAGGGAGCCTGATGCGGGACTAGATCCCGGGACTCCAGGATCATGACCTGAGCCGAAGGCAGTCGCTTAACCAACTGAGCCACCCAGGCACCCCTCTGACTGCCTTATTTCACTTAGCATAAAACTCTCCAGCTCCATCCACATCATTGTAAATGGCAAGATTTCATTCCTCTTGATGGTTGTGTAATATTCCATTGTATATATATATATACCACCCCTTCCTTATCCATTCATCAGTAGGTGGACACTTAGGCTGTTTCCATATTTTGGCTACTGTAGATAATGCTGCTATAAAAATGCGGGTGCATGTATCCCTTCACATAAGCATTTTTGGATCCTTTGGGTAAATAACTAGTAGTGCAATTGTTGAATCATAGGGTAGTTCTATTTTTAACTTCTTGAGGAAACTACATCATGTTTTCCACAGTGGCTGCACCAGTTTGCATTCCCACCAACAGTGCAAGGGGGTTCCCCTTTCTCCACATCCTCGCCAATACTTGTTTTTTGTGTTGTTGATTTTAGCCATTCTGGCAAGTGTGAGGTGATAGCTCATTGTAGTTTTGATTTGTACTTCCCTGTTGATAAGTGATGTTGAATATCTTTTCATGTGTCTGTTGGCCATCTGCATACCTTCTTTGGGAAAATGTCTATTCATGTCTTCTGCCCATTTCTTAACTAGATTATTTATTTTTTGGATGTTGAGTTTTATAATTTGTTTATATATTTTGGATACTAAGTCTTTATCAGATATGTCACTTAGAAATACCTTCTCCCATTTTGTAGGTAACCTTTTAGTTTTGGTGATTGTTTCCTTCACTGTGCAGAAGTTTTTATTTTGATGAAGTCCCAATAATTTATTTTTGCTTTTGTTTTCCTTGCCTCAGGAGACATATCTAGAAAGAAGTTGCTACAGCCAATGTCAAAGAGTTTACTGCCTTTGTTCTCCTCTAGGATTTTTGTAATTTATCAGAAAATATTTGTAAATATTTGCTAAAAGGTCTTGTATCTAAAATATATAAAGAAAACAAAACACACAATTTAAAAAAAAAAACATTTTACATATACTTTTAGCAATATTTGCAAATACTTTTTGCCAGTATGTTGTTTGTTCTTGCATTTTCTTAACATCGATTTCAAAACAGTAGACATTTTAAATGAAGCCACATTATCAACTTTATTTTACATGGATCATGATTTGGGTGTTGTTTTTATAAACACTTATTGCCAAATCAAAGATTATCTAAATTTTCTCATGGTATCTCTAGAAGTTTTATGGCCTGGTAATTTACATTTAGATAAATGATCCATTTTGATTCAGCTTTTGTGAATTGTGTAACACAATTTCTAAATTATTACTTCTTTTGCATGTGGATGTTCAGCACGACTTGTTGTTGAAAGGCTATCCTTTCTCCATTGAATTGTATTTGCTCTTTATGAAATATCAGTTGACTATATATTAGAAAAGCCTTCTATAATCACCCTATAGATGATAGAAGCCCTCCCACTACAAATGCACACTAATTTTCTATGCATTTCTTTTGCTTTTGTCTTCTTCAGAAGCTTATTTCCACTTTACATAGAATATCCATATATATATATATATATATATATATATATATGTATATATATATATATATATATATATATATATATATTTGTTTATTGTAGGTTTTCTCTACTAAATATCAGTGACAGCAGTGACTTCACTTTACTGTCACTAGCACCTCTAACAGTATTTGGTACACAGTACCAAAACATATTTGTTGACTTATTGAATAAGTAAATAAAATAATTAATTAAAATATAATTTAAAGTCAACCAGATTAATTGAAACTCTTTTTAATTATGTGTGTCCAAAATTACCTGAGTAGCTTGAACTGTCATCTGTGACAAATAATATGTAAATACTATGCAAACCTCAATAAGTTTGGCATTTGAAAACAGATTTGAGAGCTTTGTAGATATAGTTATAGTAAGAACCATTTAAATACATAAGCAAAATTAACCAACCCTCCCTAGTTTACTCATGTTTTGCAAAGTATGAGTCAACTATTTATTGCATATAGAAACTTCCATTCACAAATAACATTTAATCACCCCAAAATATGTTGATATAATATAAATTGGCACCACACAAATTTCTGAGTAATATATTTAGATTATGACCTCTCCATAAACATAGTTATAAAAATGGCTAATTCTGGTGTTATATTCAGAAGGAACTTAATATACTTAGACATCTTTTGTTTATGAATCAAAGAATCACTTCTAAAATATCTAAAATCTTCACTTCTGTAAATTTTGAATCAGAATTGTTCAGGTTGACTTTATTATAACTTATTAGGTTTAAGTGTGCTATTTCTATTTCTTAAACAGGGAAACTAAAACATATTTCAAGAGTTTCACAGTTCTAGATTTTGGGTCTTTTTTTTACACAATTCATTAAATTTGGTCACAACATTTGGTCAAATGGCAATTTTTGAAAATGCAAAACAGGACAACTATGTCTGTAAGAGTTTATATCTCCCAAATTGACCATAAAGCAAAACATATCGTTACCTGGCATCACAAGCAAGAACTGCCATATGCTCACAGTTTCATTTCCATAGTGTTGCTTTAATATAAAATCCTAATTTAATATATTTTCTATTGTTTGTTAGATTATCCTTTTAGAGGTATGGGGTAGGGATATATAGAGGAAAATGAAGCAATACTTGATTAAAAATATTCAAAGTATTACAAAAATTGTATAGAGAACTACTGTCAAGTTTACATGTTTAGGATCCTTAATTAGGGAGATTTCCTGGCAAGGAACTCACCAAAGAAACAACTTTATCATAAACTTGTGGTTTATATTTGTCATTTTCAATAGGTAGTGATTGTAACAGTCAGTTGGACTATATATAACAGTATTCAGATTGCAATGAAAAATGAGAAAAAATTAAAAACTGATAGACATTTATTTTTTTCTGGATTTCTGAAGTAGTATAGACCATGATTTGAAATACAAAGTTAGAGAAGATACAGAATGAAATGAGATCCTCAATGGCTTTCACAGTACTTATACAATTTGACCTAATTTATCATAAATTTTAAAATTTCTCTCGAAAAAGAAAACAATGTGAAAATACTTATGAGCAAGGCTTTTAGCCATGTTATTATATAGACTATACATATAGATTATATAGAAAACTGAAAACATGATATACCCCACATTTTTGGATTTTAAAAATGAAATTTTGGTACATCTATATGATATGACATAAAAATAAAGTTACAGAATATTTATTGATATGGGAAAATGTTTACCACGTCTTGTTAAGTGAGAATTGGCAAATATTAGCTTTTCCTGTAAGACACCAATCGCATGAATGGATACTTTCTAAGTACACAATAATAAATGGAAATGTGTAGTCTGTTTTAGACATTGTAAGTGACCACCAATATTTTCAGTACTTTTCTCCTTCTAGGCACATAAGAAGAGTACACCTTTCTGTTCCCTTGAAGTAAGCTTAACCATATAAGTTGATTTGGCCAAAAAAATGAATAGGAATGACATTTGCTATTTCTAGGCAGAAATATTTAGCAGCCAGTACATGATTTTCCATGCTTACTTCCCCTGTAATCATAAACTTTAAAGTCTGATGTGGAGAATTTAGTGTCCTTAAAAATGGTGGAGGCTTTGTTCAGTGTATGTCCCTGAGTGAATATTGTATAGGCTCCCTACAAATATTTGTTTTACAGTTAGCCTGAGCAAGAAGTGAGCATTGCTGTTTTAAACCACTATGTTTGCAGTTTATTATTGCAAGATAATCCAACTGTGTTTACACAGTATAACATTTTTGGTGGATCTCTCTGCTTAAGAAATTATAAGTATTTTTTTTCTTCTGTGTTCTTTATCTGTTTTTTTTTTTTAAATATTCAGGATGGTCATACATTATTTATGAAATAATAATGAAGAATAAACCTTAATAAAGAAAAATTTTATATTAATGAGTTATGTTTTTGACATTTATATAAAATTTATTTTAATAGACCACCAATAACCTCTTTATTAAAGTCAGTATTTAAAAAAATTTTGATATGTCATTCAAGAAAAATATAATCATAGAATCTTGATAAGAATTCTTATGGATTACTGACATGTTAAATGTCAAATTCTTTTTTTTTAAGATTTTATTTATTTATTTGAGAGAGAGAGAGATAGAGCACAAGCAAGGGAGAGGCAGAGAGACAAGCGGACTCCCCGCTGAGCAGGGAACCCAACAAAGGGCTTGATCCCAGGACCCCAGGATCATGACCTGAGCTGAAGGCAGGCACTTAACCCAGACAAATCCTTATACAAAATTTTATCTTGCTAATGTACCAATATTTGCAACTTAATTGGGAAAATTGGAAAACATCAGAACATGAAGAAGATTGGACTAAAATTATGGGGAACCATCTACTTCTAACATGTTCTCTTAACATAAGAAAAAATATTTTAAATGCCTGAGAATACTTTCCTCAAATATTCTTTGAAAAAACTAACAATAAAAATATTCTATGAGAAAGCAACAAAATTCTCCCAGAACATAATAGCAGTTATAATTCATTGATACCTATTATGTGCCAGTCATTTTAGGTCCCCCATTGCTAATCCTCACAACAGCCCTTCAAGATTAGCGTTATCATTTCCATTCCATAAATGAAGAAAAGCAACTTGTTCAAAGCCATACATAAAACAATAACAGCAAAAATAAAGGAACTCTGAAGAACTCTATGTGCACAAATTTGATAATCTACATGAAATGGAAAAATTCCTTAAGAGACACAATTTGCAAAAAAAACTCACACAAGAAGAAATAGACAATCTGAAGAGGACTATATCCATTAAATAAACTGAATTGATAATTAATAATTTTCCAATGCAGAAAGGACGAGGACTAGATGGGATTGCTGGTTAATTCTACCAAACATTTAAGGAAGAAATTATAATAATTCTTTAAAATCTTTTTCAAAGGATAGAAGCAAAGTGAATACATCCTAATTCAGTCTGTAGGTCCATCATTGCCCTAATATCAAAACCAGAGAAAGACAGTACAAGAAAACTAGAGACCAATATCCTTCATGAACATAGATGTGTAAATCCTCAACAAAATATTAGTGAAACAGGGTGCCTGGGTGGCTCAGTTGGTTAAGTGACTGCCTTCGGCTCAGGTCATGATCCTGGAGTCCCGGGATTGAGTCCCGTGTCGGGCTCCCTGCTCAGCAGGGAGTCTGCCTCTCTCTCTGACCCTCCCCCCTCTCATGCTCTCTATCTCATTCTCTGTCTCAAATAAATAAATAAAATCTTTAAAAAATATATTAGTGAAACAAATCCAACAATGTATAAGAAAAAACTATACACCACAACCACATAGGATTTATCCCAGGTATACAAGTAGTATAGCACAGTAGGCTGTGCTAGTTTGGTGACAGGAAGTATAAGCAAACTCTGTACTCTCCCCTCAATTTTGTGTGAATCTAAAACTGTTCTTTAAAAAGTCTATTAAAAGAAGGTGACAATTCAAGTAAATAAACAATGATTCCGGTTTTTTTTTAATAAGTGGATAAAAGTGTCTCCAAAGATATACAAATGGCCAGTAAGTGCATGACGATGTATCCAACATCATCAGGGAAATGAAAATCAAAAACCACAAAGACATACCACTTCACACCCACTGGCATGGCTATAATAAAAAAGGCAGTCAACAACAAGTCTTGATGAAGATGTGGAGAAATTTGAATTCTCATACATTATTGGTAGAAGTGTATAATAGTACTGCCACTTTGGAAAAGTTTTAGAGTTCCTAAAAATTTAGACATCATGGTTCTTTGTGTCCCAGGAATCATGATTTTAGGTATATACTCAATTGAAAACATATATCCACACAAAAGTTAATTTATAAGTGTTCATAGCATCATTATCCGTAGTTGCCATAAAGTAGAAAAAACTCAAATGTCCATCAACTGATCATGGATAAATAAAATGGGATATATATCTATACAAGGCAATATTATTCAACCATAAAAAGAATGAAGTAATAATATATTTTACATTATGGATAAACCTGAAAACATGCTAAGTGAAAAAAAAAATCAGCCACAAAAATCTCATATGATTCCATTTATATGAAATGTGCTGAATAGGCAGATCTAGGAAAACAGAAAAGAGATTAGTGGTTTCCAAGGGCTAGGGAGGGGGAGAGTGAGAAGTTACTGCTAATGAGAACAATTTTTTGTCTCTCCAGTGTTCCATTCACTCTTTTCTTTTAGCAGTATAGACTGAGAAGATTTGTTTAACTTAACATGACACAGATGGCTAAAATTTACTACTAATTTACAAAAGGATCAGAGGCAATAACCCTTTGTTTTTCTTCTTGCTGGGAAAGGATTGTGTGTTGGAGGATATCATTGAGAGGATGTGACTGCCAGGTTACCCACAAGATAAACCCAGGCAATCGGAAGATCCCTACTCCCTCTCCTATCCTTGGAATTGCATTCCATCCATTATTACCACACTAGGAGCAGCTACAAGGATGAAGTGTTGAGAGAGTAAAGTGTTCTTGAGACCATCTGGATTCTATACATGACTAAACCCAGTTAATATAAGTTAAAAGTTCCATATAAACTTTTAAGATTCCAGCAGGTGGATGCAGCAATCATCAATTTATCTTGCAGCTGCCCAAGACAAGCTTTATATTGAGTTCCTTTGTTTATTAAAACTTCCACCTGCCAATTTGGAGGTCTCATTTTCTGGTCTCTTATTGCCCTCTGTATATGGGGGCCAGTTCAGATTTCACTCAGGGAACTCCCAAAGCTGCAAACCAACATTGTGGCAGTGACAAAGACCACTCTTATGTGACCACTACTGAAAATGCTTTGATTTTCAGAACAACAGATGTGAGTATGAAGAAACTTCCTTTTTTACCAGCTAAAGCCAACAACTGTTAACTGAGTCCTGATCATGCTCCAAATACTGGGGATTGTGTCACTATTATGATTTAGTAGGTAACTACAAATTATCTTGGGATCAGTGGTTTTCACAAAGCTAATTTCATTTTTTGTTGTTAATGAAGATGAAGAAGATGGTGATGATATTATTGATGTCATCGTCTTACTGATTTACCAAGAAAAGTTATTGGGATGAGTACCTTTTTGTTCCACCAGTGTTTAACAAGATTTTTTTATGATATTAGTGGAACTAAAAGCATATAGTATAAAGTAGTCATTATAAAATGAAAATTTGGGCGCCTGGGTGGCTCAGTTGGTTAAGCGACTGCCTTTGGCTCAGGTCATGATCCTGGAGTCCCGGGATCGAGTCCCACATCGGGCTCCCTGCTCGGCAGGGAGTCTGCTTCTCCCTCTGACCCTCCTCCCTCTCATGCTCTCTGTCTCTAATTCTCTCTGTCTCAAATAAATAAATAAAATCTTAAAAAAAAAAAAAAAGAAAATGAAAATTTGTATATTAGAAATGGAGCTTACTAGTTATGTAACTTTAGGGATGTCCTTTTCTCTTCAATTTCTTTATTTGTACATCAGTGACAATAATGCCTGTGTTAAAGTTTGGTGTGTTGAGTAAATTAACATATTAAAATACCTGGCATTTTTTTTCTGGCATATAGACGATGCTCAGTAAAAAACAGTTCCCATGGTGCCTGGGTGGCTCAGTTGGTTAAGCATCTGAATTGTGATTTTGACTCAGGTCATGATCTCATTGTCATGAGATCCAGCCCTGCATCCAACTCTGTGCTCAGTGGGGAGTCTGCTTGAGATTCTCTCTCTCCTTCTACCCTTCTCTCTGCCCCTCCCCACGCTCTCACTCTCTCACTTTCCAAAATAAATAAATATTCCATTGTATATATGTACCACATCTTCTTTGTCCATTCATCTGTTGAAGGGCATGTCAGTTCCTTCCACAGTTTGGCTATTGTGGACAATGCTGTTATGAACATTGGGGTGCATGTGCTCCTTCTTTTTACTCTATCTGTATCTTTGGGGTAAATACTGAGTAGTGCAATCACTGGGTCATAGGATAGCTCTATTTTTAACATCTTGAGGAACCTCCATACTGTTTTCCAGAGTGGCTGTACCAGCTTACATTCCCACCAACAGTGCAAGAGGGTTCCCCCTTTTCCATAACCTTGCCAACACTTATGGTTTCCTGTCTTGTTAATTTAGGCAATTCTAGCTGGCATAAAGTGGTAGCTCATTGTGGCTTTGATTTGTATTTCCCTGATGGCTAGTGATGTTGAACATTTTTTCATATGTTTGTTAGCCATTTGTACTACTCAGCCATCAGAAAGGATGAATACCCACCATTTACATCGACATGAATGGAACTGGAAGGGATTATGCTAAGTGAAATAAGTCAAGCAGAGAAAGACAATTACCATATGGTTTCATTCATATGTAGAACATAAGGAATAGAGTGGAGGACCACAAGGGAAGAGAGGGAAAACTGAATGGAAAGAAATCAGAGAGGGAGACAAAGCATGAGAGACTCCATACTCCAGGAAACAAACTGAGGGTTAAAAAAGGGAAGGGGGCAAGAGGATGAGGTGACTGGATGATGAGTATTAAGGAGAGCACGTGCTGGGATGAACACTGGGTGTTATATGCAACTAATTGTTGAACACTAAAAAAAAATAAAAATTAAAAATTAATAATAAATAAAATAAATAAATCTTAAAAAAACAATTCCTACTGAAGAGTAATATTACTTAGTAGGAATTGTAAAGACTCAATGAAGCATTACTAAGAGACAAAAAGTAAAATGCAAGAAAATTGGTTAATTTTTCAAAAATCAATTTAGCATCTAGTTTCAAATTGTGCAAAAATTAAATTACATTTGGATTAAAACTTCAAATATTTTACATAAAACTATAAATATATTAAAATAAAGGTCAATATTTGTAAGAATTCTGTATGAAGATTTCCTAAATTTTAGTGAATTAAATATATCCCCCAAATGGTACATTTCATTACATTGAAATGGAAACCTTTTCAATGAAAAACACCATAAATAGGGGAGCCTGGGTGGCTCAGATGGTTGGGCATCTGCCTTCGGCTCAGGTCATGATTCTAGGGTCCTGGGATCGAGCCCCGCATCGGGCTTTCTGCTCAGCGGGGAGCCTGCTTCTCCCTCTCCCTCTGTCTCCCCTCTGCTCATGCTCTCTCTATATATATATCTCTGTGTCTCAAATGAATAAATAAAATCTTAAAAAAAAACATAAATAAAATAAAATTATAATATAATTGATAGGCTTGTATAACCTATATGGAGGCTATATGAATATTGGAATCATGGATTTTTTTTTCTGCTCTATGTAATTTTCCTTACTTTCTATTTTTTAACAATGAGTTTTGTCTATAATTATAACCAGAGAAAATATAATTATGCACACACACACACATACACACAAAACACAAGTATTTTGTGTCAATGACATGAGTTCAGGTCCCAGTTTTATCACTTAATTCTATGTAATCTTTTTTTTTTTAATAGAGATTGAGAGAGAGAGAGAGCATGTCTGAGCAGGGGGGAGGGGCAGAGGGAAAGGGAGAGAGAAAATTTTAGGGAGGCTCCATGCCCAAAAGTGCAGAGCCCAACAAAAGGCTTATTTGTACAACCCTGAGATCATGACCTGAGCTGAAATCAAGAGCTTAACCCACTGATCCACCGAGGCATCTCTGTGTAATCTTTATTTAGCAAGTTACTTAACTTCTCTGATCCTTAGTTTGTTCATCTGTAAAAAGAGGAATGGTGTCTATCTTTCAGGACTATTTTGAGAATTATAAAAATAAGTCTAAACTTCCTAACAAAATATGCAAAAATAATGAGACTGCCCTCTTTTTCCTATTTATATTTTCTTGTCCTATACTCCACCTTTGTCCCATTCCATACCACACACTGAAAATGCCTCAAAATAAATATTCAAATCAAGCTAGTTAGTAACAATTGAATATGGATTGCCTCATTTAGACAGTTTTTGAATAAGGCCAATTTACAGTCTGCTGATGTCCCTGATGATATAGGGCCCACCATGTTGATAATTAATGCATTTCTTAGTAATGTGAGAACTAAGCAAACTATATAAAGGCTCACAAGTTACTGGGTTGAGAATGCTGCTGTAGATAATTACCATTGACTAGGGAGTCTTTTCTTATTTCAGTTAGTTACAAAAGATAAAATGCATGGCATAGTTTTGCAAACTGTAGAGGCAGGTATTTAGTCTTATGGGCTCCTCTCCAGAACACAGAACAACCAGGTTTCTGGTAATATCTCATGTGGCTCTGTCCTTGTTCATGTCAGTAAAGATTCTATAGCTGACTTCAATGTTAACAAAAAAGAAAGCCTATTATATTTGCCAATAATATACAACAAATGCACAGTTATATTACATAACAGACTTATGATTCAAAATGGCCTTAATAAGCTAAGGTGATTAAGGAAAAGAATTAATGTTAAGTTCTTCATTTCTGTTTATAAATAGACACTTGAAAATGTGATGTGCACAAAACAATGTGAGTGGTTTTAAGGACTATCCTAGAAAGAATTTCTATACAGAAATAGAGACTGTGCAGGATGATCAACCAGGGCCTTTATGACTCAATTTCCTTGAGCCTATGTTTCTAAAAAATTGATCTCCTTTTCTTTCTAGTCATCTCTTCTAAAAATAACTAAAATCTTTGCCTAAGGTTTTGCCAAAAGTTGTCAGTTCACCAGTTCAGAACTAGACTGGGAACACACAGGAACTCCCCTAAATGCCAGCAGTGCTTTTTCCACTACCACACTAAGGCTTCCTTTGGCAGTTAATGGAAAGTTACCACTGGGATATTCATTCACCTGCAGTCTTATTTCTCCACCTCTCTCTCTCTATTTAAGCTATTTTTTAATGCATTCTTTGTAGTGACCAGTATATATCTGGGCACACACCAGCAATTGATAAATATATAATATATTTAGGAAGAATCCATGCACTTACCTGTTTTTATGTCAATTTTTTCTATTTCTGCTTGTTCTATTTTTTAATTTATTTTCTTTAATTTAAATTTAATTACTTAACATATAGAGTATTATTAATTTCAGAGGTAGAGTTCAGTGATTCATCAGTCTCATATAATACCCAGTGCTCATTACGTCATGTGCCCTCCTCAATGTCCATCACCCAGTAACCCCATCCCTCCACCCACCCCTCCAGCAATCCTCAGTTTGTTTCCTATGATTAAGAGTCTCTTATGGTGCAGGAAACAAACTGAGGGTTGCTGGAGTGGGGGGTGGGGTGGGAGGGATGGGGTGACTGGGTGATAGACACTGGGGAGGGTATGTGCTCTGGTAAGCGCTGTGAATTGTGCAAGACTGTTGAATCTCAGATCTGTACCTCTGAAACAAATAATGCAATATATGTTAAGAAAAAAAAGAAGAAGAAGAAGGTAGCGGGAGGGAAAGAATGAAGCGGGGGAAATCGGAGGGGTAGACGAACCATGATAGACGATGGACTCTGAAAAACAAACAGGGTTCTAGAGGGGAGGGGGGTGGGAGGATGGGTTAGCATGGTGGTGGGTATTGAGGAGGGCACATTCTGCATGGAGCACTGGGTGTTATGCACAAACAATGAATCATGGAACACTTCATCTAAAACTAATGATGTAATGTATGGGGATTAACAAAAGAATAAAAATAAATAAAAAAAAAAAAAGAGTCTCTTATGCTTTGCCTCCCTCTCTGATTTCATCTTGTTTTATTGCTCCCTCCCTTCCACTATGCTCCTCTGCTTTGTTTCTCAAATTGCACCTATGAATGAGATCATATGATAATTGTCTTTCTCTGACTTATTTCACTTAGCATAATACCCTCTAGGTCCATCCACATCATTTCAAATGGCAAGATTTTTTTTTTTTTTGATGGCTGATTAGTATTCCACGGTGTGTGTAAATATATATGTATATTTGTGTGTGTGTGTGTGTCTGTGTGTATATATATATATCTCACATCTTCTTTATCCATTCATCTGTCAATGGACATCTGGGCTCTTTCCATAGTTTGGCTATTGTGGACATTGTTGTTATAAACATTGGGGTGAAGGTGCCTCTCAAAATCACTACATTTGTATCTTTGGGGTAGATACCTAGTAGTGCAATTGCTGGATCATAGGGTAGCTCTATTTTCAACTTTTTGAGGAACCCCCATACTGTCTTCCAGAGTGGCTGCACTAGTTTGCATTCCCACCAACAGTGAAAGTGGGTTCCCCTTTCTCTGCATCATGGCCAACATCTGTCATTTCCTGACTTGCTAACTTTAGCCATTCTGACCAGTGTGAGGTGGTATCTCATTGTGGTTTTGATTTGTATTTCTCTGATGCCGAGTGATGTGGAGAATTTTTTCATGTGCCTGTTGGCCATTTGGATGTCTTCTTTGGAGAAATGTCTGTTTTTGTCTCCTGCCTATTTCTTTTTTTTTTTTTTTAAGATTTTATTTATTTATTTGACAGAGAGAGACACAGCGAGAGCAGGAACACAAACAGGAAGAGTGGGAGAGGGAGAAGCAGGCTTCCTGCTGAGCAGGGAGCCCGATGCGGGGCTCGATCCCAGGACCCTGGGATCATGACCTGAGCCGAAGGCAGACGCTTAACGACTGAGCCACCCAGGCGCCCTTCCTGCCTATTTCTTGATTGGATGATTTGTTCTGTGGGTGTTGAATTTGATAAGTTTTGTTTTGTTTTTTTATAGATTTTGGATATTAGCCCTTTATCTGATATGTCATTTGCAAATATCTTCTCCCATTCTGTCAGTTGTCTTTTGGTTTTGTCAACTGCTTCTTTTGCTGTGCAAAAGCTTTTTATCTTGATGAAGTCCCAATAGTTCATTTTTGCCTTTGTTCCCCTTGCCTTTGGATATGTGTCTAGCAAGAAGTTGCTGCAGTCGAGGTCATAGAGATTGGTGCCTGTGTTTTCCTCTATGATTTTGATGGACTCCTGTCTCACATTTAATGTAATCCCTAGCAAAATACCATCATTTTTTTTCACAGAACTGGAACAAATCATTCTAAAGTTTGTATGGAACGACAAAAGATCCCGAATAGCCAAAGGGATGTTGAAAAAGAAAACTGAAACTGGTGGTATCACAATTCTGGACTTCAAGCTATATTACAAAGCTGTAATCAAAACAGTATGGTACTGGCATAAAACCAGACATATAGATCAATGGAACAGAACAGAGAACCCAGAAATGGATCCTCAACTCTACGGTCAAATAATCTTGGACAAAGCAGGAAAGAATATTCAATGGAAAAAAAAAAAAAAACAGTCTCTTCAACAAATGGTGTTGGGAAAATTGGACAGCCATATGCAGAAAAATGAAACTGGACCATTTTCTTACACCATACACAAAAATAGACTTGCCCTGTGTTTTTCAATAAAAATTTAAAAAGCTATTAAGAATGGAACTCATATGTTACTCTTTATTCTCTACGCATTTATATTTTTAAAAATCTTGGGGTGCCTGGGTTTCTCAGTCGTTAAGCATCTGCCTTTGGCTCAGGTCATCCTGGGATCGAGCCCCGCATCGAGACCTGCATCAGGCTCCCTGATCCATGGGAAGCCTGCTTCTCCCTCTCCCACTCCCCCTGCTTGTGTTCCCTCTTTCGCTGTGTCTCTCTCTTTCAAATAAATAAATAAAAATCTTTAAAAAAAAATCTCAGTCTGGGGCACCTAGGTGGCTCAGTCGGTTAAATGTCTGTCTCCATTTCAGCTCAGGTCATGATCTCAGGGTCCTGAGATGGAGCCTCATGTCAGGCTCCATGCTCAGCACAGAGTCTGCTTGAGATTCTCTCTCTCCTTCTCCTTCTGCCCCTCCCCCTGCTCGCTTTCTCTCTCTCTAAATTGATTAATTAATTATTAAAAAAAAACTCAGTCTTTCTTTTTGTACTAGAAAGTATAAGTAATAGGAAATTGCTTCCATAAGCCTTTATATTCATATAAACATTTTTACATTAAGGGCTGGCATAGACTGGAATTTGTTTAATTGTTTATATTCACAGTTTCTTGTAGCCATTTGAATTCCTCCTATTGAGAAAAGGTTGAATTGATCAGAATATTCTGAATTGCATATGCATTATGAAAGAACAGCTATGTCTTATAATTCCAGGTTAAATGACATTAAAGTGCATTATCCTATGTTCACATTGTGCATTTTACAGTATAGCCATGTTATTTCAGAGCTATGTGACCTTAAAGCAATGGAGAATTCAGAAGCTTTGACATGACAGCCACTATAAAAGAGCAATAGGAAGAACTGCCTTGCACTTTTATATGTAACTCTTAAAAGTGATACTTGACAGTTCACTTTTATTTTTTTAATATTTTATTTATTTATTTGAGAGAGAGAGCACGTGTGCACAAGCAGGGGGAGTGGTAAGCAGAGGAAGAGGGAGAAGCAGGATCCCCGCTGAGCAGGGAGCCTAACATGGGGCTCAATCCCAGGACACTGGGATCATGACTCAAACCAAAGGCAGATGCTTAACTGACTGAGCCACCCAGGCATCCCAACAGTTCACTTTTAGTATAGGTGAATTATTGGGGTAATTATGTTTTGTTTAAGAAACTCATAAATTCTTAGGACACTTGTGCACAAATATTTTTGGAGCCTAAGCGGCCATTTCATCTCTTCCTTCTATACCACCCTTTAGAAAAAACCTTGCATTGACTTTGAAGTTACCCTTCTAACCCTGATCCCATTTTCTGAACATGAAGTCCTGCCATAGGAACAACAGCCAAAGATGTAGTGTGGGAAATTGTTTCTCAGTGTAGCTCTTTTTAATGCTCCTCCTTCTGACTCTCTTTATTGTGTTTACATCTCACTGAGCTTTCTTTTGACATCTCTGAAGAGTATGTTTCCCTAAAAAGACAGATAGGCCCCGCGAGATTCCTATCAAAAACATATAAACCAAAAATGTGGTATTAATGACTATCATTACCCCAATAAGAAAATCTAAAATGATAACGTTAACTTTCCTCTTCCTCTTTCTAATATTTATATTTAGATAGGAGCAAAAATAACCCCTTCATAAATGTATTCAGTTGACGGACTTTATAGCATTACCATGGGAGCCAAACTTATTCTCTACAGACCCCTTGGGTTCAAATCTTTAAGTGTTGTCTGTCATATCTATCACAATAAATTAATATTGCTGTCAAAAGCACAGGCAAAGTTGCTACATCCACACTGTCCTGAATCACTGCCCATATGCGAAGGAATGAAAATTTGTTAAGCCCTCTTTTTCCAACTGTTTCTAGTTCATGGTGTTCAATCTCTCTGAGAGTTTGTTTTCTCCTAGCTGGATTATTTCTAGTTAAGTGACTGATTGATCCTCTCTTGAAAATATGATAAAAAATATGATAAAGAATGAGCATGGCTTCAAGTTTCATGCCTCCAAGAAGAGAGTGGCATCTTCAGGCACTTTGGCAAATAGATGAGAGAGCTCTTTTTTTTCTTTCTTTCTTATTTTTTAAATTTTATTATGTTATGTTAATCACCATACATTACATCATTAGTTTTTGATGTAGTGTTCCATGATTCATTATCTGCGTATAACACCCAGTGCTCCATTCAGTACATGCCCTCTCTAATACCCATCACCAGGCTAACCCATCCCCCCACCCCCCTCTCCTCTAGAGCCTTCAGTTTGTTTCTCAGAGTCCATAGTCTCTCATGGTTTGTCTCCCCCTCTGATTTCCCCTGCTTCATTTTTCCCTTCCTGCTATCTTCTTCTTCTTCTTCTTTTTTTTTTTTTTAACTTGTATTATTTGTTTCAGAGGTACAGGTTTGTGATTCAACAGTCCTACACAATTCACAGCACTCACCATAGCACATACCCTCCCCAATGTCTATCACTCAGCCACCCCATCTCTCCCACCCCCCAACACTCCAGCAACCCTCAGTTTGTTTCCTGAGATTAAGAATTCCTCATATCAGTGAGATCATATGATATCTGTCTTTCTCTGATTGACTTATTTCACTCAGCATAATACCCTCCAGTTCCATCCATGTCATTGCAAATGGCAAGATTTCATTCCTTTTGATGGCTGCATAATATTCCATTGTGTATATATACCACTTCTTCTTTATCCATTCATCTGTCGATGGACATCTTGGCTCTTTCAATAGTTTGGCTATTGTGGACATTGCTGCTATAAACATCAGGGAACACGTACCCCTTTGGATCCCTACATTTGTATCTTTGGGGTAAATACATAGTAGTGCAATTGCTGGGTCATATGGCAGCTCTATTTTCAACTTTTTGAGGAAACTCCATACTGTTTTCCAGAGTGGCTGCATCAGCTTGCATTCCCACCAACAGTGTAGGAGGGTTCCCCTTTCTCCACATCCTCACCAACATCTGTCGTTTCTTGACTTGTTAATTTTAGCCATTCTGACTGGTGTGAGATGATATCTCATTGAGGTTTTGATTTGGATTTCCCTGATGCCAAATGATGTTGAGCACTTTTTCACGTATCTGTTGGCCATTTGGAGGTCCTTGGAAAAATGTCTGTTCATGTCTTCTGCCCATTTCTTGATTGGATCATTTCTTCTTTAGTTATTGAGTTTGATAAGTTCTTTATAGATTTTGGATACTAGCCCTTTATCTGATATGTCATTTGCAAATATCTTCTCCCCTTTCTGTTGGTTGTCTTTTGGTTTTTTTGACTGTTTCTTTTGCTGTGCAAAAACTTTTTATCTTGAAGTCCCAATAGTTCATTTTTGCCCTTGCTTCCCTTGCCTTTGGCAATGTTTCTAGGAAGAAGTTGCTGTGGCTGAGGTCAAAGAGGTTGCTGCCTGTGTTCTCCTTTAGGATTTTGATGGACTCCTGTCTCACATTTCGGTCTTCCAACCATTTTGAGTCTATTTTTGTGTGTGATGTAAGGAAATGGTCCAGTTTCATTCTTCTGCATGTGGCTATCCAATTTTCCCAACACCATTTGTTGAAGAGACTGTCTTTTTTCCATTGGACATTCTTTCCTGCTTTGCCAAAGATTAGTTGACCAGAGAGTTGAGGGTCCATTTCTGGGTTCTCTATTCTGTTCCATTGATCTATATGTCTGTTTTTGTGCCAGTACCATACTGTCTTGATGATGACAGCTTTGTAATAGAGCTGAAGTCTGGAATTGTGATGCCACCAGCTTTGCTTTTCTTTTTCAACATTCCTCTGGCTATTCAGGGTTTTTTCTGGTTCCATACAAATTTTAAGATTCTTTGTTCCATTTCTTTGAAAAAAGTTGATAGTATTTTGATAGGGATTGCATTAAATGTGTAGATTGCTCTGGGTAGCATTGACATCTTCACAATATTTGTTCTTCCAATCCATGAACATGGAACGTTTTTCCATTTCTTTGTCTCTTCCTCAATTTCTTTCATGACTATTTTATAGTTTTCTGAGTATAGATTCTTTGCCTCTTTGGTTAGATTTATTTCTAGGTATCTTATGGTTTGGGGTGCAATTGTAAATGAGATTGACTCCTTAATTTATCTTTCTTCTGTCTTGTTGTTGGTATATAGGAATGCCACTGAATTCTTTGTATTGATTTTATATCCTGCCACTTGACTGAATTCCTGTATGAGTTCTAGCAGTTTTGGGGTGGAGTCTTTTTGGTTTTCCACATAAAGTATCATATCATCTGCAAAGAGTGAGAGTTTGAATTCTTTGCTGATTTGGATGCCTTTTATTTCTTTTTGTTGTCTGATTGCTGTGGTTAGGACTTCTAGTACTATATTGAATAGCAGTGGTGATAGTGGACATCCCTGCCATGTTCCTGACTTTAGGGGGAAAGCTCTTAGTTTTTCCCCATTGAGAATGATATTCACTGTGGGTTTTTCATAGATGGCTTTTATGATATTGAGGTATGTATCCTCTATCCTTATGCTCTGAAGAGTTTTGATCAAGAAAGGATGCTGTACTTTGTCAAATGCTTTTTCTGCATCTATTGAGAGGATCATATGGTTCTTGTTCTTTCTTTTATTATTGTATTATATCACATTGATTGATTTGCAGATGTTGAACCAAACTTGAAGCCCAGGGATAAATCCAACTTGGTTGTGGTGAATAATCATTTTAATGTACTGTTGGATCCTGTTGGCTAGTATTTTGGTGAGAATTTCTGCATCCAGGTTCATCAAGGATATTGGTCTATAATTCTCCTTTTTGATGGGGTCTTTGTCTGGTTTTGGAATCAAGGTAATGCTGGCCTTATAAAACAAGTTTGGAACTTTTCCATCCATTTCTATTTTTTGGAGCAGTTTCAGAAGAATAGGTATTAATTCTTCTTTAAATGTTTGGTAGAATTCCCCTGGGAAGCCATCTGGCCCTGGGCTCTTGTTTTTTGGGAGATTTTTGATGACTGCTTTAATTTCCTTAGTGGTTATAGGTCTGCTTAGGTTTTCTATTTCTTCCTGGTTCAGTTTTGGTAGTTTATACATCTCTAGGAATGCATCCATTTCTTCCAGATTATCTAATTTGCTGACATATAGTTGCTCATAATATGTTCTTATAACAACACCCTGACATCTAATAGTAAAACTTATGAGTCTCAGAGATAAAGAGAAAATCCTGAAAGCAGCTTGGGATAAGAGATCTGTAACCTACAATGGTAGAAACATTAGATTGGCAACAGACCTATCCACAGAGACCTGACAGGCCAGTAAGGACTGGCATGATATATTCAGAGCACTAAATGAGAAAAATATGCAGCCAAGAATACTATATCCAGGTAGGCTCTCATTGAAAATGGAAGGAGAGGGCGCCTGGGTGGCTCAGTTGGTTAAGTGACTGCCTTCGGCTCAGGTCATGATCCCGGAGTCCTGGGATCGAGTCCTGCATTGGGCTCCCAGCTTGACGGGGAGACTGCTTCTCCCCTGACCCTCTCCCCTTTCATGCTGTTTCTCTGTCTCTTTCTCAAATAAATAAATAAATAAAATCTTTAAAAAAAAAAAAAGAAAAGAAAATAGAAGGAGAGATAAAAAGTTTCCAGGACAAACAAAAACTAAAGGAATTTGCAAACACAAAACCAGCCCTACAAGAAATATTGAAAGGGGTTCTCTAAGCAAAGAGAGAGCCTAAAAGCAACATAGACCAGAAAGGAACACAGACAATATACAGTAACAGTCACCTTACAGGCAATACAATGGCACTACATTTATATCTTTCAATAGTTACCCTGAATGTAAATGGGCTAAATGCTCCAATCAAAAGACACAGGGTATCAGATTAGATTAAAAAACAAGACCTATCGATATGCTGTCTGCAAGAGACTCATTTTAGACCTTAAGACACCCTAAGATTGAAAGTGAGGGGGTGGAAAACCATTTACCATGCTAATGGACACCAAAAGAAAGCTGGGCTGGCAATCCTTATATCAAACAAATTAGATTGTAAACCAAAGACTATAATTAGAGATGAGGAAGGACACTATATCCTACTTAAAGGATCTATCCAACAAGAAGATCTAACAATTGTAAATATCTATGCCCCTAACATGGGAGCAGCCAATTATATAAGCCAATTAATAACAAAAGCAAAGAAACACATTGACAACAATACAGTAATAGTGGGGGACTTTAACACCCCCCTCACTGAAATGGACAGATCATCTAAGCAAAAGATCAACAAGGCAATAAAGACTTTAAATGACACACTGGACCAAATGGACTTCACAGATATATTCAGAACATTCTATCCCAAAACAACAGAATACACATTATTCTCTAGTGCCCATAGAACATTCTCCAGAAGAGGGCGCCTGGGTGGCTCAGTTGGTTAGGCGACTGCCTTCGGCTCAGGTCATGATCCTGGGAGTCCCGGGATCGAGTCCCGCATCGGGCTCCCTGCTCGGCGGGGAGCCTGCTTCTCCCTCTGACCCTCCCCCCTCTCATGTGCTCTCTGTCTCTCTCATTCTCTCTGTCTCAAATAAATAAATAAAATCTTAAAAAAAAAAAAAAAAGAACATTCTCCAGAAGAGATCACATCTTAGGTCACAAATCAGGTCTCAACCAGTGCCAAAAGATTGGGATCATTCCTTCCCTATTTTCAGACCACAATGCTTTGAAACTAGAACTCAATCACAAGAGGAAAGTCGGAAAGGACTCAAATAACATGGAGGCTAAAGAGCATCCTACTAAAGAATGAATGGGTCAACCAGGAAATTAAAGAAGAATTAAAAAATTCACGAAACAAATGAAAATGAAAACACAACTATTCAAAATCTTTGGTATGTAGCACAGGCAGTCCTAAGAGGAAAGTATATAGCAATACAAGCCTTTCTCAAGAAACAAGAAAGGTCTCAAATACACAACCTAACCCTACACCTAAGGGAGCTGGAGAAAGAACAGCAAATAAAGCCTAAACCCAGCAGGAGAAGAGAAATAATAAAGATCAGAGCAGAAATCAATGAAATAGAAACCAAAAAAAACAGTAGAAGAGATCAACGAAACTAGGAGCTGGTTCTTTGAAAGAATTAACAAGATTGATAAACCCCTGGCCAGACTTATCAAAAAGAAAAGAGAAATGACTCAAATAAATAAAATCATGAATGAAGGAGGAGAGATCACAAACAACACCAATGAAATACAAACAACTTTTTTTTTTTTTTAAATATGGTCTCTTCAAATCAAGGACACTGAGATACAGCCCTTCCTCCCCCGCCCCAGGTATAGACATAGTCCTGCTTCTATGCAAAGAAAGGTATAGATTTGCTTTTTTATTTGCCAAAATGTTTATTTTTTAAAAAATTATTTATTTATTTATTTGACGGAGCGAGCACGCGTGAAAGTGCGTGCAAGCAGGGGGAGAGGCAGGCAGAGGGAGAGGGAGAAGCAGGTTCCCAGCTGAGCAAGGAGCCAGGGCTGAGCAAGGAGCTGGAGGTGGGGCTCAATCCCAGGACCCTGGGATCATCTCCTGAGCCAAAGGCAGACGCTTAATTGGTTGAGACACCCAGATGCCCCCAGAATGTTTATTTTTAATAGCATTTATGTTTGACAGCAATGTGGCTATCATCAACTAATCTTATCTTTCTTTATTTAGTAGTATTTTTCTACCCCCTCAGGGAACCTTTGATTCTCCCTCTCATTCTGCCTTGATTAGGACACAATAGATCACCCTAAAAGGTTTCAATAACTTTGAATCTTCAAAAAATGTTTTGATCTTAAAATTTAAGCTCAGCATATCAATATTTCTCCAGCAAAAATAAAGTTGTTTTTCCAGATACCCTGCTTCATATAAATATATAGAACAGACACATTCACAATAATTCATATTGCAAGATGATAGATTCAAAGGAAGTTATCTTTAAATTCAAAGTTTTCTCAAGCCTACTCCATGATTGATATAATTGAGTAATGCTCAGTGTTACCACAATGAGGCAGTGTTATGCAGTGGTAAAAAGTACAGGTCTTCAAGTCAACTATAAAGAAATTTAAACTGGGCTTTCTCTTACCAGGTTTACTCTTCTGTGAAATGGGAAGAATAATAACTAACTCAAAGGAGTGATGTTAAGATTAAAGTATTAGTATACCATCTTACACTCAGTGTAAGTGTTCAATAAATGACAGCTTAATAACAAAACCAAAAGAGCAAGGTGCTTGTATACAAATAAAGCAGACTCAAAATACAGAGCTTCTAATGTAACACACACACAAAACCAATGATAATAATGACCTTCACTTTACTAGCACATATACTCCATAAATAAATGTATCAATGGATCACTTGGATGGAAGCGGAGTCCCCATCTTCCTCCCCTGAACCTTGTCCTCTCTCCCTTTGAATGTTTGTTTTTAAGAGAGTTTTATGATTTAAATCACAACTTGATAAACGGCCACTGCTTTTTAGAAATGCCCAAAGAAATGTCAGCTGTGGTTGTGTGATCCTGCAAAGGGGACAGAAAAGGGAATGTGTCATAGGCCTGTGCCTTATCAAGTCCCAGAGAAAGGAGTTGTTCTAACTGCTTCATACTCTCACCACTATCTTGGGAACAGGCTGAAGGTAAAGAAGACGTAGGGCAAAACAACCTGATGTTGCAAGTCAGTCAGGATTTCTCACTTGTTTCCTGGGACTGGGGATGTTAAGTAAGTCCATATTTAAAGTGACAAAAAGCTTTGGAAACTCAACTGAAAGAAAAGTTTATCTCAGCTTTCTTGAAAATCTAAGCCATGATCTTCATGGCACTTTAGTTTTCTCTTAAGGTCACAAAGATGTTAAGTACACACATCTTCCTGTGCTTATCAAGGAGCATAGGGACTCAATAGAAATGAGGGACTTTATATAATTATGTATACATTTATTAAGGTGCCAAGAAGTGAGGAAAGGGAAGTTGGAGAAAAGCTAATTGTGTCTGCTGCTGGAAGGACATGATCTGGATGCAAAAATTAAAAAAAGGAATAGTAAAACTGAAATATTGTTCATGTTAGAGAGAAAAGAAACTATACTTCTTTATAGTGAGGGAAAGACAAGACAAAATAAATCTATAGATTAACATTAAAAATAAATAAGATTATCATTGACTATGCTCCTGCTGCAATATAGTTACAGAATATTACAATTGGCACATAGTAGGTGGGTAATAACTATGTAATGAATTAATAGAAACTTCAATAATTTGTATGATCTAATTTAGAGAAATCAGTTCAATAAACATTTATTGAGAACCTATTATGTGCAGGTAGATGAGGGATAAAATTGCAAGTCACAGGACCCAATCACCAAGGACTCACAATCTATGATAATTAGTCAAAGTCTCATTTTACTGATATGACTTTTTTCCCTTGTAAACCTGCAAGACTTCTTGAAATAGAGCAAAATTTCAATGTATAGTGATAAGTGCTTACAAGAATATCTGCACAAGAAACATCTCCCGACTAGACTGCACTGTGCTAGACATTTCCAAAACAATCATCAATTTTTTTCTTCATTAAATTAAACCAATATGCTATTTGGGAAGGTTAAACATTATCAGGAATGAGTTTGCCAAAGGGATCTATTATCTTCCAGTTATAAATAGTCTGATAAGGGGAAAATAATATAGATACAATTTAATTTTGAAAAAGTTAAGAATTATAGGATTTTAGAGCTGAAAAATACTTTTATTTTATTTTATTTTTAAAGATTTTATTTATTTATTTGTCAGAGAGTGGGGGGAGCAGCAGTCAGAGGGAGAAGCAGGGTCCCTGCTGAGCAAGAAGCCCAATGTGTGACTCAATTCCAGGACCGCGGGATTACGACCTGAGTCAAAGGCAGACGCTTAACTGACTGAGCCACCCAGGCATCCCTGAAAAATCCTTTGAGCATTTAATCCAATGGTCAAATTTTATAGAAGTGGATACTAAGAACCTAAAAGACTGAAAGTCAAAAATGAGTTAGAAAGGGAAATAAGATTTAAACTCAGACCATCTGAATCTCAGTTCCGTGCTAATTCTTCTATTCTTGCCATCCTGAAGGAGACATTCAGTTCCATACTTTATTCCAATGCAAGTAATGGACAAAAGTTGCTAAAGATCAACTTGATATACCTAACCATTTTGTCTACAGATGACTTCGAAAATGATGACCTCATGGGCCAAATAGTGTCACAAATATGTTTGACCTATACATTAAACCGTTTTTGTATTATTTGTGAGCACTTTATTTTTATTTTTATTTAATATTTTGTTTTTATTTAAATTTTAGTTAACATACAGTGTAACATTAGATTCAGGAGTAGAATTTAGTGATTCATCACTTACACATAATACCCAGTGTTCATTGCAAGTGCCCACCTTAATATTCATCACCCATTTAGGCCATCCTCCACCCACCTCCCTCTATCAACTCTTAGATTGTTCTCTATTATTAAGAGTCTCCTTTGGTTTGCCTCCCTCTCCTTGCATTCCCTTTCCCCTATATTCATCTGTTTTGTTTCTTAACCTCCACATACGAGTGAAATCATATGGTATTTGTCTTTCCCTAACTTATTTCACTTAGCAAAATACACTCTAGCTCCATCCAAGTCATTGCAAATGGCAAGATTTCATTCTTTTTGATGGCTGGGTAATATTCCATTGTGTATATATACTACCTCTTCTTTATCCACTCATCTGTTGATGGACATCTGGGCTCCTTCCATACTTTGGCTATTGTGGGCATTGCTGCTATAAACATTGGGGTGCATGTGCCCCTTAAAATCAGCATTTTTGTATCCTTTGGACAAATGCCCAGTAGTGCAATTGTTGGGTCATAGAGCAGTTCTATTTTTCACATTTTATGGAACCCCAAACTGTTTTCCAGAATGGCTGCACCAGTTTGCATTCCAATCAACAGTGCAAGAAGGTTCCCCTCTCTCTGCATCCAGGCCAGCAACTGGTGTTTCTTGTGTTGTTAATTTCAGCCATTATGACAGAAATGAGGTGGTATCTCATTGTGGTTTTGATGTGTATTTCCCTGATGATGAGTGATGTTGAGCATTTTTTCATGTGTCTGCTAGCCATTTGGATGTCTTCATTGGAGAAATGTCTGTTCATGCCTTCTGCCCATTTCTTGACTGGATTTTTTGTTATTTGTGTTGTGGAGTTTGATCTTTTTTTTTTTTTTTAAAGATTTTATTTATTTATTTGAGACAGAGAGAATGAGAGACAGAGAGCATGAGAGGGAGGAGGGTCAGAGGAAGAAGCAGACTCCCTGCCGAGCAGGGAGCCCGATGTGGGACTCGATCCCGGGACTCCAGGATCATGACCTGAGCCGAAGGCAGTCGCTTAACCAACTGAGCCACCCAGGCACCCCTGATAAGATCTTTATAGATTTTGTATACTAGCCCTTTATTTGATATGTCACTTGCAAATATCTTCTTCCATTCCTTAGGTGGACTTTTAGTTTTGTTGATTGTTTCCTTCACTGTGCAGATACTTTTGATGAAGTCCCAATAGTTCATTTTTGCTTTTGTTTCCCTTGACTCTGGAAACATGTCTAATAAGAAGTTGCTGCAACTGAGGTCAAAGAGGGTTTTGCCTGTGTTCTCATCTAGGATTTTGATGGATTCCTGTCTCACATTGAGGTCTTTCATCCATTTTGAGTTTATCTTTGTCTATGGTATTAGAGAATGGTCGAGTTTCATTCTTCTGTATATAGCTGTCCAGTTTTCCCAGCGCCATTTATTGAAGAGACTGTTTTCCATTGCATATTTTTTCCTGCTTTGTCAAAGATTAGTTGACCATAGAGTTGACTGTCTATTTCTGAGTTCTCTATTCTGTTCTATCAACCTATGTGTTTGTTTTGTGCAAGTACCACACTGTCTTGATGACTACATCAAGACAAGTTGCTTTGTAATACAGCTTAAAGTCCGGAATTGTGATGCCTCCAGCTTTGGTTTTCGTCTTCAACATTATGTTGGCTATTCAGGTTTTTTTCTGATTCTATACGAATTTTAGGATTGTTTGTTCCAGCTCTGTGAAAAATTCTGGTGTTATTTTGATGAGGATTACACTGAATATGTAGATTGCTTTGGGTATCAGACATTTTAACCATATTTGTTCTTCCAATCTATAAGCATGAAATGTCTTTCCATTTCTTTGTGTCTTCTTCAATTTCTTTCATAATTATTCTGTAGTTTTCAGAGTACAAATCTTTTACCTCTTCGGTTAGTGTTTTTTTTTTTTTTTTCCCCGTAGGTATCTTATGAGTTTTCGTGTAGTGGACAATGGGATTGATTCCTTGATTTCTCTTACTGCTGCTTCATTATTAGTGTATAGAAATGCAACAGACTTCTGTGCATTGATTTTATATCCTGTGATTTTGCTGACTTCCTGTATCAGTTCTAGTAATTTCTTGATAAAATCTTCTTTTTTTCTACATAGAGTATCCTATTGTCTGCGAAGAGTGAAAGTTTGACTTCTTCCTTGCCAATTTGGATGCCTTTTATTTCTTTTTGTTGTCTGATTGCTGAGGCTATGACTTCCAGTACTATGTTGAACAAAAGTGGTGAGAGTGGACATCCCTGTCATGTTCCTGACCTTAGCAGAAATCTCTCAGTTTTTCCGCATTGAGGATGATATTAGCTGTGGTCTTTCATATATGGCCTTTATGATGTTGAGGTATGTTTCATTTATACCTACTTTCTTGAGCATTTTTATTAAGAAAGGATGCTGTATTGTGTTAAATGCTTTTTCTGCATCCATTGAGAGGATCATATGGTTCTTATCCTTTCTTTTATTAATATGGTGTATCACCTTGATTGATACACAGATGTTGAACCACCCTAGGAGCTTAGGAATAAATACCATTTGATCAGGGTGAATAATCCTTTTAATGTACTGTTGGATCTGATTAGCTAGTATCTTCTTGAGAATTTTTGCATCCATGTTCATCAGGGATATTGGTTTGTAATTCTCCTTTTTAGTGGGGTCTTTGTCTGGTTTTGGGATCAAGATAATGCTGGCCTCATAGAATGAGTTTGGAAGTTTTCTTTCCATTTCTATTTTTTGGAACAGTTTCAGAACAGGTATTAATTCTTCTTTAAATGTTTGGTAGAATCCCCTTGGGAGGCTATCCAGCCCTGGACTGGTGTTTTTTGGGGATATTTTTTTTATTATTGATTCAATTTCTTTGCTGGTTATGGGTCTGTTCAAGTTTTCTACTTCTTCCTGTTTCAATTTTGGTAGTTTATATGTTTCTAGGAATTGATCCATTTCTTCCAGATTGCCCAATTTGTTGGCATATAATTGCATATAATATTCTCTTATAACTGTATTTCTGCGGAGTTGGTTGTGATTTATCTTCTTTTTTATTTATGTGGGTCCTTTCTCTTTTCTTTTTGATACGTCTGGCTAAGGGTTTATCGATCTTGTTAATTCTTTCAAAGAAACAGCTCTTAGTTTCCTTTATCTGTTCTACTGTTTTTTTTTTTTTTCCAATTTCTATATCATTTATTTCTGCTCTAATCTTTATTATTTCCCTTCTTCTGTTGGTGTTAGGCTTTATTTGATGTTCTTTTTCCAGCCACTTTAGGTGTAAGATTAGGTTGTGTATTTGAGACTTTTCTTACTTCTTTAGGAAGACCTGTATTGCTATGTACTTCCTTCTTAGGACTGCCTTTGCTGCATCCCAAAAGTTTGGGACTATAATGTTTTAATTTTCCTTTGCTTCAATGTGTTTCTTTTTTAATTCTTCTTTAATTTCCTGGTTGACCCATTCATTTTTTAGTGGGATGTTCTCTAACCTCCATTTATTTGTAGTCTTTCCAAATTTTTTCTTTTGGTTAACTTCAAGTTTCATAGCATTGTGTCCTGCAAATATGTATGCTATAATTTTAGTCTTTTTGTACCAGTTGAGGCCTGCTTTGTGACCCAGTATGTGATCTATTCTGGAGAATGTTCCATGTGCATCCAAAAAGAATATGTATTCTACTGCTTTAGGGTGAAATACTCTGAATATATCTGTTAAGTCCATCTGTTCCGGTGAGTCATTTATAGCCCTTTTTTCCTTGTTGATCTTGTTGCGATGCTTGGTCTATTGCTGTGAGTGGGGAGTTGAAGTCCCTAACTATTATTATAGCATTAGCAAAGAGTTTCTTCATGTTTGTTATTAATTGATTTGTATGTTTGGTTGTTCCCACGTTAGGGGCATAAATATTTACAATTGTTAGATTTTCTTGTTTTATGTACCCCTTTATTATGATATAGTGTCCTTCTTCATCTCTTATTACAGTCCTTGGTTTAAAATATAGTTTTATATGTGGCTATGCCAACTTTCTTTTGATGTCCATTAGCATGATAAATGGTTCTCCACTACCTTACTTTCAATCTGGAGGTGTCTTTGGGTCTAAAATGAGTCTCTTGTAAGCAGCATATCAATGGGTCTTGTATTTCTATTCATTCAGATACCCTATGTCTTTTGATTGGAGCATTGAGTCCATCTAAATTCAGAGTAATTATTGAAAGGTATGAATTTAGTGCCATTTTATTACCTATAAAGTTGCTGTTCCTGTAGATTGTCTCTGTTCCTTTCCAGGCTTTGTTACTTTTGGTCTCTCTTTCCCACTCCAAGGGTCCCCTTCAAAATTTCTTGCAGAGCTGGTTTAGAGTTCATTAACTCCTTTAGTTTTTGCTTGTCTTGGAAACTCTTTATCTCTCTTATTCCGAATGACAGCCTTGTTGGATAAAGTATTCTTGGCTGCATATTTTTCCCCATTTAGCACATTGAATATAACATGCCAGTCCTTTCTGGCATGCCAGGTCTCTATGGACAGGTCTGCTGCTAACCTTATGTGTCTACCCTTGTAAGTTAAGGACTTTTTTCCCTAGCTGCTTTCAGAATTCTCTCTTTATCTTGTATTTTGCAAATTTCACTATGGTATGTTGTAGTGTTGACCTGTTTTTGTTGATTTTAAGGGGAGTTCTCTGTGTGTCTTGCACTTGAGTGCTTGTTTCCTTCTCCAGACTAGGGAAGTTCTCAGCTATAATTTGTTCAAATAAACTTTCTGCCCCTTTTTCCCACTCTTCATATTCTGGGACTCCTATGATACAGATATTATTTTGCTTTATGGAATTGCTGAATTACCTAGGTCTACCTTCATGATCTAATAGTTTCTTTCCCTCTTCTTTTCAGCTTATTTTCCATAATTTTAATTCTATATCACCTGTTCTCTCTTCTGTTTCTTCAATCCTCATTGTGATTATACCCAGTTGGTTTTGCATCTCAGTTATAGCATTTTTTACTTCAGCCTGAATAATTTTTAGGTCTTTTATCTCTGCAGCACAGGTATCTCTGGTGACTTCTACGCTTTTTGTCAAGTCCAGCTAGCAGTCTTATGACTGTTGATCTGAATTCTTTTTCAGATACATTGCTTATATCTGTTTTCAGCAAATCTCTGGCTATGATATCTTCCTGACCTTTCTTTTGGGGAGAATTCCTCCATCTTGTCATTTTGGCTGTTTCTATCTTTTGTGTGTTATGAAAACTTTTTATATTTTCTGAGTTTCAGACTAATGCTATATTAAATAGAGGTCATACACTGTCCAGGGCCTGGCACTTCAGGAAGTGTTTCTGGTGTGTACTGTGTGCACTATGCTGTTTCATATTGGCTGTTCTTTCCCACTGGTCAGTCTTCTGCAGAGTTCCTACTTGCTTGCAGCGGGGAATGTTTGGACCTTCATCTAGGTGTGCTTTTATTGTTTGTTGAAAAAAGCTTGGAAAAGAAATTTAAAAAAAGCCTGCCTAAAAAAAAGAGAGAGAGAAAGAGAGAGAAAGAAAAGGAAAAGGAATGGGAAAAAAAAAGACAATCAACAAAACTATAAGCCTGATTCCAAAGAAAAAGGGGAAGAAAAGAAAAAGAAAAAAAGAAGAAGCCTGATCCTCCCCCCCCGCAAAAAAAAAAAAAAAAAAGAGAGAGAAAGAAAAGAAATAATAAAACAACCAACCAAACAAACAAAAAAACCTATAAACCTGATTCCAAAGAAAAAGAAAAAGAATTTAAAAAAAATACAGCCTGGTCTTATTTCCAGCAGAACTGAAGGGGACACTTTGAAACAATATATGATCAATAGATGTGATGCATATGACATACTGCCTGTGTTGCTCTTCCAAGGGAGAGGCCCAATTTGCTGGCTCAGAGTCACTCCTACCCAGGTTAAAAAAACACTTGCCAAGCACAGGAGGGCAGAGTTTGACGTAAACAGTTCCCACTTTCACTGGGGTCACTGTGTTGCTCTCTGAATTTCAACCTTATTGGTAGCGAGGGTAAAATGTTACCACCCCACTCTCTTGTCCCCAGACAGGGGATCTCACACCCCTAGCTATTCAGGAAGCCCTCACAGAAAAGCAATGGCCATCAGCATGCCCAGGACCACAGCTTTCCTGCATTTTATCTTTGGTGCAGCTGGGATTCAAAACTCCAAATCTCCTGTGTTTTATCTTTGACAAACAGCTGGGATTCAAAACTCCAGATCTTAAAGGAGCCAGCACAGTTCAGATCTGCTCCCTCCTCCAGACTGGAGCCTCTCTGCACTCTGAAGAGTGCCCTTTGCCCCAGAAAATAGTCCCATGGTGGTGTGATGCACAGAATCCATGGTGTGGCACCATGAAAAGAAGCAACCAGGTTATCCACCCTCTGCACATGCTTTTGCCCCTACCAATGAAAGGGCATTTGCTGGTGCCTGCAGGGTCTTTTGTCCTTGGAGAGGCAATATCCCCTCTTCAAAATGTACTACAGGAAGAGGAACAATCTCTTCCAATGTGACCCAGGAGATCCTTACACCACTCTGTGTGTGCCTGGGCCAGAGCCTTCCTTTTCCCCAGGAACACATGCTACAGCTCCACTCCAGTGAAAGTTGTGCACTTCTAAAACCTCAGAGTTTGAGCTGTACTGACTGTTTGCAAAAGACGTGCAATACTCAGTTGCCCTGTCTCCCCAGTCTGTAGTCTCAGAGGTTTCTTATGTGAACCCAATGCTGCACTCTCTCAACACCCCCTCTTTCTCTCCCTTTTCTCTCCCCACAAAAAGGGTCTCCTTACCTCTGTAGCACAGCAATTTTGTCTCTTCCCGAATTCACTTCCATGTCCTTGCACCTACTATGCTGTTTCCCACCAACTGTGCAGATCCTTCTACCAGTCCGCAGATTGATTTCCTGGGTGTTTCAAGGGATCTGACCTCAATACAGTCGTGTTTGAGGGACAAGGAAAGACCAGTGTCCCCTACTTCTCCACCATCTTAACTCCTCCAGATTTTATTTAATTTTTTAATTTATTTTTAAAAATTTATTTATTTTAGGGAGAGAAAGAGAGAGTTGGGGTGAGGGACAGGGGGAGAGAGAATCTCCAGCAGACTCTACACTGACCATGGAACCCAACATGGGGCTCAATCTCATGACCCTAAGATCATAACCTGAGCTGAAAACCAAGAGTCAGATGTTTAACCAACTGAGCCACCCAGGCTCCCCCATATTTTATTTTTTAAATAGACTCCATGCCCAGCACAGAGCCCAACTTTGGGCTTGAACTCACGACACTGAAATCAAGACTTGAGCTGAGATCAAGAGTCAGACACTTAAGCAACTGAGGAAAACGGGCACCCCTTGCTAACATTTTAAATTAAGGATTTCTCATTAAAAAAAAACCAAAGAGATTATAGGGTTCCCTTGAAAAATAAGATCTTGGCACGCCTGGGTAGCTCAGTTGGTTAAACGGCTGACTTTGGCTCAGGTCATGATGCCAGGGTCCTGGGATTGAGCCCCACATTGGGCTCCCTGCTCAGCAGGGAGCCTGCTCCTCCCTTTCCCTCTCCCCCTGCTTGTGTTTCCTCTTTCGCTGTCTCTCTGTCAAATAAGAAAATAAAATCTTAAAAAAAAAAAAAAAGATCTGAAAACAGAGCTCTCAAGCCCGAATGGCAAAAATTGACCAGAGCTGGGTAGTAAATTCCACCATCAAACAGACATGTGTGTTTCAGTTTACCAATTTCCAATGATCTCTATTGGATCTTACACATAACCTGGTTCACTCATTTATATACTACATATTCTTGTAGCCCTAAGGTTTTGAGTTTGTGACTTCTGGAATCAATTCTAAATTAAAGATTTCAAATTTAAAAATCCTGTGGCTTCAAAGCTATTAAATAATAATAAAATCAGAAACATGAAGTGTCTAACACTATAGAAAGATGATTAAAAACTCAATGTGAAGAGAGGGGGAAAAGATAGTGGAGGAGTAGGGGACCCTATTCCAACCACTCCCTGGAATTGAGCTGGTTATCTACCAGACCATTCTGAACACCCATGAAATCACTCTGAGATGTAAAATGATATATCTGGATCTCTACAAACAGAATATCACAGGCGATTGGTTTTGAGGTATGAAGCAGAGAACCGTGATTCTGCGGGCAGATATTGGAAGATAAATGGAAGACAGAGGGAGCTGTGGGGATCCTGCAGTGCCAGTGAGCAAAAGCCTTCTATGCTTGGGACACGGCACAGACTTGTAGACCTGTAGCGGCAGGAAAAGGACTTTAGGGAAGCCCCACAGACCGAAACCTGGAGCTGCAGGGCCCCATCAGCAAACTGGAGGCAGCTGGCAGTTTTAGAAGCACAAAGGGCAGAGACAAACCCCCACATCCTGACCTGTAGATGAGGACTGGGAGCCATGCTGAGGGGCGCACAACCAAGGACACCGCAGTTTATAGCAGCACGGACAGAAACGGAGATAATGTGGCCTGAAGAGCTCACTGAAGAACAGACTGTGATCTCTCTGCTCTGAGGCAGAGGGTTGGAAATGATTTCTTCTGCTCTGACTCTCAGAAGAGACGCGGAAAGCCAGCAGACAAAGCCACCAGAAAACAAAAGCCCCAAAAAACCGGTTTTCACTGAGCCCATCCCCTGCCACAGGGGGCAGGGCAACTCTGCCCAAACAGGGTTGCCTGAGTAACAGTGCAGCAGGTCCCTCCCCCAGAAGACAGGCTGGGAGAACAAGAGGACAACAACCCTAAGGTCCCAGGAATACAGGTGCATCTTGCTTGGGTTCTGGTCAATAATTTGGACTCTGTACATTCCCTCAACCACCACTCAACAGAATGACTATGAGGAAGAACCACCAAAATAGAAAAACTCAGAGACTGTGACTTCTGATACAGATTTAAAAATGGATACAGATATAAACAAGATGTCAGAAATGGAATTCAGGGTAGAAGTTGTGAAGAGAATAGATACAATGGAGAAGTCAATTGATGGTAACAAAGAGTCTCTAAGGGCAGAAATGAAAGCTGAACTGACAAAACTTAAAAGTGCTATCAATGAGATCCAATCCAATCTAGATAATCTAACAGCTAGGGTAAGCGAGGCAGAAGAATGAATTCATGACCTGGAAAACCATTGAATAGATAAAAAAGGAAAAGAGGAGGCCAGGGAAAAACAACTCAGAATCCATGAAAACAGAATCAGAGAAATAAGTGACATCATGAAACATTCCAATGTAAGAATTATTGGAATCCCTGAGGGGATGGAGAGAGAGAGACGACTAGAAGATATATTTGAGCAAACTGTAGCTGAGAACTTTCCTAATCTGGGGAATGAAACAAACATTCGTGTCCTAGAGGCAGAGAGGACCCTGCCCAAGATCAAGGAAAACAGGCCAATGCCCTGGCATGTAAAATTAAAACTCGCAAATCTTAGAACCAAGGAAACCATCTTAAAAGCAGTTGGGGGAAGAGATTCCTTATGAACAGAGGGAGGAAAATCAGAATAACATCAGACTTATCCACCAAGACCTGGCAAGCCAGAATGGCCTGGCAAGACATAATCAGGGTACTAAATGAGAAGAACATGCAGCCAAGAATACTTTATCCAGAAAAGCTGTCATTTAGAATGGATGGAGAGATGCAGAGCTTTGAAGACCGGCAGAAATTGAGACTATGTGACCACCAGGCGGAACTGCAAGAAATAATTAGGGGGGTTCTATAAAAGGAGAAAGACCCCAAGAGTGATATACAACAGAAATTTACAATGACAATCTATAAAAACAAGGTCTTCACAGGTACCATAATGACAATTAATTCATATCTTCCAATATTCACTCTCAGTGTGAATGGCCTAAATGCTCCCATAAAACGGAACAGGGTTGTAGATTGGATAAAAAGACAGGACCCATCCATATGCTGTCTACAAGAGACTCATTTTGAGCCTAAAGATACATCCAGACTGAAAGTGAAGGGATGGAGATCGACCTTCATGCCAAGAGACCTTAAAGAAAGCTGGGGTAGCAATTCTTATATCAGACAAATTAGATGTTAAGATAAAAACTATAAAGACACAGAAGGACACTATATCATTTTTAAAAGGTCTATCCAACAAGAAGATCTAACAATGGTAAATACCTACGACCTCAACATGGGAGCAGCCAACTACATAAGCCAACTGTTAACCAAAATAAAGAGTCCTATTGATAATAATACATTAATTGTAGGAGACCTCAATACTCCACTCTCAGGAATAGACAGATCGTCTAAGCAGAAAATCAACAAAGAAACAAGAGCTTTGAATGATACATTGGACCAGATGGACCTCATAGATATTTACAGAACATTCCACCCTAAAACAACAGAATACTCATTCTTCTTGAGTGCACATGGAATGTTCTCCAGAATAAACCACATACTGGGTCACATATCAGGTGTCAACCAATACCAAAAGATTGAGATTATTCCCTGCACATTCTCAGACCATAATTTTTTAAAACTGGAACTCAATCACAAGAAAAAAATTGGCAGAGATTAAAACACTTGGAAGCTAAAGACCACTCTGCTCAAGAATGTTTGGGTCAACCAGGAAATCAAAGAACTTAAACAATGCATGGAAACCAATGAGAATGAAAACACATCAGTCCAAAACCTATGGGATACTGCAAAGGTGGTCTTAAGGGGGAAATACATAGTCATCCAAGCCTCACTCAAAAAAAAATAGAAAAATCCCGAATTCACCAACTAACTTTATACATTAAAGAACTGGAGGAAAAGCAACAAACAATGCCTAAGCCACTCATTAGAAGAGAAATAATTAAGATTAGAGGAGCGATCAATGAATTCAAAACCAGAAACACAGTCGATCAGATCAACGAAACTAGAAGCTGGTTCTTTGAAAGAATTAATAAGATCAATAAACCACTGGCCAGATGTATCCAAAAGAGAAAGGACCCAAATTAATAAAATTATTAATGAAATGGGAGAGATCACGACTAACACCAAGGAAATAGAAACAATTATTAGAAATTATTATTGACAAGCATATGCCAAAAAATTGAGCAACCTGGATGAAATGGATGCCTTCCTGGAAAACTATAAACTGCCAAGCCTGAAACAGGAAGAAATTGACAACCTGAATAGGTCAATAACCAGTAATGAGATTGAAGCACTGATCAAAACCTCCCAAAAAACAAGAGTCCAGGGTCTGTTGGATACCCTGGGGAATTCTACCAAACATTTAAAGAAGAAATAATACCTATTCTACTGAAGCTATTTCAAAAAATAGAAACAGAAGGAAAGCTTCCAGACTCATTGTATGAGTCCAGGCTTCCCTTGATCCCCAAGCCATGCAAAGACCCCATGAAAAAGAATTTCAGACCAATATCCCTGATGAATATGGATTCCAAAATCCTTGAGAAAATCCTGGCTAATAGGATCCAACAATACGTTAAAAGGATCATCCACCACAACCAAGTGGGATTTGTCCCCAGGATGCAAGGGTGGTTCAACATTCACAAACCAATCAGTGTGATAGAACACATTAATAAGAAGAGAGAGAAGAACCATATGGTCCTCTCAATTGATGCAGAAAAAGCATTTGACAAAATACAGCATTCTTTCCTGATTAAAACTCTTCAGAGTGTAGGGTTAGAGGGAACATTCCTCAAGTTCATAAAATCCATCTATGAAAAACCCACAGCAGATATCAATCTCAATGGGGGAAAGCTTTCCCTTAAGAACAGGAACACGTCAAGGATGCCCACTCTCACCACTATTGTTCGACATAGTACTAGAAGTCTTGGCAACAGCAATCAGACAACAAAAAGAAATAAAATGTATTCAAATTGGCAAAGAAGAAGTCAAACTCTTTCTCTTCACAGATGACATGATAGTTTATGTGGAAAACCCAAAAGACTCCACGCCCAAATTACTAGAACTCATACAACAATTCTGTAATGTGGCTGGATACAGAATCAATGCACAGAAATCAGTTGCTTTCTTATACACTAACAATGTACTATAGAAAGTGAAATTAGAGAAATGATTTCATTTACAATACCACCAAACCATAAGATACCTCAGAATAAACCTAACCAAAGAGGTAAAGGATCTATATTCTAGGAGCTACAGAAGTCTCATGAAGTAAATTGAAGAAGACACAGAAAGATGGAAAAGCATTCCATGCTCATGGATCAGAAGAACAAACATTGTTAAAAGATCTATGCTACCCAGAGCGATCTATACCTTCAATGCTACCCTGATCAAAATTCCAGTGACATTTTTCAAAGTGCTGGAATAAACAATCCTAAAATTTGTATGGAATCAGAAAAGATCCCAAATTGCCAAGGAAATGTTGAAAAATAAAAAAGAAATTTGGGGGCATCATGTTGCCCGATTTCAAACTTTATTACAAAGCAGTGATCACCAAGACAGCATGGTACTGGCACAAAAACAGACATATTGACCAATGGAACAGAATAGAGAACCCAGATATGGACCCTCAACTGTATGGTCAAATAATCTTTGACAAAGCAGGAAAAAACATGCAATGGAAAAAAGTCTCTTCAGTAAATGGTGCTGGGAAAATTGGACAGCCACATGCAGAAGAATGAAACTTGACCATTCTCTAACACCATACACAAAGATAAACTCAAAATGGATGAAAGACCTCAATGTGAGACAGGAATCCATCAAATTCCTAGAGGAGAACATAGGCAGTAACCTCTTTGACATTGGCCATAGCAACTTCTTTCAAGATACATCTCCAATGGCTAGAGAAGCAAAAGCTAAAATGAACTTTTGGGACTTCATCAAGATAAAAATCTCTGCACAGCAAAGGAAACAGTCAGCAAACTAAAGAAGCAACCCACAGAATTGGAGAAGATATTTACAAATGACACTACAGACAAAGTGCTGATTTCCAAGATCTATAAAGAACTTCTCAAACTCAACACCCAAAAAATAAATAACCAGATCAAAAAATGGGCAGAAGACATGAATAGACACTTCTCCAAAGAAAACAAACAAATGGCTAGCAGACACATGGAAAATGTTCATCATCATTAGCCATCAGGGAAATTCAAATCAAAACCACATTGAGATACCACCTTACACCAATTAGAATGGCAAAAATTGACAAGGCAAGAAATAACAAATGTTGGAGAGGTTGTGGAGAAAGGGGAACCCTCTTACACTCTTGGTGGGAATGCAAGTTGGTACAGCCACTTAGAAAACAGTGTGGAGGTTCCTCAAAAATTTAAAAATAGAGCTAGCCTATGACCCAGCAATTGCACTCCTGGGTATTTACCCCAAAGACACAGATGTAGTGAAAAGAAGGGCCATATGCACCCCAATGTTCATAGCAGAATTGTCCGCAATAGCCAAACTGTGGAAAGCGACAAGATGCCCTTCAACAGAGGAATGGATAAAGAAAATATGGTCCATATATACAATGGAATATTACTCAGCCATCAGAAAGGATGAATATCCAACTTTTGCATCAACATGGATGGGACTGGAGGAGATTATGCTCAGTGAAATAAGTCAAGCAGAGAAAGTCAATTATCGTATGGTTTCACTTATTTGTGGAAAATAAAGAATAGCATGCAGGACATTAGCAGAAAGAAAGGTAAAATGAAGGGGGAAATTGGAGGGGTGACGAACCATGAGAGACTAGGGACTCTGAGAAACAAACTGAGGGTTTTAGAGGGGACGGGGTTGGTTGATGGGTTAGCCCGGTGATGAGTATTAAGGAGGGCATGTACTGCATGGAGCACTGGGTGTTATATGAAAACAATGAATCATGGATCACTACTTCAAAACTAATAATGTATTGCATGGTGACTAACATAACATAATAAAATTAAATTAAATTTAAAAAACTCAATGTGATATTATTATAAATATTTCTACAGTGAGGTTCTTTTATTCCTTAATTAGTTAGCAAAAGTGATTTAAAATAAAAAATATGTTAAACCAAATGCCCAGTAATAAAATAATTTACAATGACACATTAACACATTTATGGAGATGATCATATCTCAGATGATCTATAAAAGCAGCAGCTGGTTCTTTGAAAAGATCAATAAAAAATTATAAACCTTTAGCCAAACTCATCAAAAACAAAAGAAGAAGAAGAAAAAGAAAGAATGAAAGAAAGAAAGAAAAAAAGGAGAGAATTCAAATAAAATCAGAAATGAATGAGGAGAAATAACCAACATCACAGAAATGCAAAGGATTATAAGAGAATATTATGAAAAATTGTATGCCAAAAATTAGACAACCTAAAAGAAATAGATAAATTCCTAGAAACATATAACCTTCCAAAACTAAATCAGGAAGAAATAGAAAATTTGAACAGACTAGTTACTAACAATGAAATTGAATGAACAAAAAAAGTTCCAACAAAAGTCCAGGACCAGATGGCTTCACAGGTGAATTCTACCAAACATTTAAAGAAGAATTATTTCTTCTTAAACCTTTCCAAAAAATGGAAGAGGAAGGAAAGATCCCAAACACATTCTATGAGGCCAGTATTACACTGGTACCCTAAACTAGATAAAGATACTATGAGAAAGAAAAAAAGAAGAAAGAAGAAAGAAAGAAAGAAAGAAAGAAAGAAAGAAAGAAAGAAAGAAAGAAGAAAGAAAGAAAGAAAGAAAGAGGAAGGAAGGAAGGAAGGAAGGAAGGAAGGAAGGAAGGAAGGAAGGAAGGAAGGAAACTATATACCAATATCTCTGATGAACATAAATGTAAAAATCCTCAACAAAATGTTAGCAAACTGAATCCAACAATTCATTAAAAAAATCATTCACCATGATCAAGTGGGATTTATTCCAGGGATGCTTGGATTCAGTATTAGCAAATCAATTAACAAGATACATCACATTAACAGGAAAAACATTAAAACCATACGATCATTTCAATAGGTGCAGAAAAAGCATTTGACAAAGTATAACATCCATTCATGATTAAAAAAAACTCTCAACAAAGTAGGTTTACACTTGATATTAGCCAAAAGGCCGAGAAGCGATCAATAAAGTAGGTTTAAAGGAAACATACATCAGCACCATAAAGGATATATATGAAAAACTTTCAGCTAACATCATACTCAGTGGGGAGAAACTGAGAGCTTTTCCTCTAAGATCAGGAACAATACTAGCATGTCCACTCTCACTACTTTTATTGAACATAGTAATGATAGTCCCAACCACAACAATCAGACAAGAAAAAAATAAAATGCATCCAAATTGGTAATGAAGTAAAATTTTCATTATTTGCAAATAACATAATAGTATGTATAGAAAACCCTAAAGGCTCCACTGGAAAACTACCAGAATTGATAAATGAATTCAGTAAAGTCACAGGATACAAAATTAGTATCCTGTTGCATTTATATACACCAATAATGAAATATTAGAAAGAGAAGGAAATAATCCTATTTATAATTGCACCAAAAATAATAAAATACCAAGGAATAATCTTAACCAAGTAGATGAAATACCTGTACTCTGAAAACTATAAAACACTCATGAAAAAAAGTGAAGATGACATGAACAAATGGAAAAAGAGTCCATACTCATGGATTGGGAGAACAAATATTGTTAAAATATCCATACCACCCAAAGTAATCTATAGATTTAATGCAATTCCTATCAAAATACCAACAACATTTTCCAGAGAACTAGAATAATCCTGAAATTTGTATGGAACCACAAGAGACCCTAAATAGCCAAAGCAATCTTGAAAAAGAAGAATAAAGTTGGAAGTATCACAATCCTGGATTTCAAAATATACTACAAACCTGCAATATTTAAAACAGTATGGTACTAGCATAAAAGTATACACATAGATCAACAGACCAGAATAGAGTCCAGAAATAAACCCATGCTTTTATGGTCAATTAATCTACCATAAAGGAGGCAAGAATATACAATGGGAAAGAGTCTCTTCAACAAATGGTGTTGGAAAAACTGGACAACAACATACAAAAGAATGAAACTGGACTACTTTTTTACACCATACAAAAAAAATAAATAAATAAATTCAAAATGGATTAAGGACGTAAATGTGATACCTGAAACCATAAAAATTCTAGAAGAGAGCACAGGCAGTAATTTATCTGACATTGGCCATAACTATATCTTTCTAGATATGTCTTTGGAGACAAGGGAAACAAAAACAAAAATAAATTATTGGGACTACATCAATATAAAAAGCTTCTGTGCAACAAAGGAAACCAACAAAACAAAAAGACAACCTACTGAATAGAAGATATTTGCAATAACCCGATAAAGGGTTAGCATCCAAAATATATTTAAAAACTTATACAACTCAACACAAAAAACCACAAATAATCCAATTAAAAATGGGCAGAAGACATGAACAGACATTTCTCTAAAGACATCTAGATGACCACCAGACACATGAAAAGATGCTCAACATCACTCATCATCAGGGAAATACAAAACCACAATGAGATATCACATCACACCTTTCAGAATGGCTAAAATCAAAAGACAAGAAATAATAATTGCTAGTAAAGATATGGAGAAAAAGGGATGCCCATGCATTGTTGGTAGGAATGTAAATTGGTGTAGCCACTGTGCAAACAGTATGGAGGCTCCTCAAAAACTTAAAAATATAATTACCATATGATCCAGTAATTCCACTACTGGGTATTTACCCAAAGAAAATGAAAACACTAATTTGAAAATATATATGCACCCCTATGTTTATTGTAGCATTATTTAAAATAGCCAAGATATGAAAGCAACCCAAGTGTCCATTGATAGATGAATGAATAAAGAAGATGTGGTATATATATACACTATGAAATTTTACTCAGCCATTAAAAAAAAAAAAAGGAAATCTTGCCACTTGCAATAACATGGATGGACCTAGAGGATATAAGGCTAAATGAAATAAGCCAGTCAAAGAAAGACAAATACCACATGATTTCATTCATATGTTGAGCTTACAAAAAAAAAACAAATGAAAAAAGAAAAAAAAAAAGAGAGAGAGACAATCAATCAAAACAGACAAATACAGAGAACAAACGGGTGGTTGCCAGAGGAGAGGTAGATGGAGATTTGAATGAAATTTATAATGGAAGTTAAGAGTATATTTACTTTGATGAGCACTGAGAAATGTATAGAATTGTTGAATCATTATATTGTTCACCTGAAACTAATATAACACTGTATGTTAATTTTACTTGAATAAAAAAAATACACAGTTAAAAAAAAAAGCACGTTAAATAAGATGCCCAGTAATGAAATAATTTATTATGACATATTTACATGTTTATCAAAGGATTAGGGAAATTTCTAACATTGAAAATAATCTGTGCTTTGGTTGCAAAACATACAATAACATTTCAGTTAAACTATGGTACAACAAAAGTTGAGGAACTATTATTGTTTCAGGATTCCAAGCTGCAATTTATATACTTATGGTACAACATTTTACTACAGTGCTAATAAAGCCTAGTATAAGCAGATAACTAACCAATTATGGGAAGTACAAGAGTACAAGCAGAGATGGCTACTCCATAATCTAATGCCAAGACCACTGGCTAAAAAAGTAAATAAATGCATTAATCATTTCTTTTGTCCACATAATGTTTTATAACTGGCTTGACTACTTTGAGAAAACATCATTTGTCTGCAATGATCTGATTTTTTTCATTTTTAAAAGATTTATTTTTTTGAGAGAGAGATAAAGAGAGAGCATGAGCAGGGGGGAGGGCAGAGGAAGAGAGCAAGAGAGAAAAAGAATCCCCAGCTGACTCCTCACTGAGCACAGAGCCTGACATTGGTTCGATCTCACAACCCTGAGATGATGACCTGAACCAAAATCAAGAGTTGGAGCTTAACCAACTCAGCCAGCCAGGTGCCACTGGTCTGATATTTTAGAATCATATTTGTAGAACACTATAGAATTATAACTTGATCTGAAATAGAAGACATTTTCTATTTTTTTTTATCTTTTAGGCCAAATAATTTAAAAAGGAAAAATTATCTCATGTATTCTTGGCCTTAGTATATCAATTCCCCCAATTCTGCTGAAAATCTGCTTCTGCATCACTGTAACCCTAGTAAGTGGACTATATACTTTCACTGCCTCTTTCACTGAACATACAAAGACTATTTATTTTAAAACAAGAAAAGAATGGGTAAATCAACAATGTAAGGTGAAATCAAATCTCCTAGTACAAAGTACATTCTTTCTTCCATAAATAATATATAGTTGTCATCATAAAGAAATACATAGATTTAGTTTTTATTTTCCCTTTTGCAGATCCTCCTGTAGACCTGAATTATGTACAGCTTAAAAAATATCATTAAAATGAAATATTTAGAGCTACAGCAAACTTCCAAAGAGATACTTGAACAGTTTTCCTCCTTGTAATTAAAAGGTCTTGTCTAGGTTTGCACTTAAAGTGTAGAATTAAAAAAAAAATAAATAAAAATAAAGTGTAAAATTATTTTCTGTTCAAGGTAATTCCACTTTGAGTTTGACAATGTTTTGGTTTGAGTTTTTTTGTTTTTTGTTTTTAATAGACTCTTTGAAAATTACTTTCAAAGTTGGTTTGGAAATTCTTAAATTGCCCACTGGAAGGCCCTTGAGTTAACTGGAATATTACAACTCTGATGGAACTTTATTCAAATTCTAGAAAATCATGCAAGGTAAACTTGTAGAGCATTTGCAAGAATCCCAAATTAGATATCTTTAATATGTTGTTTTATTTTCCATGTTTCTTTTTAAAATTACCTTTTTCCCAAAATTTTCTTTGTAAACCTCATTATGACCTTGATCCAGCAATAATCCTTATTTTAGGAAAGTTATAAATGACTATTGTTTAATGGCTTTAACATCCTTCTACCCATTTTCTGTGCAGCCAATGAGTAATACATTTAGCTATGTTAGAACCTTGGACATTAAGTATACAACACTGAACCTTTAAATAAAATGTATCTTGTAACTGGTTAATAGAGTATTTGGTGGGGGGATTATGATGTTATAAATGATTCCTTCCATATTAAAAAAGATTATATCAACATAAAAATAACATATTATCTTAATAGATTCTCAATATTTCCAAAAATCAAGCCTGATAAAAGGATGATGGCTATTTCCTAATGACTTTTTATGGCTTGATACTTTTCTTCATGACCATATTTATGAACAAATGACAGTCAAAAAGCATCATTTGACTATCACTATGTAGACAGATGTGAATTGAAGAAAGTATCTCTGGCTTCATAAAATTTAGATTCTAATAGGAATGTTTGATACACATGGAGGTATGCACACATAAATAAAATTAAATAGGACCATAATAAATAATAATTCTCAGTTCAATTTTTTATTACAGCATCACTAAGTTTTGATAATTCAGCCTGATGGATAATTCCAAAACTGAATAGACTACCATCTAATGAGATGGCTCATATTTTATAATTTTTTGGAGGATGTCTGTCTCTTATGCTAAATTAGAAATGTAATGCAAGATTCCCAGCACTTAGTGCCTGGAACAGAGTATGTACTCAATAAAATTTTGTTGAATGAATGTACTTTTTTTATTTCAAGTCAATAATTTACCTCTGCAATTCTTTTTCTAGTACTACCTTGATTTGCTCTCTGGACATATATAGAACAAGCCTGGCCTCTTTTATATAATAGAACTTTAAATATTTAAAGCCAGTTCCTAAATTCAGAGTTCTGAAACTGAAAGGGTTCCCTAATTTTCAAATAAGAGTATTCAGCCACCAGGATATGTGCCAGGGATAGAGAAAGCCATGAGAGAAATAGAGCCACATTGTTCTGCAACATCTATTCAAAAACTGGGACATGAAAATACTTTATATTAAAATACAGGTACATGGTAGACTAGTATGAAAAAATCACATGAATTTATCAAATAAAATAATAAATTTCAATGAAATGACATATTTGAAGAGGCCTTCTGTCAAAAAAACCTGGTTTACAGAGAAATCATAGCCATTTTCCTTATGTATTACAAGCCTATTGGTAGAAATTTTTGAGAAGTTAGTTTTAGCTGACTGCTACATTGTATCAAAGAGGGATTTGTCATCCAGAAAAAGGAAGTGACTTCACAGAAGTCACAACATATATCAATGCATATCCCTGAAAAGAATCTATGTAACATTACTCATAGTCAATAAATTCCTTCAACTGTGTGTGTGACATCTTCATTGTCCAGATTAACCTCCTGCCCATATCTCTTAAAATATAATGCCTCTCCCAGTTATCCTTTAAATTGCCAACAGAGATTTCTTTCTAAAATACAAGTCAATACATGAAAATTTTCTTTTCATAAAGATTCAGTGGTAGAAAGTATGAAGTATTTAAAAAAGCAAAGGAATGGGAACATGTTAAAGGATCATGGGAACCAACCTGAAAAAGTCCCCAGTGACCAAAACTGAAATAATATAAGCAACAAATTAAATTACAAAGTTAGGCTGTTTAACTCAAGATCTAAAATAAGTATGCGTGAGTCCATAAATAAATAAATAAATAGATAGATAAATAGATATATAAGTAAATAAATAATAACAAATAAATAAGACAAATTTCCTTACAGAAGAATTCCAAAGAATATGTGAAGATAAAATTCCTCGAATAGGTAGAGATTAACTGTCTCATTGAGAGTGAGCTGGATTGAGTAACTTCTATAGAATAGAGAAGCCTTTCAAATATCACTTCAAACATGAGATGAATGTTAACAGAACCACCGATGTCATGGAGATATCATACACCCTCTTACAAGGTATGATAACGCTAATTTACTTCTGTGGTATTCTTCCCCAAATCCATATCCTCAGTCTTACCATGAGTAAAACATCAAATTGTAGACATTATACAAAATACCTGACCAGTATTCCTTAAAATTCTGAAGGTCATCAAATGGTCTCAGAAAAAAAATTCTGAGAAAGAGTGACAATCAAGAGGGCTAAGGAGATATGATGACTAAACTTAATTTGGTATCCTGAATAGAATCCTTAGATTACAAACAAAAAGGACAGTAGTTTGAGAGAGTAATGTTGATAATGGGGGAGACTATGCATGTGTGGGGAAGGGGGTATATAGTAAATCGTTGTTATCTTCCTCTCAATTTTGCTGTAAACCCAGAACTGCTCTTTAAAGTCTTTTATAATAAAAGGACCATAGGAGGGTGCCTGTGTGGCTCAGTCGTTAAGCATCTGCCTTCAGCTCAGGTCAAGATCCCAGGGTCCTGGGATCAAGCCCCACATCATGCTCCCTGCTCAGCAGGAAGGCTGCTTCTCCCTCTCCCACTCCTCCTGCTTGTGGTCCCTCTCTTGCTGTCTCTCTCTGTCAAATAAATAAAAATCTTTATTTTTAATAAATAAAAGGTCCATAAGAAAAATAGGACCATAGGAAAAGAGTGGTAAAACCCCAAAATGTGTAAATTTTAATTAACTTGCCAATGTCACTTTTTCTTAGTTTTGACAAATGAATCATGATAATATAAGATGTTAACATTAAGAGAAACTGGATGAAGAATATATGAAATTTCTATACTAGATTTGCAGGTTTTCTATAAATCTATTTTTTAAAAAATATTTTATTTATTTATTTGAGAGAGAGAGAATGAGAGAGAGCACATGAGAGGGGGGAGGGTCAGAGGGAGAAGCAGATTCCCTGCTCAGCGGGACTCGATCCAGAGACTCCAGGATCATGACCTGAGCTGAAGGCAGTCGCTTAACCAACTGAGCCACCCAGGCGCCCTCTATAAATCTATTTTGTTTTTAATGTTTATTAAAAGAAAAAACAAACATGACATCAGCAATGACAGAGTACAGAATTCCAAGGACTAGTCCCTCTACAGAAACACCAAAAATGGTGAGCAAATCTATCAGAATCAAGTCATCAGAACTCCAGGAAGTAGTCAAAGATTTATAGCATTCAAGTGAATGTTCAACCAAGAAACGGGTGACTTAAATATTTTAGGAGAGCTTTGCGGCATTTTAACTTAGACTTGTCCCACCTCCCACACCAGGATGAGGATGATTTTGAAGATGAGAGTTCATATTCCTGGTGTGGTTACCTGGCACTCAGTAGCAGAATAGATCATGTTCCAAAAAAACTGTGTTTCTGTTTTGACCTGTCTGGAGGTTTCATGAAGGACTAAAACAGGACACTTGCATTTGTTCCTGTTAACTTGGAACTCTCTTGAGGCAGAAAAGTGGCTAAGCATAAATCATTCCTCAAGACATTGAAAGGCAAATGAACAAGCTGCTGCTTCCAGTGGCAAAAGTTCACAGTTGGCACAAACAAGAGGCCAGCACAGCCTGGGAGGTAAAAGTTGGAGAGAGAGATACTTTGGAGAAAAAGGGCTTTGAGGTACACCTGCATATAATGGGGAATCTAGAAAGCCTGGAGACGTGTCCAGGGAAGGACACATACTCAGAAAAGACCTGAGAAAACCCTAGCCTTTACCTCCAGCAGATCTTTAGGTTAGGTTCCAACAGGAAGTGAAGGTTAAGGCAGTGTTGCAAAGGACCTAACTAAGCTTTGAAACACTGCCCTGACACAGAGTCAATCTGTAAAGACGGTAGCACATTTTCTTTTCTTTTCTCTTTTCTCTATTTTGTTCTATTTTACTATTTGGCTTCATGTATTTAAAGATATCTCTGTCAAACCACTAGCTGACTAGAAGCTAACATAAAAGAAACTGCAAAGACCACATACACAAAAAAGAGTTTTGAAAAATTACTAAATGATCAACTATAACTCTCAGTAAGCAAGAACAATAACCCTGAGGAGAGAAAGAGCTGTATTTCCAGAGGGACCATATTAGAATATCCAAAATGTCCAATTTTGAACAAAGAAACAAGAAAGTATGGCCCATTCCCAGAGGAAAAAAAAAAAAAAGAACCTGATCCTTTCAATGTAAAGATATTGTACTTACTAGGAAATAACTTTATTATTTTTTTTAATTTTTTTTTAAGATTTTATTTATTTGACAGAGAGAGAGACAGAGAGAGAGGGAACACAAGCAGGGGGAGTGGGAGAGGGAGAAGCAGGCTCTCCACCGAGCAGGGAGCCCGATGTGGGGCTCCATCCCAGGACCCTGGGATCATGACCTGAGCCAACCAGGCACCCCTAAGAAATAACTTTAAATCAAATATTGCAAGTATGTTCAAGGAGCTAAAGTGAACTTTAGACAAAGAATTAAAATAAACCAGGAGAATGCTTCCTCAATTAAAAGAGAATAGCAATAAATATAGAGAAATTATAAAACAGAAGCAAACAGAAATTCTGATACTGAAAAGTATGATAACTGTAATAAAATATAAATCACTAAATGGTTTCAACGATTTGAATAAGCAGAAGAAAAAAAAATCGATGAACTTGAAGGTAGGTCAATTGAAATTATCTAGTCTGAGTAACAGAAGAAAAACATAATAAAGAAAAATGAATGAATCCCAAGAGACATGTGGGATACTACCAAGCATACTAACATATTCTTAATGAGATTTCTGGAAGGAGAAAAGAGACAGAAAGGAACAAAAAGAATACTTAAAAACTTACTGGTCATATACTTCCTAGATTTTATAAAGATAAAAACCAACACATCTAAGAAGCTCAACATACTTCAAGTAGGAAAACAAAGAGATCACCACTGAGACACGTTATAACCAAATGGTCAAAAGACAGAGAATCTTGGAAGTCAAGAGAGGAAAGCAATTTCTTATGTACAAAGGATCTTCAATAAGATTACAATTTCTCATTAGACATTGGGTGCCAGAAACCAGTGTGATGATATATTTAAAGTGCTATGAGAAAAAAATATTTCATCCAAGGATTCTATTTCTGTGAAAAACTATCCTTCAAACATGAAGGGAAAATTAAGGCATTCCCAGATAAACAAGTGCTGAAAAAATTTGTGGCTAGGAAAACTTTCCTACAGGAAGTACTTCAGCCCACAATGAAAAGACATTAGACAGCAACTGAAAATCATATGAAAAAAAAAAAAAAGATAATTATAAAAGTAACTACAAAGGCAAAATAAAACACAGTATCATTGTATTTCTGGTTTGTAACTCCTTACTTTTTTATATGGTTTAAAATTCCAATGAATTAGAGGAAAAGATGGCAGAGGAGTAGGAGACGCTATTCCAACTGGTCCCAGAATTGAGCTGGATATCTATCAGACCACTCTGAATACCCACAAAATCAGCCTGAATTGTAAGAAGACAGATCTGGATCTCTAAAACAGAATATAGCAGGCTTCTGGTTTTGAGGTATGAAGCGGGGAGTTGTGATTCCCTGGGCAGATATCAGAAGATAAATGGCAGGTGAGGGAGCCTGGCCCTGGGGATCCTACACTGCTGGTGAGTGATAGCCTCCCACCCTGGGGACCAGGCACAGACTCACAGACTGGTAGCAGAGGGGAAAGGAATTTAGGGCAGACCATGGATGGAAACCCGGGGCAGTGGGGCCCTGTGTGTGAACTGGGGGCAGTGGGTGGTTTTAGAAGCACAAAGGGCAGGGGTGCCTGAGTGGCTCAGTCGTTAAACCTCTGCCTTCATCTCAGGTCATTATCCTGGGGTCCTGGGGTCAAGTCCTGCATCAGGCTCCCTGCCCCACGGGAAGCCTTCTTCTTCCTCTCCCATTCCCCTTCTTGTGTTCCCTCTCTCATTGTCTCTCTCTGTCTGTCAAATAAATAAATAAAATCTTAAAAAAAAAAAAAAAATAGAAGCACAAAGGGCAGAGAACTGCCCTGACCTGGAGGCCAGGACTGGGAGCCCTGCTGAGGGGCACACACGCGAGGATGCTGCAGTCTATAGCAGCACAGACAGAAATGGAGAGAGTGTGGCCTGGAGAGCTCACTGAAGAACAGACTGTGATCTCCCTGCTCTGAGGCAGAGGGTGGGAAACAGTCTCTTCTGCTCTGACTCTTGGAAGAGACGCGGAAAGCCACCAGGGAAAGCTGCCAGAGAAGAAAAGCCCCCAAAAGCCAGTTTTTACTGAGCCCATCCACCCCCCACAGAGGCAGAGCAACTCTTCCCAAACAGGATTGCCTGAGTAACAGTGGGTCAGGCCCCTCCCCCAGAAGACAGGCTGGGAGAACAAGAGGCCAGCAACCCTAAAGTCCCTAGAAAACAGGTGCATCTTGCTTGGGTTCTGCTCAATAATTTGGACTCTATACATTCCCTCAACCACCCCTCAAAAGAAAGACCAGGAGGAAGAACGCCCAAAAAGGAAAGATGAAGAGATTATGAATTATGCTACAGATTTACAAATGGATTCAGATATAACCAAGATGTTGGAGATGGAATTCAGGCTAGCAATAGTGAAGACAATAGCTAGAATGGAGAAATCTACTAATGGCAACACAGAGTCTATAAGGGCAGAAATGAAAGCTAAATTGGCAGAATTTGAAAATGCTATTAGTGAGATCCAATCTAATCTAGATAATCTAACAGCTAGGATAAGCAAGGCAGAAGAACGAATTAGTAACCTGGAAGACCATTTAATAGATAACAAGAGAAAAGAAGAGGCCAGGGAAAAACAACTCAGAATCCATAAAAAGAGAAACAGAGAAATAACTGACATCATGAAATGTTCCAATGTCAGAATTATTGGAATCCCTGAGGGGATGGAGAGAGAGAGATGACTAGAAGATATATTTGAGCAAATTGTAGCTGAGAACTTTCCTAATCTGGGGAATGAACAAACATTTGTATCCTAGAGGCAGAGAGGACCCCTCCCAAGATCAAGGAAAACAGGCCAATGCCCTGGCATGTAATAGTAAAACTCACAAATCTTAGAACCAAGGAAACCATCCTAAAGCAGTTAAGGGGAAGAGATTCCTTATGAACAGAGGGAGGAACATCAGAATAACATCAGACTTATCCACAGAGACCTGGCAAGCCAGAAAGGCCTGGCAAGACATATTCAGGGTACTAAATGATAAGAACATGCAGCCAAGAATAATTTATATGTCAAGGCTGTCATTTAGAATGGATGGAGAGATGCAGACCTTCCAACACTGGCAGAAACTGAAAGAATATGTGATCACTAAGCCGGCCCTGCAAGAAATATTAAGGGGGTGGGCGCCTGGGTGGCTCAGTCATTAAGCGTCTGCCTTCGGCTCAGGTCATGATCCCAGGGTCCTGGGATCGAGTACCACATCGGGCTCCCTACTCGGCAGGAAGCCTGCTTGCTTCTCGCTCTCCCACTCCCCCTGCTTGTGTTCCTGCTCTCGCTATCTCTCTCTCTGTCAAATAAATAAATAAAATCTTAAAAAAAAAAGAAATATTAAGGGGGGTTCTATAAAAGGAGAAAGAACCCAAGAGTGATATACAACAGAAATTTACAGTAACAATCTATAAAAACAACGTCTTCACAGCCAATATGATGACAATAAATTCATATCTTTCAATAATCACTGTCAACATGAACGGCCTAAATGCTCCTATAAAATGGAAAGGGTTGCAGATTGGATAAAAAGACAGGACACATCCATATACTGTCTACAAGAGTCTCATTTTGAACCTAAAGATACATCCAGACTGAAAGTGAAGGGATGGAGATCTATCTTCCATGCCAATGGACCTCAAAAGAAAGTTGGGGTAGCAATTCTTATATCAGACAAAATAGATTTTAAACTAAAGACTGTAGTTAGAGACACAGAAGGGCACTATATCATTCTTAAAGGGTCTATCCAACAAGTAGATCTAAGAACTAAATATCTATGCCCCCAACATGGGAGCAGCCATCTATATATGCCAACTGTTAACAAAAATAGAGTCATATTGATAACAATACTTTAATTGTAGGAGACCTCAATACTCCAATCTCAGCAATAGACAGATCATCTAAGCAGAAAATCAACAAAGAAACAAGAACTTTGAATGACAACTGGACCAGATGGACCTCATAGATATATACAGAACAATCCACCCTAAACAACAAAATGCTCATTCTTCTCGAGCACACATGGAATTTTCTCCAGAATAGACCACATGCTGGGTCACAGATCAGGTCTCAACTGATACCAAAAGACTGAGATTATTCCCTGCATATTCTCAGACCATAATGCTTTAAAACTGGAACTCAATCACAAGAAAAATTTGGCAGAAATCTAAACACTTAGAAGTTAAAGACCACTCTGCTCAAGAATGCTTGGGTCAACCAAAAAATCAAAGAAGAAATTAAACAATTCATGGAAACCAATGAGAATGAAAACACATCTGTTCAAAACATATGGGATACTGCAAAGGCGGTCCTAAGGGGGAAATACATAGCCATCCAAGCCTCACTCAAAAAAATAGAAAAATCCCGAATTCACCAGCTAACTTTACACCCTAAAGAACTAGAGAAAAAGCAACAAATGATGCCTAAGCCATGCATTAGAAGAGCAGTAATTAAGATCAGAGCAAAGAACAATGAATTAGAAACCAGAAACACAGTAGAGCAGATCAATGAAACTAGAAGCTGGTTCTTTGAAAGAATTAATCAGATCGATATACCACTGGCCAGACTTATCCAAAAGAAAAGAGAAAGGACACAAATTAATAACATTATGAATGTAAGGGGAGAGTTCACGACTAACATGAAGGAAATAGAAACAATTATTAGAAATTATTATCAACAACTATATGCCAATAAACTGAGCAATCTGGATGAAATGGACGCCTTACAGGAAACCTATAAACTGCCAAGACTGAAACAGGAAGAAATTGACAACCTGAATAGGCCAATAACCAGTAATGAGATTGAAGCAGTGATCTAAAACCTCCCAAAAAACAAGAATCCAGGGCCTGATGGATTCCCGGGGGAATTCTACCAAACATTCAAAGAAGAAATAATACCTATTCACCTGAAACATAAGGAAAGCTTCTAGACTCATTCTATGAGGCCAGGATTACCTTAATCCCCAAACCAGGCAAAGACCCAATAAAAAAAAGTAGAATTTCAGACCGATATCCTGGATGAATATGGATTTCAAAATTCTTAACAAAATCCTAGCTAATAGGATCCAACAACACATTAAAAGGATTATTCAACACGACCAAGTGGGATTTATCCCTGAGATGCAAGTGTGGTTCAACACTCACAAATCAATCAATGTAATAGTACACATTAATAAGAGGAGAGGGAAGAACCATGTAGTCCTCTCAATTGATGCAGAAAAAGCATTTGACAAAATACAACATCCTTTCCTGATTAAAACTCTTCAGAGTATAGGGATAGAGGGAACATTCCTCAAGTTCATAAAATCTATCTATGAAAAACCTACAGCGAATATCATCCTCAGTGGGGAAAACCTGAGAGCCTTTCCCTTAATAACAGGAACACGTCAAGGATGCCCACACTCGCCACTCTTGTTCAACATAGTACTAGAAGTCCTAGCAACAGCAATCAGACAACAAAAAGAAATAAAATTATTCAAATTGGCAAAGAAGAAGTCAAACTCTCTCTTTTCACAGATGACATGATACTTTATGTGGAAAACCCAAAAGACTCCACCCCCAAATTGATAGAATTCATCCAGCAATTCAGTAATGTGGCAGGATACAAAATCAATGTACAGATATCAGTTGCTTTCTTATACACTAACAACGCAACCATAGAAAGAGAAATTAGAGAAATGATTCCATTTACAATAGCACCAAAAACCATAAGATACCTTGGAATAAACCTAACCAAAGAGGGAAACGATCTATACTCTAGGAACTCCAGAACACTCATAAAAAAAATTGAAGACACAAAAAGATGGAAAAACATTTCATGCTCATGGATCAGAAGTATAAATATTGTTAAAATGTCTATGCTACCCAGACCAATCTATACCTTCAATGCTACCCTGATCAAAATTCCAGTGACATTTTTCAAAGTGCTGGTATAAACAATCCTAAAATTTATATGGAATCAGAAAAGATCCCAAATTGCCAAGGAAATGTTGAAAAATAAAAAGAAAGTTGGGGGCATCATGTTGCCCGATTTCAAGCTTTATTACAAAGCAGTGATCACCAAGACAGCATGGTACTGGCACAAAAACAGACATATTGACCAATGGAACAAAATAGAGAACCCAGATATGGACCCTCATCTGTATGGTCAAATAACCTTCAACAAAGCAGGAAAAAATATGCAATGGAAAAAAGACAGTGTCTTCAATAAATGGTGCTGGGAAAATTGGACAGCCACATGCAGAAGAATGAAACTAGACCATCTCTAACATCATACACAAAGATAAACTCAAAATGGATGAAAGACCTCAATGTGAGACAGGAATCCATCAAAATCCTAGAGGAGAACATAGGCAGTAACTTCTTTGACATAGCCCACAGCAACTTCTTTCAAGATACATCTCCAAAAGCTAGTGAGACAAAAGCAAAAATGAACTTTTGGGACTTCACCAAGATAAAAAGCTTCTGCACAGCAAAGGAAACAGTCAACAAAACAAAGAGGCAACCCACAAAATGGGAGAATATATTTGCAAATGACACTACAGATAAAGGGTTGGTATCCAAGATCTATAAAGAACTTCTCAAACTCAACACCCAAAAAACAAATAATCAAGTCAAAAAGTGGGCAAAAGATATGAAAGACACTTCTCCAAAGAAGACATACAAATGGCTAACAGACACATGAAAAAATGTTCATCATCATTAGCCATCAGGGACATTCAAATCAAAACCACATTGAGATATACCACCTTCCACCAGTTAGAATGGCAAAAATGGACAGGAATAGAAACAACAAATGTTGGAGAGGTTGTGGAGAAAGGGGAACCCTCTTACACTGTTGGTGGGAATGCAAGTTGGTACAGCCACTTTGGAAAACAGTGTGGAGGTGCCTCAAAGTTTAAAAATAGAGCTAGCCTATGACCCAGCAATTGCACTACTGGATATTTACCCCAAAGACACAGATGTAGTGAAAAGAAGGGCCATATGCACCCCAATGTTCATAGCAGCATTGTCCGCAATAGCCAAACTGTGAAAAGAGCCGAGATGCCCTTCAACAGGTGAACGGATAAAGAAGATGTGGTCCATATAGACAATGGAATATTACTCAGCCATCAGAAAGGATGAATACCCAACTTTTACATCAACATGGATGGGACTGGAGGAGATTATGCTAAGTGAAATAAATCAAGCAGAGAAAGTCAATTTTCATATGGTTTCACTTATTTGTGGAACATAAGGAATAGCATGGAAGACATTAGGAGAAGGAAGGGAAAAATGAAGGGGGGAAATCAGAGGGAGAGATGAACCATGAGAGACTATGGACTTTGAGAAACAAACAAGGTTTTAGAGGGGAGGGAGGTGGGGGGATGGGTTAGCCTGGTGATGGGTATAAAGGAGGGCACATACTGCATGGGTCACTGGGTGTTATACAAAAACAATGAATCGTGGATCATTACATCAAAAACTAATGATGTATTGTATGGTGACTAACATAACATAATAAAATAAAATAAAAATATAAAAATGTAAAAACTAAAAAAACTCCAATGAATTAAATAATTTTATATCTACATTAATGGGCAGACATCTGTGAAGATGTAAATTGTGACAACATAATGAGGAGAGATGAAGCTGTATGAATTTTTGTATGCTATTGAAGTTAATTTAGCATTAATTCCAACTAGACTGTCCTAAGTGTAATATGTTAATTGTAATTCCCATAGAAATGAGTAAAAAAAAAAAAAAACTAAAAGTATATAGAAAAGGACCTGAGAACAGTGTCAAAATGATACACAGCAAAAACTCAAATAAACACAAAAGAATTCAGCTACACAGGAAATAGGAACCAAAAATTGTAAAATGTATAAAACACAAGTTGCAAAATGGTAGAAGTCCTTCCTTTTCAGAAGTCACTTTAAATATAAATGACTTTAACACTCTGGTTAAAAAACAGATTTGGCGGCACCTAGATTCCTCAGATGGTTAAGCTTCCAATTTGTGATTTTGGCTCAGGTCATAATCTCAGGGTCATGAGACTGAGCTCCACGTCAGGCTAAGTGTTCAGTAGGGAGTGTGGTTGAGATTCTCTCCCTTTCCCTCTGCCCTTCCCCCGACTTGTGCACTCTTTCTCTCTTGATCAAATAAATAAATCTTTAAAAAATACAGATTGGCAGAATGGTTACAATAACATGATCTAGGGGTGCCTGGGTGGCTCAGTCAGTTAAGCTTTTGCCTTCCCCTCAGATCATGATCCCAGGGTCCTGGAATCGAGCCCCACAGGGAGCCTACTTCTCCATTTCCCTCTGCCTGCCACTCTGCCTGCTTATGCTTTCTATCTCTCTGTCAAATAAATAAATAAAATCTTAAAAAAATAAAAAAATAACATGATCTAGCTATATACTGTATATTAAATGCTCTATATTCAAAGTTACAAATAAGTTGAAAATGAAAATAAAAAAAAATTCCACGTAAATTGTAATTAAGAGAGCAGAGATGGCTAGTTTACTTTATTTAATATTACTCAAGATAGGCTTAAATCAAAAAGTGTTACCAGAGACAAAGAGGGACATTTTATATTGATAAAATGGTCAATTTATGAAGAAGATACCACAATTATAAAGATGCACAGCTAACCATAGTGCTCCAAAAAATATGAAGCAAAATTTGAAAGAATTGAAGTGAAAAAAAACTAAATAGTTCTACAGTGATAATTGGAGATTTTAATAACCCATTTACAATAATTGATAGTACAGTGAAATAAATTATCAGAAAAAAATAGGGGACTTGGAAAAAATAGAAAACTTGAATAACACTATACAACAAGACCTAATGGACACAGATAGAACCACTCTCCCTGGAAAGAGTAGGATAAGCATTCATCTTAAGCACATATGGAACATTATCCATGAAGGATCTTGTGTTAGTCCACAAAACAAATCTCAATAAATTTTAAAAGATTAAAATCATACAAACTATTTTCTCTGACAACAATGAATTTTGTTGAATGAAAATAAAGTCAATATCAGGCGCCTGGGTGGCTCAGTTGGTTAAGCGACTGCCTTCAGCTCAGGTCATGATCCTGGAGTCCCGGGATCGAGTCCCACATCGGGCTCCCTGCTCGGCGGGGGGTCTGCTTCTCCCTCTGACCCTCTTCCCTCTCTTGCTATCTGTCTCTCATTCTCTCTCTCTCAAATAAATAAATAAAATCTTAAAAATAAAATAAAATAAAATAAAGTCAATATCAGAAAAAACCTGGAAAATTTACAAATATATAAAAATTAAACAAAATAAGCAATGAGTTGAAGAAATCACAAGGGAAATTAGGAAATATTTAAAGGCCAATCAAAACAAAAACACAATATACCAAAACATATTGGATGCAGCAGAGGCAGTGCTCAGATGGAAATGCATACTGTAAATAACTGCATTAAGAAAGGTGAGGGAGTGCCTTGGTGGCTCAGATGGTTGAGTGTATGCCTTCGGCTCAGGCCATGGTCCCAGGGTCCTGGGATTGAGTCCCACGTCAGGACCCTGACTCAGTGGGGAGCCTGCTTCTCCCTCTGCCTCTCCCCCTGCTCCTGCACTCTCTCTCTCTCTGTCTCAAATGAATAAATAAAAATCTTAAAAAAGAAAGGTGAAAGATCTCACACCAAAAACCTAACTTTAAACCTTGAGGGACGAGAAAAAGCAAACTAAACCAAAACTGGCAGAGGGAAGAAAATCATAAAAGATAGAGAAGAGATAGAGAATTAGCAAACTAATCAATGAAACCAGAAGTTTGTTCTTTGAAAATATCAACAACATTGATAACTCTTTAGCTAGAATGTTGAAGAAAAAGGAGAGAAAATACAGATAATTGAAATCAGAAATTAAAAAGGAGACATTACCACTGGCTGTATAAAAATAAAAAGGATTATAAGAGAATACTAAGAACAACTGTACACCAGCAAATTATATAACCAAGATGAAATGGACAAACTCCAAGAAACACACAACTTACCAAAAATAAAGACTTAATAAAAAATAAAGACTCTGGACAGGTCTAAAAGTATGGAGATTGACTCAGTAAACAAAAACCTCCCAACAACAAAAAGCCCAAGAGCAGATGGCTTCACTTGCGATAATTAAGGAAGAATTAACACAAACCCTTCTAATTTTTTTCCAAAAAATAGAAAAGGATGTAACTTTCCTTCTTTATTCTATGAAGCCAGCATTACCCTGATATCAAAGCCAGACAAGGACAAAACAAGAAAAGTACAGAGCTATATCCCTCATGAACATAGATATAAAATCCTCTACTTAACACTAGCAAATGGAGTCCAGCAGCATACTAAAAGAACTATGTATTATGACTAAGTGGCTTATCCCAAAATACAAGGGTAATTCAACATGTGAAAATCAATTAATGTCATATACCATTATATTACAATTACCAATATACCTTCATTAATAGAATGAAGGAAAAATGATCTCAATTGATGAAAAAAAGCATTTGAAAAAATCCAATACTCTTTCATGATAAAAACACTTAAAAAACGAGAAATGGAAGGGACATTTTTCAATATGATAAAGGTAGTTATGAAAAACCTGCATCTAACATTATACTAAGTGGTGAAAGACTGAAACCTTTCCTTCACGATCAAGAACAAGACTAGGAAGCCCACTTCCATCCTGTTATTAAACATAGTACTAGAAGTTTTAGTTAGAGAAGTTGAGCAAGAGTAAGAAATAAAATTATCTAAATTGGAAAGGAAGAAGTAAAACATAAATCTGTTCACAGATGAAAACACCACATATAGAAAACAACACATACAGAAAACACCAAAGAATTTGCATACACCAAACAAAAAATATATTAGAGCTAATAAACCAAATCATTAAAATTACAGGATACAAGGTGAATATACAGAAGTCAGTTGTATTTGTACATAATACCATTGAATAATCAGAATAGGAAATTAAGAAAACAATTCAATTTACTATAAAATCCAAAGGAATAAAGTACGTAGGGATCAATGTACAAGAATTTTATAGTGAAAACTACAATTATTATTGAAATACATTAAAAAGACCTAAATAAGGGGCGCCTGGGTGGCTCAGTCGTTAAGCGTCTGCCTTCGGCTCGGGTCATGATCCCAGGGTGCTGGGATCCAGCCCCACGTCGGGCTCCCTGCTCCGTGGGAAGCCTGCTTCTCCCTCTCCCACTCCCCCTGCTTGTGTTCCCCTCTCTCGCTGTGTCTCTCTCTGTCAAATAAATAAAATCTTAAAAAAAATAAAGACCTAAATAAGTGGAAAGATAGTCTATGTTCATAAATAGGAAGATAAGATTTATTGTAAAGATGGCAATACTACCCAAAGCAATCTACAGATTCAAATCATTTCCCATCAAAATTCCAACAGCCTTTTCTGCTGATATGTAAATGCCAATCTTTAAATTCATATGGAATTGCAAGGAACCGCAAATAGTCACAACAATCATGAAAAAGAAAAAAGCTAGGGGCACCTCAGTGGCTCAGTTGGTTAAGCGTCTGACTCTTGATTTCAGCTCACGTCATGATCTCAGGGTTGTGATATAGAGCCCCATGTCAGGCTCTGCACTGGGAGTGGAGCCTGCTTAAGATCCTCTCTCTCCCTCTTCCCCTCTCCCCTTTCTCTATCTCTCTCCCTCTCTAAAACAAAACAAAACAAAACAAAACAAAACAAAAAAACAAAAACAAAGTTAGAGTATTCACACTTCCTAATTTCCATATTTACCACAAAGCTACAGTAATTACAACAGTGTGGTACTGGCATAAAGACAGGGATATCAATCCATGGAATAGGATTTTGAGTCCAGAAAACCCAAACATGTATGTTTAATTGATTTCCAACAAGGGTGACAAGATCATTCAATAGGGAAAGAAGAGTTTCTTCAACAAGTGGTGCAGAAACAACTGGATATCCACACGAAGAAGAACTAAGTTGTTTCCCTATATCATACTATATATAAAAATTTACTCAAAATGGATTAAAGATATCAATTTAAGAGCTAAAACTATTAGAAGAAAAAAGGATAAATTTCCGTGTTTTGGGTTCTGGCATTGGGTTCTTAGATATGAAACCAAAAGCGCATACAACAAAAGAAGAAACATACATTGGACTTCATCAAAATTAAAAGTTTGTGCATCAAATGATGCTATCAAGAAAGTGAAAACAACTCAACCTACAGTAGTGAATTCAATAATTTTTTCCATCTTTCATCCTTTCATATTATTTTGCAGTACATCTATTAACATTTTTAATTCTGCCCTGTATAGTGCTGATCCCTTATTCTTTTTATTTATTTGTTTTCTTGTATAACTCTCAACTGAGTGGCTTGCAGGTGCAGGTGATCAATAACATTTTCTTGAATTAACTATTGAATGAGTGCCAATTTATCCTTAGTTTCCCCACTTATAATCATTTAAGAACACATGAAAACAATGGCTTGGTAATAAAGAAATAATTCTAAGGAAATGTAGAATAAAGGAGAGCTCAAACTCACCTTGGTATAATAAGAAATACATCCTAGAGAAGTAAATTTTAAGCCAAATTTTGGTGGTTAGTGGAAATGAATCTATAGAGGTGTAGGTAGAAAAATAATGAAATCAATAAAGACAGGCTAAAAACTAGTAACACTGGTGTAATGAGGTAACAGATAAATGATATTATGTGAAATGTGTGGGCTCTGATTGGGAATAGTACAAAACCATGGTTATGAGCAACAAATAAAAAGGATTTTGTTAATTATCTAACTTATTTATCTATTACTTATTTAAATGTGATGCACTTGCCTCATAGACAGGCCAGAGGAGTTAGACAGACTTTTTTCTACCTCACATTTTACCTATTGAATCAGTGGGATTAGACATGGTGCCATATCAAACCTATTGTTTGAAATATGAATAAATATATATCATTTATAACTTGATCCTAAAAATGAGGCAATCTATGCCACATGGCAATATCTCATAATATAATTGAAAAGTGAGGTGTGGGGTTGTGGAGTGGTTTAGGCATCTATCTACTTACTGGGAAGTTATAGATTATCCTAAAATCTTAGTTCTAGTCTTTTTTTGTGTGTGTGAAAAACAGTTTCACTTCACAATATGAATGAAATAAATCCTTCATATATTTCACTAATACTATAATCATATATGGCCAGCAAAATAGCCTGTAGCAAGGCAAAATCTGTCATTATAATTTGGGGGACTATTTTATGTGTGTGTGTGATCAATATATTTTGCTACAAGCATGTTTATTTAAGTATATTGATTATGAAACCTGCTTTAGCACTCTGTACCAAATGATGTTTTTCATAATGTCATCTATTTGGTGTTTTTTCACTGTTGACTCTAATTCTGTTTTGTATTTGTGTACAAAAGTGTGAGTCTTACTGGATCTCATCTTCTCTATCAGCTAAAAGGGGACAGTAGTACTGGCCATTAAAACCTCCCTCTCCCACCTAAAATAATGAGAAAGACATGATGGAGCTAGATTGCTGATGGTTTCTTCCAAAGTGCCTACGTAACAAAGTAAAATTCACAATAGACCCTTACTAATAAAGAACAGCCTACAATTATATTAAATGTTTCACTTATCCACTTAAGTACTTTTTAAAGCCCTTTTAACTTTGACAAGCATAAAGGGAAAAAATATTGACAATGATCAAGAGTGAAAAAACATGCATGTAATTTGGTTGCCTGACAAATAAATGAAGTACACACTAAATAACCCCTCCATGTTATTAGAGATGATAAGACAGGTTGAAAAGGAGTCCAACAGTATCTGAGTTTAAATGTATTTACTTCATAGAAAACAGATTGAATCTTCAGGTTTTATTTAAAAGAAATAGAAAGCAAATAAAGGTGTTTTGCTTAGAGTAAGGAAGGCTGTGAGATCCTCCCATTATTTTTGTACCTTGAACCCACCTTTCTCATACAGCAGGAGTCATTCCTTCTCTATCCCCCAAACCCCTAAAAACCTGCAACCCAGAAAACAACAAAAATCTTCTACAGTTAAGATAATTATCTCAAATCCCACTAAAGGGAAAACATAAAAATAAAACTTAAAAAAAATACATAGATCTAAAATCAACACAACTTGTTTTAATGTATAGGGATCCAGCATTTGCCCTGATCATTTGCATTTAAATAGCATAGTGTGGTTTCCAATGCACTTTTAAATAAACTCATCTTGCCCTCACATAGAAGCTCTTTGAAGTTGGGCAGGGGGCTGGAAATGTTAGCATTCTCATTTCACAAGAGAAGAGAGGTGAGAAAATTCACTCAAGGTAACACATCTAGGAAGTGGCAAAACTAGAACCATAATTAAGGTCTCCTAACTCTAAATCCTATCTTTTCTCCCCCACTGTGAATCATCACCTGCATCATAGTAATATCTTATATTTGTATAGATAGAGTTTCTAAAGTGCTTTCACATATATTAGGTGGAACCACATGGAATTGTCTATATCCACCTATTTTTTTGACCAACTAAAATGGCAATTTCATATGGTTGAAACAAACTGACTTTTTCAATTTCACAAGGATTCTTGCTATCCTCCTACATTCCTGTAGTCACCATTTCTCACATCACCCTCATCTGCAAACACTTACACTAACATAACCAGGGACTACTGTTGCCAGGTGCTCTCAACTTAGAAGAGACACATGCTATCAATTTTTTAATTACTCTCTCCTTCCTAATTTATTCACGCTTTGCCTTTTTCCATCTAGATCCTCTAAGTGACAATAAATAACTTTACACAAAGAGTTCTAATAACTAAGATGAGCAACATGTTACCTCTCCAAAAGGCATTTGCCTTAGTCATTGTAGGTCATTAATTCAACAGAATAAATCTCTAATGAATCTCCAAACTGGTATTCCAGTATAACGGTATTGCTCCTTACAATGCTGTCACTCATTTCCCACCAACTAAGCTAATGTTTATTCGGCCTGTGAAAGACTTCCTAATAGATTACTCTCACTCTTCTCTCTCTGTCCTTTCCATTCTTCCCCCTTTCCTTCCTCTCCTCTCATTCTCTCTTCCATCTTTGTCTCTACTCTCATTCTCCCCAATAGCTTTCCTTCCCTTCTTTCCTCTCCTCCTTATCCAGAGTATCCTTTTTTTACTTCAGGTCTTATTTCTCCCTACCTATAAAAAACTTTGGCCTGTCAGTAGCCATGGGGCAACACTTATAACCTCTAATTTTCCTCTGTCCTAAAGTGACTGGCTCTAAATTAAAAACTATTCAGGGTGCTCTCGGCACCATGTGGATCTGTCTCTTGCTTCAACAGTGTTTGTAGTTAACAAACCCAGGAGGATCCTCCTTCTTCCAGCCTCCAACCACCCTCCAACCTCTTTCGACTTCCAAGACCATCATCTCAGCCATCTGCGACCTCCAGGACCAACCAACACCATTTTTTGCTTAGCTCCTTATTGCTGACCAACCATGAGATCCCAGATTTGTTAGAATTATTCCACAAAGTGGGTGGAGGTCACCAATCAATGGCCCAGTCAACTTGCATCGGCAGGCCTCAGATACCTACCCCTCTCTGGGCTTCTATTTCCATCCTGACAATGTAGCTCTGGAGAGCATAGGCCACTTCTTCAGCAGCCACTTCTTCCAGGAGTTGGGCCAATGTTTTGTTTTGTTTTGTTTTGTTTTGTTTTGTTTAAAGATTTTATTTACTTATTTGACAGAGAAAGACACAGTGAGAGAGGGAACACAAGACAGGGGAGTGGGAGAGGGAGAACAGGCTTCCCACGGAGCAGGGATCCCGACACAGGGTTCAATCCCAGGACCCTGGGATCATGACCTGAGCCGAAGGCAGATGCTTAACAACTGAGCCACCCAACCCAAACAAACAAACAAACAAACAAACAAACAAAAAAAACCCAACTGAGCCACCCAGGCACCCCAGGCCCAATGTTTTTGAAGATGCAGAACTAGTGCGGCAGCCATACCCTCTTTCAGGTAAGTGACTGGGGCAAAACCCTAGATGCCAGAGAAGCCACCATGGCCCTGGAAAAGAACCTGGATCAGGCCTTTTTGGATCTGCATGCCCTAGGTTCAACCTGTACAGACCCCTCTGCCTGTGCAGATCTCTGTGAATTGCTGGAGAGCCACTTCCTGGATGAAGAGGTAAAACACATCAAGAAGATGGCAACCATCTCACTAACCTCCATAGTTTGGCCAGCCCCTAGGCTCAGCTTGGTGAGTAGCTCTTCAAAAGGCTCACCCTCAAACACAAATAAAGCTTCTGGAGCCCAGCAGCCTCTGAGGAGGTCTCTCTGCCTCCCCCTGGTGTCAGGGCTTCTGCCTGAACCTCTCCTTAGAGCCACTAAGCAGCTTTTTAACTCCCCTGGAGCCCTTGCTCAAGCTGCAAACCAAATGGAAATAAAGTTTTTACAGAAAAAGAGAAAACTATTCAACTATCTTCCTCTGTGTAGTAAATGTTGACTATGTTCTATATGCAGGCATTGAGTTGGTTACTGTGCCACATTCACTTAGCACTTTCTGGTTGTTAGTCTTGGTACTAATCATTCCACATGTATTTGTTTTACTTAACTTATTTTTAGATGATTGTAGATGCACATGCATCTATAAGAAATAATAGAGTTCCTGTGTGTACACTTTACACATTTTCCCCAATGGTAACATCTACCAAAACTGTAGTATAATATCACAACCAAGATATTGAGATTAATTTGGTCAAGATACAGAACATTTTCATCACCACAGGGATTCCTTATTTTGCCCTTTTAGAGTCACACCCACACTCTTCCCTAACCCTCTTCCCTGACCTCTGGTAATCATTAATCTCCATTTATAATTTTGCAATTTCAAGAATGTTATATAAATTGAATCATATACTATGTAAGGTTTTGGCATCCGTTTTTTTTCACAAAGCATAATTCTCTGGAGATTCATTCAGGTTGTTACTTGGGTCAATATTCCATTCCTTTCTATTGCTAAGTAGAAGTCCAAGGTATCGTTGTACTATGGTTTGTTTAACCATTCATCCATTGAAGGACATTTGGGTTATTTCCAATGAGGGGCTATTACAAGTAAATCTGCTGTAAATATCCATGTACAAGTTTTTGTTGGAACTTAAGTTTTCATTTTTCTGAGATAAATGTCTAAGTACAATTGCTGGACTATACACTCATCACACAATTATTATTTTTTTTAAAGAAACCAGCTGTTTTTCAGAGTTGCTTTACCCTTCCACATTTCATTGTCAATGTATGGGTAATCCAACTTCTCTGCATCCTTGGCAGCATTTGATGTTGTCACTATTTTTACAGTTTATATATTATTTTTTATTTATTTATTTATTTATTTATTTATTTATTTATTTATTTATGTAGTATATATTTAACCATTCTGATTAAGTGTAATATCTCATTTTAGTTTTCATTTGCATTTACCTAATGGCTAATATGTTGAACATTTTTTCATGTGCTTACTGGTCATCTGTGTGTCTTATTTTGTGAATTGTGTGTTCATGTTTTTTGCCCATTTTCTGTTTTAACTGATGCATTTTGAGAGTTCTTTATATACCTAGATATGAATCCTTTTTCAGATATGTGGTTTGAAAACATTTTCTCCCAATCTATAACTTACATTTTTATCCTTTCAAGTAAGTTTTTCACTGAGCTAAAATTTTTAATTCTATGAATTTCAACCTATCAAGTGTTTCTTTTAACAAAAGTTCTTGGAGGATGTTATTTTAATTTCTATGAAGCTAAAAATACACATGTATCAGTATGAAGTATAGCATACATATACAAAATACATTGATATTTGTATGTTAGGAGTATAACATACATATAAAAAGTACATTGATATTTATATGTTGAACTACTCTTGCATTCCTGGGATAAATCCCACTTGGGCATGGTGTATAATCCTTTAAATCCAATATGCTGTTGGATTTAATATTTCATTGAGGATTTTGCATATATATTCATAAAAGATACTGGTACAGTTTTTTATATTATCTTTGTCTAGCTTTAGCATCAGAGTAACAGTAGCTTCATAAAATAAATTGGCAAGTGTTCCTTCCTTACATTTTTTAGAAGACATTGTATGGAATTGGTGTTAATTCTATTTAAAAATATGGTGCAGTTCCCCAGTAAAACCATCTGGTCCTGAACACTTCTTTTGGGAGAATTTTTAACTTACAAATTCAGTTTCCTTAATATTATGTGGCTCTTCAAGCTATATATTTCATATTGAGTAAGTCATGATAATTTGTTTTTTTTTTTTCAAGGAATTAATCCATTTTATGAAATTGTCTTTTACCACATAGTAGTAGGTTAACCTGAAAAGCTAGGCTCTCAGATAAAGATTTCAGAAAATGTCTCTTTATATTTACTTAACCAAAATTAAAGCTATTTCCAAGTGCTATTTTAATTCTTCAACTCTAGGGCTGATAATTCTTCTAATGGGAGAAAAAAGTAGGACAGCTGACAGAAACTCATTTTCTACCTTCTTGACTCTCCTCATACTGCATTCCTTTTGCACTGGCCTACAGCACAGATCATTGCAAGAAACAGACACTCAACAAAGGAAACACTTGGTCTTCAGCCAGTGAGTACTCCTAAAGTTTTGATTGAAGTGAGTATTTTATGTTTAAGCTGAGTTTTATGAACTTTTGGCAAATTCCCTTATCACAATTTAAGCCTTTTTTTTTTTTGCCATCCAGATTGGCTCCTTTGTGCCCCAATCTGACAAATGCTGTTGTTTCAGAGCAAAAGTTGTAGCAATGTGTCTAGGACAAACCTCTTTATTTGCCCTTGCCACAGTTTTCTCAGCTACAAAATGGGACTGGTAATTGCTGGTTGGCTCTGAACAAGGTTGTTTAAAAATAGATAAGTCACAACTCATTTAAAAAACAAATGTGTACCCTTGTAACCATACACTGCTATAATGATTCTTAGTAATAATTACTGGTTAGTGTGTATGAGTATAATATGTGGTAGAGACAATTTCAAATTATGTTAATAATTTAGAATTTCAGCACAGAATTATTTCAACTCTAGAACCATTTGTCCATTCTGCACAACTCACTGACCTAGCCTCTGGAATCCAGCAGAGCTGTGAACCTGTATTCACAACAAATGGGAGCTATGTGTTTGTAGCTTGCCATACTCTGTTTTGAATATTCCTCCCCAAATCTAATTGTTCCAAAGATATTGTCAAAGAGCCAAATTGCCTTATTTTTCTTCCCTCCACCCTGCTTTGTGAGGTTCTGAGCAGTAATTCTGAACCTAAGGGTAGGCAGCCAGAGACTTGAGATAAGCTACAGCCATATATAGGTAAAAACTTGTTAATTGGCCTTCAGATAATCAACAGTTGATAGAAAATTTAATCTATTGATATCCACTGAGTTTTACTATAACTACACAATTCTTGTTTTGTAGTCATCAATCCATAAAGGAAAGAAATTAGCTTTCAGAGTGCAGAACTTAATGAAAGGGCAGCTTTGCTTAGGGGGATATTTTTCCTTACTGTGTTCTAATATAATGCTTATTGAAAGTATCCTCAAATGAAATGGAACCCCTTAAAACATTATGAAATTAATGATGAATTAAATGAGAGATCAAATAAAAATTATAATGCTTTATAAGAAAATACTATGCAATATAAATATGAAGCTTTATAACCATCCATTTAAAAAGCAGCACTAATATTAGTTTCAGGTGTAGGATTTACTGATTGAACACTTACATAAAATACCAGGTGCTCATCACAACTGCCCTCCTAAATACCCATCATTCATCTAACCAATCCATCACCCCCAACTTGTCCACCTCCCCTCCAGCAACACTTATTTGTTCTCTAGAATTAAGAGTCTGTTTTATGGTTTGCCTCTCTTGTTCCTACGTTCTTCTGTTATGTTTCTTAAAATCCACATGAGTGAAATCATATGGTATTCATCTTTCTCTTACTTATTTCACTTAGCATAATATTCTCTAGTTCCAGGGCGGAGCAAGATGGCGGAGGAGTAGGAGACCTGGATTTCGTCTCCTCTCAGGAATTCAGCTGGATAGGGATCAAACCATTCTGAACACCTACAAACTCAACAGGAGATCAAAGAAAAGAATAGCAACAATTCTCTCATAAGAAAAGCGACCACTTTCTGGAAGGTAGGACGTGCGGAGAAGTGAATCTGAGGTGATATTCGAGAGGATAGACTGCAGGGGAGGGGCCTCCGTCGGCCGCTTCTGGAAAGTGATAGAACCACGGAGCACAAAATCGGAACTTTTAAAAGTCTGCTCCGCCGAGGGACGTCACTCTGGTGGCTAAGCGGGGGATGGAACCCTTCGGGACAGTGTGGTCTCAGGACCCTCAGGGTCACAGAAAGACCGGGGGTGCCTGAGTGTGGCAGAGATCCCAGGTAATGAGCAGGGAAGCCGGCTGCAGAGGCGGAGCCCAGGCGCGGGTTCTCAGCTCGGGGTTGCCATAAACCGTGATCTGCGGCACAGTTGGGCCCCTGCTCCTCCAGCAGGGACCCAACAAGCGGCAGATCCAGGGAGACTCAGCTTCCTCCCCCGGGAGGAGCCGCGCAGGAGTGCACCGCAGGGATCTGCTGGGTTTGGAGACTCCACCTGGGGTCGGGTGCCAGAGATAGAAACGCGCGGTCACAGGCCGGGTGAGCACGGAGTGCGGCTGGAGACCGGGGAGACGGGAGTGACTGAATGCTTTTCTCTGGGGCGCACTGAGGAGCGGGGCCCTGAGTTCTCGGCTCCTCCGGGGCAGAGATTGGGAGGCCGCCATTTTCACTCTCCGCCTCCAAAGCTGTACGGAAAGCTCGCAGGGAACAAAAGCTCTGGAGAGCAACCTGAGCAGATTACTTAGCCCGGACGGGGCAAGGGCGGGGCAATTTCGCCTCCGTCAAAGACATTTGGAAACCACGGCAACAGGCCCCTCCCCCAGAAGATCAGCGAGAACAGCCAGCCAAGACCAAGTTTATACTGATCAATGAGAACGGCAGAACTCCAGCGCTAGGGGAATACTGCACATAGAATCCATGGCTTTTTTACCATGATTCTGTAGTCTTTCAAAGTTAATTTTTTTAACTGTCTTTTTTCTTTTTTTTTCTTTTTTTTTTTGAATTTTTCTTTTTCCCTTTTTCAACCAACATCTTTTCAATCCCTTTTTTTAAAAAACATTTTTATTTTTCATTTTTAGAGTCATATTCTATCCCTTCATAGTAGTTACCTGTATTTTTGGCATATATATATAAGTTGTTCTCTCTTTAAAATTTTGAGATAGTTTCTTCTAACAGATTAAAATATACCCTAAATCTCTAGTATATAGTTTTTTCTACTCCCCTGCCTGATCACATTCTCTCCCTATTTTTTTTCTTTTTTCTTTTTTTAAATCCTCTTCTTTCTTTTTTCAAACAACTTCTTATCAATTCCTTTTATAAAATTTTTTATAATTTCCATCTTTACAGTCATATTCCATCCCTTCATCATATCAACCCTTATTTTTGTACATATATAAGTTTTTCTTTCTTTAAAATTTTGGGAGGCACTTTCTTCTAACAGACCAAATACACCCCAAATCTAGTGTGTGACACTGATCTATATACCAGCCTGATCATATTTGATCACATTCTGGGTTTTGTTGTTGTTGTTGTTTTGTTTTGTTTGTTTTTATCTTTATCTTTATCTTTTTCTTTTTTTTCTTTTTCTTTTTTCTCTCTTCCCCTTTCTTTTTCCACTGCTTCAGGTCTTTTCTGATTTGTTTAGAGTATATTTTCTGGGGACGTTGTTACTCTGCTAGCATTTTGTTCTCTCATTAATCTATTCTCCTCTGCACAAAATGACAAGACAGAAAAAATCACCTCAGCAAAAAGAACAAGAGGTAGTACTGACTGCCAGGGACCTACTCAATACAGACATTAGTACGATGTCAGATCTAGAGTTCAGAATCATCACTTTAAAGATACTAGCTGGGCTTGGAAAAAATATGGAAGGTATTAGAGAAATCCTTTCTGGAGAAGTAAAAGAACTAAAATCTAACCAAGTAAAAATCAAAAAGGCTATTAATGAGGTGCAATCAAATACGGGGGCGCTAACTGCTAGGATAAATGAGGCAGAAGAGAGAATCAGTAATATAGAAGACCAAATGATGGAAAATAAAGAAGCTGAGAAAAAGAGAAATGAACAACTACTGGATCATGAGGGCAGAATTCGAGAGATAAGCGATACCATAAGACGAAACAACATTAGAATAATTGGGATCCCAGAAGAAGAAGAAAGAGAGAGAGGGGAAGAAGGTATAATGGAGCAAATTATAGCAGAGAACTTCCCTAATTTGGGGAAGGAAACAGGCATCAAAATCCAGGAAGCACAGAGAACCCCTCTCAAAATCAATAAAAATAGGTCAACAACCCGACATCTAATAGTAAAACTTACGAGTCTCATAGACAAAGAGAAAATCCTGAAAGCAGCTCGGGAGAAGAGATATGTAACCTACATTGGTAGAAACATTAGATTGGCAACAGACCTATCTACAGAGACCTGGCAGGCCAGAAAGGATTGGCAGGATATATTCAGAGCACTAAATGAGAAAAATATGCAGCCAAGAATACTCTATCCAACTAGGCTGTCATTAAAAATAGAAGGAGAGATAAAAAGCTTCCAGGACAAACAAAAACTAAAGGAATTTGCAAACACAAAACCAGCCCTACAAGAAATCTTGAAAGGGGTCCTCTAAGCAAAGAGAGAGCCTAAAAGCAACATAGACCAGAAAGGAACACAGACAATATACAGTAACAGTCACCTTACAGGCAATACAATGGCACTTAATTCCTATCTTTCAATAGTTACCCTGAATGTAAATGGGCTAAATGTCCCAATCAAAAGACACAGGCTATCAGATTGGATTAAAAAACAAGACCCATCGATATGCTGTCTGCAAGAGACTCATTTTAAAACCAAAGACACCCCCAGATTGAAAGTGAGGGGGTGGAAAACCATTTACTGTGCTAATGGACACCAAAAGAAAGCTGGGGTGGCAATCCTTATATCAGACAAATTAGATTTTAAACCAAAGACTGTAATAAGAGATGAGGAAGGACATTATATCCTACTTAAAGGGTATATCCAACAAGAAGATCTAACAATTGTAAATCTCTATGCCCCTAATATGGGAACAGCCAATTATATAAGGCAATTAATAACAAAAGCAAAGAAACACATCGACAACAATACAATAATAGTGGGGGACTTTAACACCCCCCTCACTGAAATGGACAGATCGTCTAAGCAAAAGATCAACAAGGAAATAAAGACTTTAAATGACACACTGGACAAAATGGACTTCACAGACATATTCAGAACATTCCATCCCAAAGCAACAGAATACACATTCTTCTCTAGTGCCCATGAAACATTCTCCAGAATAGATCACATCCTAGGTCATAAATCAGGTCTCAACTGGTACCAAAAGATTGGGATCATTCCCTGCCTATTTTCAGACCACAATGCTTTGAAACTAGAACTCAATCACAAGAGGAAAGTCGGAAAGAACTCAAATACATGGAGGCTAAAGAGCATCCTACTGAAGAATGAATGGGTCAACCAGGAAATTAAAGAAGAATTAAAAAAATACATGGAAACCAATGAAAATGAAAACACAACTATTCAAAATCTTTGGGATGCAGCAAAGGCAGTCCTAAGAGGAAAGTATATAGCAATACAAGCCTTTCTCAAGAAACAAGAAAGGTCTCAAGTACACAACCTAACCCTCCACCTAAAGGAGCTGGAGAAAGAACAGCAAATAAAGCCTAAACCCAGCAGGAGAAGAGAAATAATACAGATCAGAGCAGAAATCAATGAAATAGAAACCAAAAGAACAGTAGAAGAGATCAACGAAACTAGGAGCTGGTTCTTTGAAAGAATTAACAAGATTGATAAACCCCTGGCCAGACTTATCAAAAAGAAAAGAGAAATGACCCAAATCAACAAAATCATGAATGAAAGAGGAGAGATCACAACCAACACCAAAGAAATACAAACAATTATAAGAACATATTATGAGCAACTCTATGCCAGCAAATTAGATAACCTGGAAGAAATGGAGGCATTCCTAGAGATGTATCAACTACCAAAACTGAACCAAGAAGAAATAGAAAACCTGAACAGACCTATAACCACTAAGGAAATTGAAGCAGTCATCAAAATCTCCCAACAAACAAAAGCCCAGGGCCAGATGGCTTCCCAGGGGAATTCTACTAAACATTCCAAGAAGAATTAATACCTATTCTTCTGAAACTGTTCCAAAAAATAGAAATGGAAGGAAAACTTCCAAACTCATTTTATGAGGCCAGCATTACCTTGATCCCAAAACCAGACACACAGGCAGCAACCTCTTTGACCTCAGCCGAAGCAACTTCTTCCTAGAAACATCGCCAAAGGCAAGGGAAGCAAGAGCAAAAATGAACTATTGAGACTTCATCAAGATAAAAAGCTTTTGCAAAGCAAAGGAAACAGTCAACAAAACCAAAAGAGAACCGACCAAATGGGAGAAGATATTTGCAAATGACATATCAGATAAAGGGCTAGTATCCAAAATCTATAAAGAACTCATCAAACTCAACACCCAAAGAACAAAGAATCCAATCAAGAAATGGGCAGAAGACATGAACAGACATTTTTCCAAAGAAGACATCCAAATGGCCAACAGACACATGAAAAAGTGCTCAATATCGCTCGGCATCAGGGAAATCCAAATCAAAACCTCAATGAGATACCACCTCACACCAGTCAGAATGGCTAAAATTAACAAGTCAGGAAATGACAGATGTTGGCGGGGATGCGGAGAAAGGGGAACCCTCCTACACTGTTGGTGGGAATGCAAACTGGTGCAGCTACTCTGGAAAACAGTATGGAGGTTCCTCAAAAAGTTGAAAATAGAGCTACCCTATGATCCAGCAATTGCACTACTGGGTATTTACCCCAAAGATACAAAAGTAGGGATCCGAAAGGGTACGTGCACCCCAATGTTTATAGCAGCAATGTCCACAATAGCCAAACTGTGGAAAGAGCCAAGATGTCCATCGACAGATGAATGGATAAAGAAGAAGTGGTATATATATACAATGGAATATTATGCAGCCATAAAAAGGAATGAGATCTTGCCATTTGCAATGACGTGGATGGAACTGGAGGGTATTATGTTGAGCGAAATAAGTCAAACAGAGAAAGACATGTATCATATGACCTCACTGATATGAGGAATTCTTAATCGCAGGAAACAAACTGAGGGTTGCTGGAGTGGGGGGTGGGGTGGGAGGGTTGGCGTGACTGGGTGATAGACACTGGGGAGGGTATGTACTCTGGTAAGCGCTGTGAATTGTACAAGACTGTTAAATCTCCGATCTGTACCTCTGAAACAAATAATGCAATATATGTTAAGGAAAAAAAAAAGAAGAAGAAGCAGCAGCAGCTAGCAGGAGGGGAAGAATGAAGCGGGGGAAATCGGAGGGTTAGATGAACCACGAGAGATGATGGACTCTGAAAAACAAACTGAGGGTTCTAGAGGGGAGGGGGGGTGGGAGGATGGGTTAGCCTGGTAATGGGTATTGAGGAGGGCACATTCTGCATGGAGCACTGGGTGTTATGCACAAACAATGAATCATGGAACACTACATCTAAAACTAATGATGTAATGTATGGGGATTAACATAAGAATAAAAAAAAATATTCTCTAGTTCCATCTATGTCATTGCAAATGGCAAGATTTCATTCTCTTTTATGGCTGAGTAATATTACATTGTGTATATATATCTCCTCTTTTTTTTTTCTTTTTCAAATTTTTATTTAAATTCTAGTTAGTGAACATATAATGTAATATTAGTTTCACGAGTAGAATTTAGTGGTTCATCACTTACATATAACACCCAGTGTTCATCACAAGTGCCCTCCTTAATACCCATCAGCCATTTAGCCCAACCCCCACCTACCTCCCGCCATCAACTCTTAGTTTATTCTCTATTGTTAAGAAGCTCTTATGGTTTGTTTCCCTCTCTTTTTTCCCCCATCCCCGTATGTTCATCTGTTTTTTTTTTTTTCCTTAAATTCCACATATGAGTGAAATCATACAGTATTTGTCTTTCTCTCACTAATGTATTTCACTTAGCATAATACACTCTAGCTCTATCCACCTCATTGCAAAAGGCAATATTTCATTCTTTTTGATGGCTGAGTAATATTCCATTGTATATTTATGCCACTTCTTCATCCACTCATCAGCCTATGCACATTTGGGCTCTTTCCATAGTTTGGCTATTGTTGATAATGCTGCTATAAACATACGGATGCATATACCCCTTCAAATCTGTATTTTTGTATCTTTTGGGTAAATACCTAGTAGTGCAATTGCTAGGTCATGAGGTAATTCTATTTTTAAATTTTGAGGAAACTTCATATTATTTTACAAAGTGGCTGCACCAGTTTGCACTCCCACCAACAGTGTAAGAGGGTTCCCCTTTCTCTGCAACCTCACCAACATCTGTTATTTCTTGTGTTGTTGATTTAAACCATTTTGACAGGTGTGAGGTGATATCTCATTGTGGTTTTTATTTGTATTTTCCTGATGATTAAGGATGTTGAGCATCTTTTCATGTGTCTATTAGCCATCTGGATGTCTTCTTTGGAAAAATGTCTTCTGCCCATTTCTTAACTGGATTCTTTGGTTTTTGGGTGCTGAGTTTGATAAGTTCTTTACAGATTTTTGGATATGAACCCTTTATCAGATTTGTCATTTGCAAATATCTTCTCCCATTCCATAGGTTGTCTTTGAGTTCAGTTGATTGTTTTCTTTGCTCTGCAGAAGGTTTTTATCTTGATGAAGTCCCAATAGTTCATTTTTGTTTTTGTTTTTCTTGCCTCCAGTGACATGTCTAATAAGAAGCTGCTGCAGGGCGCCTGGGTGGCTCAGTCGGTTGAGCGACTGCCTTCGGCTCAGGTCATGATCCCAGGGTCCTGGGATCAAGTCCCACATCAGGCTCCCTGCTCTGCAGGGAGCCTGCTTCTCCCTCTCCCACTCCCCCTGCTTGTGTTCCCTCTCTTGCTGTGTCTCTCTGTCAAATAAATAAATAAAATCTTAAAAAAAAAAAAAAGCTGCTGCAGCCAATGTCAAAGAGGTTTCTGTCTGTGTTCTCCTCTAGGATTTTGATGGTTTCCTCTCTCACATTTAGTTCTTTCATCCATTTGGAATTTATTTTTATGTATGGTGTAAAAAAGTGGCCCACTTTCATTCTTCCATATGTTGCTCTCCAGTTTTCCCTATACCATCTGTTGAAGAGACTGTCTTTTTTTCCATCAGACAGTCTTTCCTGCTTTGTTGAAGATTAGCTGACCATATAGTTGTGAGTCCATTTCTGGGTTTTCTCTTCTGTTCCATTGATCTATATGTCTCTTTTTGTCCCAGGACCATACTGTCTTGATCACTACAGCTTTGTAACACAGCTTGAAGTTTGGAATTGTGATACCTCCAGCTTTTCTTTCCTTTTTAGGATTGCTTTGGCTATTCTGGGGTCTTTTGTGGTTCCATTCAAATTTTAGGAGTGTTTGTTCTAGTTCTGTAAAAAATGCTGGTGGTATTTTGATAGGGATTGCATTAAATGTGTAGATTGCTTTGGGTAGTATAGACATTTTAACAATATTTGTTCTTCCAATCCATGAGCATGGGATGTCTTTCCATTTCTTTGTGTCATCTTCAATTTCTTTCATCATTGTTTTTATAGTTTTCAGGGTACAGATCCTTTACCTCTTTGTTTAGGTTTATTCCCAGGTATCTTATGGGTTTTGGTACAATTGTAAATGGGATTGGCTCCTTGATTTCTCTTACTATTGCTTCATTATTGTTGTATGGAAATGCAACAGATTTCTGTATGTTGATTTTATATCCTGTGACTTTGCTGAAGTTATTATATACAACATTTTCTTTACCCATTCATCAGTCAATGGATATTTTGGCTCTTTCCATAATTTGCCTAATGTTGATAATGGTGTTATAAACATCAGGGTGCATGTATCTCTTCAAATCAGTACTTTTGTATCTTTTGTGTAAATATCTAGTAGTGCAATTGCTGGATCATAGGGTAGTTCTGTTATGTTTTTGAGGAACCTCCATACTGTTTTCCAGAGTGGCTGTACCAGTTTGCATTCCCACCAACAGTGGAAGAGGATTCCCCTTTCTCTGCATCCTCGCCAACATCTGCTGTTTCCTACTGTTAATTTTAGCCCTCTGACAGGTGTGAGATGATATCTCACTGTGGTTTTGATTTGTAACTAATATTACACTGTATGTTAACTGGAATTTAAACAAAAACTTGGAAGAAGAAAAAGCAACACTATTATTTTTTCAATATTATGAAATATGTATTTATATATTGACAATTTACATTTAAATAATATAGTGATAATAAAAGTTCTAGAACCAATGCCAATGCGTGTGGTGGGTGATAGTGTGATTTCCCCACACCACCAAGGAAGTCTCCAAACACTATCTACCCAGAGATAGAATCAGATTCCACAAGTTAAGAACTCAGTTCCACAAGACTGCTCTCTGGTTCAGATACCAATCACAAGCCCAAGTTGTTACTTGTTCTTCTACTGACCTGCTACAGATTGGAGGTTTCCATGACCCCCTCCTTGGGTTTAATTTGCTAGACAATCTCACAAAACTCAGAGAAACATTTTACTTACTAGATTCCCCATTTATTATAAAAGAATATAACTCAGAACCATCAGATGGAAGAGATACATAGGGCAAGGTATGGGAAAAGGGCACAGAGATTTCATGTACTCTCCTGTGCACCACTATCCCCAAATCCCCTCATGTTCACCAACCAGGAAGCTCCCTGATCCCAGTTCTTTTGGGTTTTTATGAAGGCTTCATTACATAGGCATGGTTGATTAATCATTGGCCATTGGCTATCAAGTCAACCTTCAGACTCTCTTTCTCCCTGGAGTTGAGGGGTAGGACTGAAATCTCCAACACACTATTCCTGTTTGGTTTCCCTGGCAATGAGACCCTATTCTTAGGTGCTTTCTAAAAGTTACCTCATTAACATAAACCCAGTTGCTGTGGAAAGGGACTTGTTATGAACAACAAAACCGCTTTTTCCTTTATGGATCTAAAACAATTTTAGGAACTGAGGAGAAGAGAACAAATATTAGAAGATGTTCCCATTGTTCTTGTTACTACAGAAATTCCAAGGATTTGGGGAGCTGTAAGTCAGGAACTGGATTGAGATCAAATATATATGGGAAATAGACTTTGGTTATCTGCATGACCAAAATATATTTCTTATAAATCACGATACCACAGATAACGATAACTTTGAATAGGTTATTTAAATTAAAAAAGCTTGGGACTCCTGGGTGGCTCAGTTGTTAAGTGTCTGCCTTCTGCTCAGATCATGATCCCAGGGTCCTGGGATCGAGCCCCGCATTGGGCTCCCTGCTCGGTGGGAAGCCTGCTTCTCCCTTTCCCACTCCCCCTGCTTGTGTTCCTGCCCTCACTATCTCTCTCTCTGTGTCAAACAAATAAATAAAATCTTAAAAAAAATAAAATAAAATAAAAAAATAAAAAAGCTTAAAATATGTTATAAAATTTTCCTTTGGCATTTGCCCCTTACCTCACAACTTTCATAGTAGTAAATTTTAAAAGATTTATATTTATTTATAGTTTATGACCTAAATACCCATAAAAGTTGTATGTGTTTAAATGTATAGTAATAAATTATGAGTTTATATGAAAATTAAAAATTAAATGTTTTCTTAAAATATATCATTGAATAAAGAAGACATAGTTTAGTATTATGGAAGCCAGAGAATTGAATATTCCCTGATTTTCTAAATTTGGAAAAATTTCATATTAATGAGATCCATGCTCAATTTACATTCAAAACCCTGTATAAAACCCAAAATAACTTTCAACCTTCTTTTTTTTAAATTTAATTTTATTTTATTATGTTATGTTAGTCCCCATATGGTACATCATTAGTTTTTGATGTAGTGTTCCATGATTCATTATTTTCGTATAACACCCAGTGCTCCATGCAATATGTGCCCTCCTTAATACCCATCACCAGGCTAACCCATCCCCCAAACCCCCTCCCCTCTAAAACCATCAGTTTGTTTCTCAGAGTCCATAGTCTCTCATGGTTCATCTCCCTCTGATTCCCCCCCTTCAGTTTTCCCTTCCTTCCCCTAATGTCCTCCATGCTATTCCTTATGTTCCACAAATAAGTGAAACCATATGATAATTGACTTTCTCTGCTTGACTTATTTCACTGAGCATAATCTCCTCCAGTCCCATCCATGTTGATGTAAAAGCTGGGTATTCATCTTTTCTGATGGCTGAGTAATATTCCATTGTATATATGGACCACATCTTCTTTATCCATTTGTCTGTTGAAAGGTATCTTGGCTCTTTCCACATCAACCTTATTTTTTTTTTAATAAATCTAGTTCAATTTAAGAAAAAGAAATCTGTTCAACTTCAATTAAGTTTATTCTCCAATCATTAACTTATTTTATTCAACAGATATGCATTAAGATTTTTCTAGATATCAAGCACTATGCTAGGCACTTGGAATCAAAATATAATAAGACTGATATCTGGCCATCAAAGACTCTAAGTTCTAGAGGGACAAAGGGACACAGAATCTCATAAGTACAAAAAAACAGAAACAAAAACAGTGTGGCAGTGCAACATTTGAGAGATGTGCAGATTATTAGGAAAGTACAGAAGGTGTGAAACAAACATGATCTGTGGATTGGGAGGGGTTTCAAGAAAGGATTTTTGAAGGAAGTGACCTTTGAGTGAAACTTTTAAAGATAAATATGACTTAGTTTATTTAATAGAGTTATGGGCTGGAGGGGGAGGACAAACTTGGCAAAGAAGCATGAGCAGAAGCATAGAAATGAGTAGTAGTGTGGTGTGGACAAAGGACTATAAGTAGTTTGATAATGCTGAAGCATAAAGCATGAAGCAGGAAATGATAAGAAATAAGGCTAGAAAATTAAAAAGGCTAAATCATGAAAGGTACATAATATATATTATGTTATTGGTAGGCTTTGAAAGTTTAGGTAAAAGTTTTAAACAAAGCAATTTTTATTTTATATTCATGTTAATGGGCATAAAATAAATATCCACTGAATGAAGAAATGAACTGTGGTAGATTTGTAAACAATTTAATGATTAAAAGATCAAAAGCAGAGATTCATTAGGAAGATAGTGTAATAGTTAACAAATGAGAATATGAAGGCTGAAACTATTCCAATCATTATCATGAAGAGGGAGATGGCCTCAAGAGACATTTGACAAAGACATTTGACAAAGAGACATGTGACAAAAAAACATGGATAATTGAATATGGGCATGGACTTCCACTTCCAGCAATAAAGCAGACTAGATAATGTCAAAAACCTACTACTATAAATTTCAAGAAAGGTTAAAGAAAATATAAAATATCATATGAAAATACATTATAAGAGAATTCTATGAATGATTTTATGACAATAAATTATATAAAATAGACTATCCTGAAAAAATAACTTTCCATAACACAATATAAAATGGAAAAGTGAATAGAATTTTAACCAATACAAACCTAAATAAGTAGTTTACAGCTTAACATGTATTTGTGTGTGTGTGTGTGTGTGTGCAGGTAGTTTTATGGTCAAGATCTGTGAAACTCCTATCTTAAATTTTTCCTTATTTTGTGTGATGAAATTCACATACCATAAAATCTACCATTTTAAGTTATGGAACTCAGAATTTATTAATATACTCACAGAGCTGTGGAACCATTACCTATATTTAATTCCAGAATATTTTTATCACTCTAAAGGAAACCCCATACTCATTAGCAGTCACTTTTCATATTCTCTTACCCACAGTTTCCATAAAACACTAATCAGTTTTCTATCTATATGGATTTGCCTATTCTAGACATTTCATATGAATGGAATTGTATCCAGGGCACAGGGGTGCAAAAGCACCTGGCTCTGGGGGTCCCAAACAGACCAGGTTTGGCCACTCACCACTGACAAAATCCAAAGGTAGAGAGACGAGTGGTGGTAAAACAAGAAAGGAATTTATTTCAGTCAGGCCAGCACTGGGAAGACAGCAGACTAATGTCTCAAAAACTGTTTCCAAAATGCTGAAAGAACTTCTAGGTTTATATAAGGAAAATGTAGGACAAGGGTCAGTGGGTACATGCACGTGGACAGTAAAGGTCAGGTCAATCATCATCTTGGGGTCAATCATGCAAGGTCTTGCTGGCTCAGGGCAGTCCTTATTGCTTGAGGGGGTAGTTTTAGTTCCCATTATGGGGATGCTTTGCCCACAGGGTCTTTTGCCTGAGTTAAGAGATAATCTGGAGGGTTGCCTTGGTGGCTTAGTGGTTAAGTGTCTGCCTTTGGGTCAGGTCATGATCCCAGGGTCCTGGGATTGAGTCCCTCATCAGGGTTCCCTGTTCAGAGGAGGGTCAGCTTCTCCCTCCCTCTCTGCCCCCCCCCTCTGCTCATGCTCTGTCTCTCACTTTCTCTCTCTCTCAAATAAGTAAGATCTTTTAAAGAAGAGAGAGATAATCTGGGAAAAAGAACTTAATTAAAAAGCACAGACTAAGGTCAAAATGGAGGTAGTCGAAGTCCTTTTTCAGAATCATACAATACGTGGCTTTTTGTGACTGACTTCTTTCACTTAACAAAATGTTTCCAAGGTTTATACATGCAGTAGCATGCATCAGTACTCCATTCTTTTGATAGCTGAATAATATTCCATTGTACAGATATACCATTTTTGCTCTAGCACAGTAACAATTTGAGGGCTACAAATATCAATGCAAAATTGTTATTTGTGTTCTTATTCACTGTAGGGGAGGAACAACAAATTTTCCTCTACCCTTCTAGGTTCTTGACTGAGAATCCCCTGTAATAAAAAGATAGATTAATAGGAGAAAAACAAAGAGAAGTTTAATACCATGTATACTTGCTGTATATATGGGAGATACCCAAGAAAACTGAGTGACTCCTCAAAGTGGCCCAATCCAACACCTTAAATACCATCTCCATCTAAAGACAAAAGAGGGGTGCCTGGGTGAATCAGTCAGTTAAGTGTCTGACTCTTGATTTAAGCTCAGTTCATGATCTCAGGGTTGTGAGATTGAGCCACTTGTCAGACTCTACACTGGGCATGGAATCTGCTTGGGATTCCCTCTCTCCCTGTCCCTCTGCCCCTTACCCTCCCCTCTAAAAAAAAGACACAAGAAAGATGTTGGGGGTCAGGGAGACAGTTATTAGAGGTTATCAGACAAAACACAGTAAACAATGTTAAGAATGTTAAGGATTTAATAGCTGCATTTTCCATTATCAAGAGAAGTAATGAGTTTCTAGAATTTTAGTCACCTTCCTCTTCCTGTTACAGAGAGGGAGAACACCCTTACAAATAGAGATTTCCCTTATAAATATAAATAAACATCTCTTACTAAAGAGCAACTTTTATTTGGTTTTCAGAGCATTTTCTGTGTGTTTTTTTCTTAAAAATAAACAGTTCAAAATAGTCATTATGGCAAAGAGGAATATTTTGAGATGGCATATTCTGGTCCCCTTCAGCACCTATATATAATACAATAAATAATTAAAATTGAGCAGAATATTTTTTGTAGAGGGGTGCCTGGGTGGCTCAGTCAGTTAAGCGTCCGACTCTTGATTTTGGTCCAGGTCATGAGATCAAGCCCTATGTCAGGCTCCATGCTCAGTGGGGAGTGTGCTTGAGATTCTCTTCCTCTCCCTCTGCTCTATCCCTAAAACAAATAAATAAATAAATCTTTAAAAAATAATTTTGTAGAAATTATAAAAATGTAGTGAATATTATAAAATAAACTTAATTAAATGAAGTGCTATATTATTGTCTTGGAAGGGCAAAAAATATGGCATATATGACAGCAATCCCTTAATTAATCCATAAATTAAATGCAATTCCCCTCAAGATTCTAAAAAGATCTTTTGTCATGAAAATTGACACACAGATCCTAAAATTTATATAAATATACAAGATAAAAAGAATAGATAATATAATTTCTAAAAACAAGGGAGAAACATTCTGTACAATATAATATTATAAATATTTGGTAAGAAATGCATTATTATTGAAAAAAAAAAGAAATGCATTATTATTACAAAGATAGATATTCCCCAGTGGATACGATATGAATCTAATATATATAGAAGAACTGATATATAAAAATAAGGGGGTATTAGGAATAAGTACAGAAAAATATGGACTTTTAAATAAATGGTACTGGAACAATTAGTTATAATTATGAAAATATTTTTCATTTATTCCATATTTTACACTGTAAACAAATGCAAATCTCAGATTGAGTAAAGATTTAAATATGAAAAACAAAATTCCAAAACTTTTACAAAGTAAAGATGAAAACATATATTTGATTTAAGGGTAGGAATAGATTTTCTATATAAAATGTACACCAAAAAAACCCTTAATCTTAAAAAAAAGTAATGCATTTAGTTGTATGAAAATTAAGTACTTTTGTACAATAGAGTATTATAAACAAAATTAGAAAAATACCTTTTATATTGGGAGAATTCTTTGTAATGCATCTATCTGACAAAGGGTTATATCAAGAATGATAAAAATATGTATCATAAAGGAATAAGAAAAATACAAAAAATTAAAATGAAAGACTAAAGAATGTGCACAGGTAATTTAGAAACAAAGAAAACTGGATATCTAATGTACATATGAAAATATGTTCAAATACACTAGAAATCAGGAAAATGTGCATTAAAACAATGAGCCAGCACTTCATACATGTCAGATAAGAAAAAGAAGTAACAATATTAGGTATTTGGGAATTGTGGAACAATGAAACTCTTACATGTTGCTGGTAGACATACAAATGGGTATGACTCCTAGCTAGTAAAGATAAAGAATTGCAATTGCATTCCAATATTCCTAGAAAAGTTTCAATACAGGCACAAATGGAGACATTTTAAGGACAAAATTTATAACACTTGTAGTAAAAGAAAAAAACTTAAATTTCAATCAAGAAAATGGATCATGGTATTCTTCTACAATGGAATACTATTAAGCAATAAAAATGAATCAAAGCATACGGATAAATACCACAATTATAAGGTTGAACAAACACAAAAAATTGTAGATGTATATATGCAGGATCATTCTATTAATACAAAGTTTGAATCATGTATATATTCAGTATAGGTATATGGAGACATGTTTGTGGATACACCAGTCTGTTATGAAAGCACAAAGCATTCTTGGAAATCATGAATACCGAATTGAAAATCGTAGTCACTTCTAGAGAAAGAGGGAGGAAAGGAGATGTGTGCCTACATATATGTCTCCATATATACTTACAAATTGTTTATTTATAACAAGGATCTAAAATAAATATGGCAAAAATTTAAGTCATGACAAAGCTGTTTAATAGATATGTAAGAGATTTTTATGTTATACTTTAAGCTTTTGTGCATTTGAAGTATTTATACATTATTTGGGGGGTGAGAATGCAATTCAAGGACAACATCAGATTGTATTGAGGAGGACTGGGTGGTGTGGTTGTGACATTAGGCAAGATAGCAAATAAAGTAGAGCATGCTTTGGAGGTAAGATGAATTTAGTTTTTGGTCATGTTTGATTTGAGAAGCCTTGGGAAATCTAGGAAAATGACTCCAGCAGTCATTTATTGAACATGTCTGAGGCTAGAGATAGAGACTTGATGTTCATAGCCTATACAGCTTTTATGAAACCATAAAAGCTTTAATGAGAATCCTGGAGAGATTGAGTCAAGTGAGGCAGTGTTTTCAGGGCAGAGCCATAGACAAATTAATTTTTAAGGAATAGATAGAAGAAATAGATCCACAAAGAAATGAGAAGTTCTTGTCAGAGTTATTAGGAGAATCCAGAGATGGTTGTTTCCCAGAAGTCAGTGGAGCAGTGTTAAGAACAAGTAGGACTTTATACCATTATTTCTATTTTAAAAGAGATGAGGAAACTGGTGACAGGAACATAGGTAATCTACCTAACACAAGGCTGATAATAAGCACAGAGCCAGAATTCAAACTCAGTTCTGAAGGCCTCCAGAGCCTAAGCTATGATAAGACTCAATTCTTTTTATGTCTGTATGTATGTTTAATGTCTGAATATAGTTACTATTCAATATGATGAATGAATGTGTAAGTGAATAGGGACATACAGGTGAGTTTGATTGTTTCATTTTTCTCTGGAGCTGTACAATGAATATATGTTGGAAAGAAAAGATTTACAAGTGACAACTATTTTCTTTGTTGTGTGACAGGTAGATCAGCATCCATTAGTGTTTTGTGCAAATATCATGTGTTACAAATCAAGGTAATTTCAAAAGGTATATATTACTTTGTATTGGTTATTTACAACCTTTAAGAATCATAATGATCTAATGTTTCCCAGCACTACTAATATATATATATATATATATATTTTTTTTTTAAGATTTTATTTATTTATTTGAGACAGAGAGAATGAGAGAGAGAGAGCACAGGAGACGGGGGAGGGTCAGAGGGAGAAGCAGGCTCCCTGCCAAGCAGAGAGCCCGATGTGGGACTCGATCCAGGGACTCCAGGATCATGACCTGAGCTGAAAGCAGTCGCTTAACCAACTGAGCCACCCAGGCGCCCTAAAATATATATTTTTAAGTGAATCAATATAATTTATTTTCATCTATCTTTAAACCTTCTGTCACTTTATTTCACATCCTGAATAGCTCTTGGGTCCATTTAATTATCATCATGATTGATATCACAGAAGACCAAATTACCATTGTGTCTTACATAGACTACTATGCTAGCCACCCAATATTCCTGTGTCAACCACTGTTCCCTGTCTAATCTAACCTCCATACTGCAAAGGAATAATATTTCTGCCTAGAATGCTGTCCCCTCCCCTATGTCCAGTTATTTTTTGCTCATACTTCTATTAGAGCCTGAATATCACTTCCTCAAAGAAGCCCTCTTAATTCACCATATTTATTCTATGCTTTCATATCACCCTGTACTTTTCTTTTTCATTTTGAGATAATTGTGTATCCATGTGCAGTTGTAAGAAATAATACAGGGAGTTTCTGTGTCCCTTTAACTCAATTTCTCCCAATCATAACATCTTGCAAAACTGTAGTACAATAACAAAGTCAGGATATTGACATTGACACATCCAAAATAGAGAACATTTCCATCGCTATAAGAAATCTCATTATTCTTTTATAGCCACACCTACTTCCCTTCCATCTTTACTACCGCCTTAACCCCTAGGAATCACTGATCAGTCTCTATATCTATAGTTTTGTCATTTCAAAAAATTGTATCATAAATGGAATTATACAGTATATAACCTTCTGGATTTTTTTAACTCAGTATAATTCCCTGGAGATTCATTCAAGCTGTTGTGTGTTTTCAATATTTTTTTATTGCTGAGTCATATTCTAACTTCATAGCATTTTACAATGTTTGTAAATATTAATTTATGTGATTCTTTGTTTAATGGCTATCTCTCTAACTAGACTGCATACTCCATTAAGGCAGATATAATTTCTCTTAGATTCCCCTTGTAACTCCTTTACCTAGTACACTGTAGTAATTTATTAAATATTTATGGAATAAATGACTTATTGAGATTCCTGGTAGGTACCCTAGAGTATGTCAAACCAGAATTAGTTGTCACTGCTATGTATTAAGGTCTAAATAGTATATCTTTGCTTATTTTTAAATTATTTTATTCAATAATTCTTCATTGTTTTACTATCATCTGGTACTTTTCTTACCACAGGGGATATAGCAGCAATAAACCAAAAAAAAAAAAAAAAAAGCCAAAACAAACCCCTACCCCCTAGAACTTACTTTCTAGTCTATAGATCTAAATAATCTTTAAAAAGTAGATGACATTCAATATCAAAATACTAATATTAACAAGTTTCATGCAGATGACTAAATCTTGTAAGGGAGATAGGCAGTCCCCCAGGGGACACAGCAATTATACATAGTCAGGGAAGGCCTCATTGAGAAAGTACCATTTGACCAAATACCTATAGGAGGTGAGGGAGTAAATCAGTTGGGTATCAGGGATAGGAACATTCTAAGCAGAAAGAATAGCAAGTGTAGAGTCTTTCCAGACTGTCTGAGTATGGAAGTATTAGAGCTGAATAAGTGAGAGGGAAAATATTAGGAGATGAGATCAAAGGAGTAACGAAAGGACATGCACTGTGTGATACAATTGGCTGCATGTGGTTACTGAGCCCTTGAAATGTGAATAGTTCAAACTGAAAATGTGATTTCAGTATAAAATACATGCCAGATTTTGAAGATGTACTATGAAAAAGAGAATGTGTAAGGACGCCTGGGGGGCTCAGTCAGTTAAGCATCTGTCTTTGGCTCAGGGCTTTTGCTCAGAGGGGAACCTGCTTCTTCCTCTGCCTGGTGGTTCCCCTGCTTGTGCTCTCTCTATCTCTCTCTCTCTGACAAATAAAAAAAAATATTTTAAAAAACATAGAGAATATGAAATATCTCATTAATAATATTTTATATTGGTTACATGGTAAGGTAGTAATATTTCATCTATATTGCACAGAGGTCATTAAAATTAATTTTCCTGTTTATTTTTAATGTGGTTACTAGAAAACCTAAAATTGCATAAGTTGCTTAGGTTAGATTTCTTTTTTAAATTTAAATTCAATTAACCAAAATATAGTACATCATTAGTTTTTGATATATTGGAAAGCACTGGAATATACCTTATAGGTCCTGATATGCAACTTTAAAGTTTTTGTCTTTTACTCTGTGGAGAAACATTGGAAAGTGTTGATAAAAGGATTAAATTATCTAATTTCCCCTTAAAAATTACCTGGTCTTCTCTGTTGAGAATAAATTGTAAGGGAATGGATAAAAGCAGAGAGATCAGATTTAAGGCTATTACACTGTTCATATGAGAAATAATGGTGGCTTGTGTCAATCTGGTAGTGGTGAATATGACGAGAAGTAGTCAGGCTATGAATTTATTTTGAAGGTATAATTAATAGGATTTCATGACAGATTGGAAGATGTGGAACATGAGAAAAAGTAAAAAATGACTCCAAAATTGTTGACTTGAGCAGCTAGAAGGATTGAGTTACCATTAATGGACATCAGAAAAAGTGTAAGTGGAATAGATTTGAAGAAGGAGATTAAGAGTTTGGATTTGGGCATATTAAATTTGAGATGCTTATTAGACATCAAAATGTAGATATTGAGTAGACAACTAGATATAAAAGCCAGGCATTAAGGAAAAAGACCTAGGCTAGAGATAAAATTTGGGAGTCATCAGTATATAGATGGTATTCAAAGACTTTTGAAATTGGATGTGATGACCAAAAGAGTTAGTTTAAATAGTGGAAAGATATATGAAATGAGCCTTGGAACACTCCAACTTTATGAAATTAGGGAGGAAAGAAAACATGCAAAGAAACTGTTCCTTCTTCAAATGCATTTTACTGCTAAAAAATTGTTTTCGTTATTGAACTTCATTATGTGAAATCATTAGTCATTCCCTTTTCAGTTATTAAAGCATCAACTCTGCTTTCCTTTAACCCCTCTGGTTTTCAAAAGTCCTTAGCCCAGGGTCATATATTTTCATGTCCTGAAATGACTAGTGACTAATCTGAAAATCTGAGAAAATAATGTTAAGTGGATGATAATGATTTATTGGTTATCATGTCCTAATAACACATTGACCTTTTAAATGTGGATCTCAAATATTCTAATTCAAGGATTTGGTTATGAATGACTATTATAGGCTTACGAACTAGATCATTCTGTGCACTGGGTCAACCATATAAAGTATGTGACTCATGACAGAATGATGTAGTGAAAAAAGCACTGAACCAGGGAGTGGGGAACCCCAAGTTCTAGTCCCAGTTATACCATTCATCAGTTGTCTCATTGGCCCCCCAGAGCTGGTCTGAATAGAGTACCAGCTTCTGTTAAACCTCTTACTGGTTAAAAGTGAGGACAACTAGAGAGCTTTCCAAATAGCTAAATATATTTAATTTTACTAACTATTCTTATTACTGAGAATATTTCCTAATTATAGCTTTAAAGTTGGTGATAGTAGATGGCAATAGGTGTTGTAGGTATGATAGTAGATGTTATTTTAAAGATTTTCAGTTGGCACATAGATACACACCAGTTGGCAAACCCTATTTATAATTTACTTACAAATCTATTTATTTATAAATGTTCCTATCCTATGAAGTCCAGAAGTCTGAGAATTACAGACATTAGATGTCACTTCTGCTCTTGGGGCTTTGTTTCTGTATACATAATTACATAGTAAGAGTATATTTAAATGCAAGGAAATGAAACACACTGACCTCCCATCCAAGTACTAACCAGGCCCGACCCTGCTTAGTTTCCTAGATCAGATGAGATCGGGCATGTTCAGGGTGGTATGGCCATAGACACACACTGGCCTCAATACAAAGCAATCTTTAAGGTGAAGAAAGAGAGGAGAAATTGATGGGGATGGGCCTCAGGTGTATCTATAAGATTTTAAAAGAAAAAGATATGAAGCAAACATGGCAGTATGTTAATGTCTGTAAAAATGGGTCGTGAGTACATGGGTGTTATTGTCTCTTCTATTTTGAGTAATTTCGTAGTAAAAATAGCAAAATGAAAATAGTAAAAATAGTAAAAATGAAAATAGTAAAAATTAAAATTAAAATTAAAAAAATAAATGAAAATTAAAAGAATAATTAAAAGTAAGACAATGCGAATATATGTTTTGAAGCCAGAACAAAGTTCAAATCTTATCTCTGTTCTTTACTAGCTATTTAACCTCACTAAATCAATTAACCATTTTGCCTACTCCTCAGTTACTTTTCAGTGATAATATTCCCTGTCTTGCCAAGTTGTTATAAATTAGACTCTTCAATTCAAGGAACAAAAATATCACTCACTTCAGTAGAACTAGTAAAGGTTTCATTACATAGGAATATTAGATAGATGGTTAGACCTCACCTGAATATCCATGCAGGTAAATGTCATTAGAACTTGAAGAGAGTTGAAGAATTAGAAGACTACCAACCAATTCTACTGACTAAATTATTTTGTTACTTTCTAAGCAAGAATCAATTAATATTCTTTCATAAGAGTTGCTTAGGTTTTCTTGTTCCTCACTTTTACCACTCCTACCATTATCCTGCTACTGTCCAGTGTCCAACCTCTCTTCACTCATAGCTTCTGACACTTCATGTTATTTGCATAGTACCTTTACTATGGGGTCATTTTGCTTTGGCACCTATAACCATCCAATAAACTGTCTTTCTAGGGGCACCTGGGTGGCTCAGTTGGTTAAGCATCTGTCTTCAGCTCAGGTTGTGATCTCAAGGTATTGGGATTGAGCCCCACGTCAGGCTCCCTGCTCAGTGGGGAGTCTGCTTCTCCCCCTACCCCTCTCCCTTCTTGTGCTCTCTCTCTCTAATACATAAATAAATACCTCTCTTTCTATACCACAGTCAACTTGATTTCACTAATCTCTATACTGTTTAGAGTTTCCTGCAAAGCTACCATAAAGCCTCCTTGGCAACCATAGGTTTGCTGGGGGTGCATGTATCCCTTTGAATTAGTATTTTTGTATTCTTTGGGTAAATACCTATAAGTCTGTTCCTGTCCTGTTTTATTTCATCTGGAAGTAGTTGCTACTATTTTACAATCCTAAGATTCCCCCAGAAGAATGCTGAATCATAAGGTACTTCTATTTTTAGCTTTTTGAGGAACCTCCATACTGTTTTCCACAATAGCTAAACCAATTTGCATTCCCACCAACAATGGAAAAGAATTCCCCTTTTTCCACATGTTTGACAAAACCTGTTGTTTCTTGTGTTGTTGATTTTAGCCATTCTGACAGGAGTGAGATGATATCTCATTGTAGTTTTTATTTGTATTTCCCTGACAATGAGTGATGTTGAGCATCTTTTCATGTGTCTGTTGGTCATCTTTATGTCTTCTTTGGAAAAATGTCTATTCATGTCTTCTGCCCATTTTTTAACTGAATTATTTGTTTTTTGGGAGTGGATTATGATAAGTTCTTTATAGATTTTGAATACTAATCCTTTATCAGATATGTCACTTGCAAACATCTTCTCCCAATCAGTAGGTTGTTTTTTAGTTTAGTTGATTGTTTCCTTTACTGTGCAGAAGTTTTTATTTTGATAAAGTCCCAATAGTTTATTTTTGCTTTTGTTTCACTTCTCAGGAAACATATCTAGAAATAACAACCAACACCACATAAATACAAACAATTATATGAGAATATTATGAAAAACTATATGCCAACAAATTGGACAACCTGGAAGAATGGATAAATTCCTAGAAACATACAAACTACCAAACTACCAAAACTGAAACAAGAAATAGAAAAGTTGAACAAACCAATAACCAGGAAAGTAATTGAATTATTAATCAGATACTCCCAACAAACAAAAGTCTGGGCCAAATGGCTTCACAGGCGAATTCTACAAAACATTTAAAGAAGAGTTAATACCTATTCTTCTCAAACTATTCCAAAAAATAGAAGAAGAAGGAAAACTTCCAAACTCATTGCATGAGACCAACATTATTCTGATACCAAAACCAGGTAAAGACTCCAATAAATAAGAAAACTACAGGCCAATATTCCTGATAAACATGGATGCAAAAATTCTCAATAAAAAGCTAGCAAACCAAAACTAACAATACAATAAAACAATCATTCACCACGAACAAGTGAGATTTACTCCTGGTATGCAAGTGTCGTTCAGTATTCTCAAATCAATCAATATGATGCATGACATTAATAAAAGAAAGGATAAGAACCATATGACCATTTCAATAGATGCAGAAAAAGCATTTGACAAAGTACAACACCCATTCATGATAAAAACCCTCAACAAAGTAGGTTTCGGGTAAATATACATGAACATAATAAAGGCCATATATGAAAAACCCACACCTAACACCATTTTCAGTGGGGAAATACTGGGAGCTTTTCCTCTATGATCAGGAACAAGACAGGGATGTCTACTCTCACCACTGTTATTTAACATAGTACTGAAAGTCCTAACCACAGCAATCACAAAACAAAAAGAAATAAAAGGCATCCAAATAGACAAAGAAGAAGTAAAAGGTTCACTATTTGCAGGTGACGTGATACTCTATATAGAAAACCCAAAAGACTCCACCAAAAATTAGTAGAACTGATACATGCATTCAGTACAGTTGTAGGATACAAAATCAACATACAGAAATCTGTTGTATTTCTATACACCAATAATGAAGCAGTAGAAAGAGAAATTAAGGAATCGATCCCATTTACAATTGCACCAAAAACCATAACTAGGAATAAACCTAAACAGAGGTAAAGGATCTGTATTCTGAAAACTATAAAAACAATGATGAAAGAAATTGAAGATGACACAAAGAAATGGAAAGACATCCCATGCTCATGGATTGGAAGAACAAATGTTAAAATGTCTATACTACCCAAAGCAATCTACATATTTAATGCAATCCCTATCAAAATACCAGCCATTTTTTACAGAACTAGAACAAACACTCCTAAAATTTGAATGGAACCACAAAAGATCCCCGAAAAGCCAAAGCAATCCTGAAAATGAAAAGCAAACCTGGAGGTATCACAATTCCAGACTTCAAGCTGTGTTACAAAGCTGTAGTGATCAAGACAGTATGGTCCTGGGACAAAAACAGACATATAGATCAATGGAACAGAATAGAAAACCCAAAAGTTGACCCACAACTATATGGCCAACTAATCTTTGACAAAGCAGGAAAGACTGTCTGATGGAAAAAAGACAGTTTCTTCAACAGATGGCATAGGGAAAACTGGAGAGCGATATATGGAAGAATGAAAGTGGGCCACTTTTTTACACCATACAAAAAATAAATTCCAAGTGGATGAAAGAACTAAATGTGAGAGAGGAAACCATCAAAATCCTAGAGAAGAACACAGGCAGTAACCTCCTTGACATCATCCTTAGCAACTTCTTACCACAGTCCCTTGTAGCTTGGACAAAGATGTTTTGCAATGACCAGAACATTCCAACTGCCAGGCCAGAAAAGCCCTGCTATCAACTGAATACATAGAAAACCACACCCACACATCCCTTTCCCTGCCCATGATCATATGCTCTCTGCCTGCTCTCTTGCAAGTATCCTCCTGAACCTCTCCCTATAAAACTCTAGGTCTCCATCCTGCCAGCAGAGAAGATAGTTGTTAAGTCTTGAACCTGTCACCTCCCCCAGCTTCTGGCACTTAAAATAAATTTCTCCCTTTCTATTTCCCAAACCCTCATCTCTTGAGTTATTAGCTTCTCTTGGGATGAGTTTATCTGAGTTTATTTGGCCACAGTGTTGGCAAACCCAGCCAGGAGGGATGCTTTCAATTTGTTCAACCCCCTCAGGAATTCCTGGTCTGGAACAGTTGGCCACAGCAGCACACCAGGGCTTACCCATTCATCCTATACATTTCCTGAATTAGCAGCTGTGATCGATGAGTAACAACAACACTTGAAGTTTATTGAGAACCAAAAGCATACTCCACAAAATGTGCAAGATTCTTACCTGATCAGCTTAACTTTTAAATATGATAATGGCAGGGAAATAATCATTTTCATATATAGTGAAGAAGATCACTCATTGTGATATCATGTATACAATAACATGTATATCTCCTGTATAAATGGAAAATACCAGGAAAATTAACTCCTCAAAATGGCTGAGCTGGAGATGGTATTTAAGGTGTTGGCTTCAGCCATTTTGAGGAGTTAGTTTTCCTGGTATTTCCCACTTATACAGGAGATATGTTATTAAAATTCTCTTTCTTTTTCTCCTGTTAATCCGTCTTCTTATTACAGGGGTGTCTCAGCAAAGAGATCTGTTCCTCCCCCACAATAGTAAATCTTTGTTTTACTATAAATTCTTAAAGTCTCAGGAAGGCTAATAATTTCTTATAGATCTCAAACCCAAATCATGGAAGAACTGATTCTGGAGTCATTTGTTTCACTCCGAATTCCTTGTAAAAGCTGTTCTGAAAATACTGCTCTTTAACAGTAGAACACTTAGAGTTAATTTGCTCCTTTTTTGCTGTAAAGTAATGAGGATGCATAAACTACATACTGCTTTGTTGACTGTGCAAGCCACAACTACTACTCATATACACTATGATGTAAATAATGTCTCTGCTAGCTAGAGTTGTGTAGCAAAGGCACAAATCAATCAGCTTTCTTGTAGTCAATAGTTCACATTTTCAAGGCAACTAAAATAATACTAGGGCTAAAAGTGAGTTTAGATACTATCTCATCCAATGACTTCACTTTACATGTGAAGAAACAGGCCCAGAAATTTTAGTTCATATTTATGAGATAAAAAACCAGTCTTTTTGACTCCCAATACATTGCTCTTTACACAATACTCAAGTTTTAAGTACAGTTTTTGGTAATAGAGAAAACTAATATACCAAGAAATTAAATACTTAACCTAGTAACCTAGGTATTAGTCAAATGGTTACTATAGTACAGTAACATAGTACATTATATAATAAGCATAGATATTATTGCTATTATTTAGATTAATAATTCTAAAACTTTAGCATGTGTCAGAATCAACTGGAGGACTTTTTAAAAGCAGGTGGCTGGATTCTACTCCCAGTGTTCCTGACTCAGCAGGTCTGGAGTAGGGCCTGAGTATTTGTATCAACAACAAATGCTGCTGGATCAAGGACTACACTTTGAAAACTATTGGTTTAGATCAAAGGTTTTCAAGCCAACTTTGCTGCTTAAAGCTATGTGACCTATGGCACATTAATCTTTAAGCCTTGGTTTTCTTAGCTGTAAATTAATATGTACCTTACATACATTTAGTACAATATGAAGCAATATATGTAAAGAACTATACATCTAGTGTCTAAGGCATTTGATACATGGTTGCCATCATTATTTTTTTAATTATTATCACATTGATTTTCTAAGCATTCAGATTCACCAGGCACAGATAACTAAGTTAATCAACTATAGCTTACTATAGGAAATTTGGGACTGTAATAACTGGAAAGAATGATTTTTTGTATGCAAATACTTGTAATTTTGTGCCACTGAAAACACTTGAAATAGTTTCCTAGATAAAAGAAAAACTTTAGCCACCCCTCTTCTCCCCATTGAGCTTAATGAACTGTAAATTTTTTGGTAGAACTCTTCTTTATCTTCAGAAGGTAACTTGTTTGAACTGTCATCAATTTGAGTTGTGAGGTCTGCATTAATGAGATGTAAAGGTGTGTAATATTTTTAAGTGTGGGTGTCTTTGTTTAGGAAATAAAGCTTTTATGGAGGTCAAATACCTTTATTGATTGTTTGACAAAAATCTCTTCAAATGCAAATGCTTTCTGTCTGTAGGTGAATAATCTCCAAGACATTTGAGCAACACATAAAAAGAAAGCCAATTCTTTTAAACACCCAATGTCAGTTGGATGGTAAAAAGAATTCTGTTGAATGTATTCAAAGAAAGGATTTTTTTTTCCTGAGCTCTCCTCACTACTGTGCCACTCTGTATTCTGGGGCTTGCCTCTTGGCAGATTGTTTCATTATCCAGCAGTATCATTAATCTTTTTTATTAGCACCTTGAAAAATAAACAAATAATGATTTTGTTATGTTTGACACAAGTAGTGCATTTTAATTTTGTAGGCTTGTATTATTGACTTGAAAAAAACTGCAACAATTCAGATTGAAATACCACACTCAATTCTTAACAATATGAAAACACTATTCGATGTGTAGAAATATAATGGCATCTGTTATGCATATTAAATGAAGCAAGCTTTTTTTGTATCATCCACGTGGAGCCCTGGATTAACTAGGAAATTTAGTATTAATTACTACAGAAAAATTAAAGCTTTTCATTCAATTTTGTACTCTCTGTGAAAATGCTCCATGAAATTGAGTCAGCACCTCATGAAATATACTCAAAATCATTTGAAGACCACACAAAATATGTGTATGAATCAGTTAAATAATAAGTAAATTTTAAAATCAGTAAGTAAAAATAAAAGTTATTTGCTGCCATCACACATTTTCTTCCAGCCTCATAAGCCTAATTTTTTTTTAATTATGTACATCAGGTGTGAGTAAAATTCATTAATTATAACAAAAAAAGCATAACTAAATATCAAAAAGGATAACAAAGTAGCAAAAACTAACATTGGTTAAGACAGTTGTATTTGCTTTTCTTCACGATATTCATATCTTTCATCTTACAGACTTATCAGATTTGTTTACTGTGATGCCAGGTTTCCTAAATCTGTGCACATATGAGAATCTTTTCAGAATTTTTTTTAATGAGTGATTTCTGAGGTTATATCCTAAATCTATGAAATCTCAGGCTTCAAGGCTGAGTCCCAAGAACTTACATCTATATATGTTTCTCCATTAGTGGTTCTATTGCAATTAACAGCTCAACAGGCATTTGAAAAACATTGTTATAATGTACATTTCATGAATATTGCCAAATGACAAAACTGAAACAATTTAGTAGTGTGTTTGATGTCCTCTGTTTAAGGGAAAACAACTCATGTTTTGGGGGAGTACAGTGCTTCACAAGCAGTGGAGCAGTCTTCCAAAGGATTTTGGGCCAGAACAAGTTGTATAGAATGTTGGAAGTGGCAATGCAAAAACAGAACCTGATTGTCTAGGAGTCAGGTATTTCCTTATAAGGCTAAAAGCAACCCAAGTGTCCATCAATAGATGAATGGATGGATAATGAAGATGAAGATGTGGTATATATATATAACTCAACCATAAAAAAGAATTAAATCTTGCCATTTCAAGAACATGGATGGACCTAGAAGGTATTATGCTAAATAAAATATGTCAGTCAAAGAAAGACAAATGCCATATGATTCACTCATATCTGGAATTTAAGAAACAATTAAGAAAAAAGAGACAAACAAACACTCTTAAATACAGAGAACAAACTGGTGGTTGCCAGAGGAAAGATGGGTGGAGGGATGGGTGAAATAGATAAAAGGGATTAAGAGTGCACTTGTCTTAATGAGCAATGAGAAATGCATAGAACTGTTGAATCATTATGCTATACACCTGAAACTAATATAACACTGTGTGTTAATTATACTTGAATAAAAATAAAGATAATAAAAATATGGGGTGAAAGGGCCTAGCGGGTCCTGTTTTCTAGGGTAAGGTAAGCTAATTAAAGCTGATTTGGAGGATTATGATTAGTGTATGTTAAGTTTCCTTGACAGGTGTTGCACCTAAGTGCACTTTGACTTAGGTTTATATTTGTGATGTGGACTGGGTCACTGGGGTGGCCTCCATTTTGTGGGCCCTGATATAGAAATTAACTCTATCAGTGTTTTTATTCTAAAGCCTTTATATATGGTCTTAAATGTGAATTTCAGCTTCTGAGAAAAATAGAAGAGCAGAAATACCAAGATGCCATCTTACTGTTTCCCAAAAACTATCTATAAAAAAGTAATATTAGTACCTAAAATAAAAGACCAAAATATACTGTACATTCTTATAGAAATATACTTTATAGCCCACCATTAGTTAACATGGTATCAAAACCTGACTCTAAAAGAATGCTTATTTAGAAGCCACATTCCTGAAATGGAGATAGAAATAGATCTTTCTTTTTCCTTCTCTAACTTTGGACCAAGCCATGCCTTAACACCAGTACAACATATAACCCAAACACTGACTGAAAGTAAGAACACATTCACAAAGTAGCCTGATTACCAGTCCTCATTCGATGGTAGCAATTCACTGACAACAAAAACACTTCTTTCAGCTCTATGTTTTCTCCCAAAATGAGGGCAAATCATTCTAAATTTTCAAAATTAGTTTAAGATTCAGATACAAAACTAGGAGGGAAACATTTTTCCATATTCCTGATCTCTAAGGATTAAAAATTAATTGTAAGTAGACATGAAAAACTAGTGTAAATAAAATGCTATAAATGAAAGTTCTGAAAAATGCAATAGATTTGGTACTAAAAATTTGTGGTAAATACATTGTTTCACAAATGGTTTTGGAAAAACTGGTTTTCTATATGAAAAAAATAGTTATTGTTAAACAACAAAATTCAACCAAGTAAATTTAAAGATTAAATTGGTTTTATTCAATGATTCAGGAATTGGGCAGCAATTCCCCTTTTAGCAAATAGGATCAGAAAAAAAAAAAGTTATTAACAAAGAATGCATTGTTTCAGACAAGGTTGTCCTCCTAAGAGGAACAAAAGGGGTCTATCAAGCAGGTTACCTCACCCTTGCTAAACAGGTAATTTCAGTTTGGCTGGTTAAAGGTTACATTTTTGGGGGAGGTTAAAACTTCAGTTAGGTTAGGTATTAAGTCTTGGTTTGCTGATGTTGGGGGGTTAGCACAAGTCACTCCATCTTGGCCCTACTGTCTACTTTTTGACAATTCCCCCATATTGATCAAACTCTCAGCTTAACTGAGAGATATGATAAAAATTTAGGGCATTAGTGTCACCCTCAGCTACCACTTGCAGCTTTTGTTGCTCTTTGTATAGTACCCTTAGGTCATGACATTTTTGTTTAATACCTGTGATATTCAAAGATTATGGCTTCAGGCCCAAAATTTTTAAGTCAATCGTTATCTTCATTCCTTTCTTAATGTTCCAGTCTTAGGGAAATCATTTGGCAGTTAGTGGATGTAAACATACATTTAAATCTTTTAAGAGAATATAATGCATCAATGGAGATTATCATGATTATTATATGCAGGATAATTCCCAGCATTTGGATTGTACCTCAGAACCATGGTCCCCAAGACCCAAAGTAATCAAAATCAAGTAAGTCAAAGAAAGACCCCACTGACAGAGTCACTTTTTTAAGCTAAATGGCTTGTTCAGTAATCTTACGTAACTGAGTTTCAACTTCTCTGTGTTAATCCAGGTACAGTAGGTGGTGTTGGCCACAGCACAAACAACTCCTACTCCACTAAATGATAATTAAGGGCTATCCTATTATCAAGAAGAGCTTTAGCTAAAGGGTCTAAGGATCTTTGTTAGGCAATTGCTGTCTTTGCAGCAAATTCTGCAATATTCCCGAGTTAAGGAGAGGTTTCTGATTATATTCTCATTTACATTTACTCCTAACCAGGGAAGTATGGCTCTGCCAAGGAAAGCAAATCCTGAGTCATGAGTGCCTCCTGGCAGGTCTACTCTAATTCATGTAAATTTAGGAGAATCAACTAGTGATATGTTTTAGTTCATTTGTGGAAAATTAGGGACATGATTAGTTAACCTAAGAGATATTGCTCACCTGTGTGCTAGCTATCTAGGCATTCATAGGCCTGAGAACGATAGTCACTACAGACAAAGACAAACCATTTCCTTTAAGATGGTATTGTTAATGGAGTCATTCACAGGTATTGCCACATTTACCTGTTCAATCCAAGGGTCAGTTATGTTTTCAGCACATTTGGGAAATAAATATCTTAGCCTGAAAAAAAAGAATTATTCTAAATATCTTGCAAATATTTGTTCTGTTGGTGAGATCCTTTAGTGAGTAGGGGCAGATCTGATCTAGATAATTTTAAGAATGTGGAGGTGCAAGTGTATTAAGACTTACATAGGTATTTGTGTCATACTGGGCAAGTAGAGTCAAAATTAGAGAAAGGTAAAATCACAGTATTGGATGTTCTGACTGTAAGAGTTGAAGTCAGTAATAGACTTCTTTTTTTTTTTAAGATTTATTTATTTATTTTGAGAGAGCGAGAATGAGAGAGAGAGAGTACATGAGTGGGGGAGGGTCAGAGGGAGAAGCAGGCTCCTCACTGAGCAGGGAGCCTGATGCGGGACTCGATCCTGGGACTCCGGGATCATGACCTGAGCCAAAGGCAGTCGCTTAACCAACTGAGCCACCCAGGCACCCCTCAGTAATAGACTTCTAAGAGGAATCAATAACAGTCTGTGGTGACATTAGGAGTAGAAGAGAAATTGGTCACAGGGAGGACCAGGGGATCCTGTTCTTGCAATTTTATAGACGTCTCCCCACCAATGTATATTTATACTTTGAATCATTTTAAATGTACCATGGTAGGTGACGGATTGTAAAAAACAAAAAACAAAGAATAGTTTGCGAGGGAGTGGGGAAGAATCAAGGGGCTATCGTGGGTTTCTCATAGCTCCAACTGTTCATTTAGCTTACAGCCACTGTTTGCCCATCTTAATTTCTCTGATTCAGGATCAGACTGTTACCATGTTGCAAGGACATCAGAATGACAATAGTTTGGCAATAAGGGGTCATCTTTTGCAGTAGAGTGGACTGAATCTTAATGTGTCACAGTTTATATAGATTATATTGCTACTGCCTTTGCATGAAAGCAAGCTAGGGCATTTCTCTGATACTCAGGTCCGGGCTTTTTAGTGTGAGACTCAATTTTGATGCCAGCAATTTAAGAAGGTAAGAAAATAGTAGTAAGAAGGTCATTTATTTTTTGTCCTTTTTTTTATTGGGGTCACGGAAAACATAAGGAAAGTTCTCTGCTTTCATAACATCCCCAAATCATAGATGACTCCAGAGGCATACTGGCTATCAGTATAAATATTAACAGTTTGTCTTTCTAATAACTGGCATGCTCTGGAAAGGGCATAGATTGTTTTTTGGTCTGATTTAGCTTGTGGGAGATTACCCTTCTCGTGTAATTCATATTGGGTATTAACAGAATAACTAATTTTAAAGTTCCCTTTCTCATTTTTACAATATGACCCATCAACAAACAAGACTAGATTAGGATTAGCCAAAGGGGTGTCTCATAAATCAGAACACAGTGTCATGAAATGGGACGTTATTATCTCACAGTCATGGGCTCTCCTTCAACATGCAGGGGTGGTAATATAGCAAGATTAAGAACATTGCAACATTTAAGATGTAGATTAGATGTTTAAAGCAGAAGGATCTCATAGGAGGTTAATCTGCTTGCAGAAAATTGTTGAGTTGATTCGGAATTAAGAAGACTTTGAACAGCATGTGGCATTTGAAAATAAATGTAATTTCCTACGGTTAAGTCTGCTGAGGTTTCTAATAACTTTGCAGTTGCAGCTATAGCCTTTAGGCAATTAGGATAGTCATGAACAACTGAATCAACCTGCATACTACAATAGGCAATAGGCTTGAATTTACTGTCATGTTCTTGTGTAAGCATTCCCAGAGGTTGGTTATCTCTTTCATGTACAAATAAGGTGAAAGGTTTTGAACAGTCAGGCAGCAACCCCCCCCCCAAGGCAGGCAGTTCTTATAGAATTTGTTTTAGTCTTATAAAACCTGCTCATGTTTATCTTCCCAAGGAAGAGATTCAAGGACTGAAATTTTTGTAAGTTCATAGAGTGGGGAAGCCAATAAAGGAAAATTAGAAACCTATAGCTTGCAATAGCCAGGTGGATCTAAAAATCTTTGAAGCTGTTGCTTAGTTGTGGGCCTAGGAAATCTTGGATTAGCTTAATGCTTTTTGGAGATAACTGGATACCTTTAGGGCTTAGATAATGACCTATGTAATGAACAGTGTCCAAAGATAATTATAATTTCTGTTTAGACATTTTATGTCCTTTTTCAGCTGTTGCAGCAAATAAATGGAATATTTTATGGATGGCTCCTTGGTAACTGAGCATAGCAAAGTTGTCAATGTATTGTAAAAAGGTCAATTTCCTAGAGAACTAGAAGGTGTTTAAATCTTGGTGGAAGTACTTGGGAAAAATAAGAAGGGGCCTCAGTGAACCCTTGAGGAATGACTCTCCAGGTATACTGTTGATTGTTCCAAGTAAAAGTAAATAGATATCAACTGTTGGAATCTATGGGGATGCCTAAAAGGGCTGAACAAAAGTTTACAACAGTGAACCATTTTGAGTCTTGTGGAACTTGTGACAAAAGGGTATTTCGGTTTGGAACAACGAAGAAATGGGGAATGACTATCTTGTTAATAGATCTAAAGTCCTAGACAAATCACCATGCCCACACATTAGGTTTCTGGGCTGGCAAAGTCAGCATGTTAGAGGGACTGGCACAGAGAATAATTAACCCCTGAGCAGTTAGGTCTTTTACCATTGGTATAACACTTTGTATGGCCTCAGGCTTTAATGGATATTGAAGCAATTTGGGAAGAAGTTTAGTGATATAATGATGACTAAGTAATATCTGATGGCTGAGTAATATTCCATTGTATATATAGACTATATCTTCTTTATCCATTCATCCATTGAAGGACATCACTCCTTACACAATTTGGCTATTGCGGATATTGCTGCTATGAACATTGTGGTGCAGGTGCCCCTTCTTTGCATTACATTTGTATCTTTGGGGTAAATGCCCAGTAGTGCAATTGCTGGGTCATAAGCTAGCTCTATTTTTAACTTCTTCAGGAACCTCCATACTCCAGCCATTCCAGAGTGGCTGTATACCAGCTTTCATTCCCACCAACAGTGTAGGAGGGTTCCCCTGTCTCCACATCCTCACCAACATTTGCTGTTTCCTGAGTTGTTAATTTTAGCAATTCTAATTGCTGTAAGGTATTATCTCACTGTGGTTTTGATTTGTATTTTCCTGAGGATGAGTGATGTAGAGCATTTTTTCACGTGTCTGTTGGTCATTTGTATGTCTTCATTGTCTGTTCATGATTTCTACCCATTTCTTGACTGGATCATTTGTTATTTGGGTGTTGAGTTTGATAAGTTCTTTATAGATCATGGATACCAGCCCTTTATCTGATATGTCATTTGCAAATATCTTCTCCTATTCCATACATTGCCTTTTAGTTTTGTTGACTGTTTCCTTTGCTGTGCAGAAGCTTTAAATATTGATGAAGTCCCAATAGTTCATTGTTGCTTTTGTTTCCCTTACCTTTAGAGACGTGTCTTGCAAGAAATTGCTGCAGCCATGGTTGAAGAGGTTGCTGCCTTTGTTTTTCTCTAGGATTTTGATGGATTCCTAAATCACATGTAGGTCTTTCATCCATTTTGAGCTTATCTTTGTGTATGGTGTAAGACGATGGTCCAGTTTCATTCTTCTGCATGTCTGTCCAAATTTCCCAGCACCATTTATTAAAGAGATTGTACTTTTTCCATTGGATATTCTTTCCTACTTTGTTGAAGATTAGTTGACCATAGAGTTGAGGGTCCATTTCTGGGTTCCCAATTCTGTTCCATTGATCTAAGTGTCTGTTTTTGTGCCAGTACCATGCTGTCTTGATGATCGCAACTTTGTAATATAGCTTTAAGTTAGGCATTGTGATGCCCCCAGCTTTGGTTTTCTTTTTCAATATTCCTCTGGCTACTTGGGGTCTTCTTTGATTTCATACAAATTTTAGGTTTGGGGTACCTGGGTGGCTCAGTCAGTTAAGCGACTGCCTTTGGCTCATGATTCTGGAGTCCCAGGACCAAGTCCCGCACCAGGGTCCCTGCTCGGTGGGGAGTCTGCTTCTCTCTCTGACTCTCCTCCCTCTCATGTTCTCTCTCTCTCACTCTCTCTCTCTCAAATAAGTAAATACAATCTTTTAAAAAATTTAGGATTGTTTGTTCCAACTCTGTGAAAACTGTCGATGGTATTTTGATAGGGATTTCATTGAATGTATAGATTATTCTGGGTAGCATAGACATTTTAACAGTATTTATTCTTCCAATCCATGAGCATGGAATGTTTTTCCATTTCTTTGTGTCTTCCTCAATTTCTTTCATAAGTGTTCTGTAGTTTTTAGAGTACAGATCCTTTACCTCCTTGGTAGGTTTATTCCTTGGTATCTTATGGGTTGTGGTGCAAATGTAAATGGAATGGATTCCTCAATTTCTCTTTATTCAGTCACATTGTTAGTGTATAGAAAAGCAACTGTTTTCTGTGTATTGATTTGTATCCTGCCATATTGCTGAATTGCTGTATGAATTCTGGGGTGGAGTCTTTTGGGTTTTCCACATAAAGTATCATGTCATCTGCAAAGAGAGAGTTTGACTTTTTCTTTGCCAATTTGAATGCCTTTCTTTTTGTTGTCGATTACTGAGGCTAGGACTTCTTTTTTTTTTTTTTTTTTAAGATTTTATTTATTTATTTGAGAGAGAGAATGAGATAGAGAGAGCATGAGAGGGGGGAGGGTCAGAGGGAGAAGCAGACTTCCTGCTGAGCAGGGAGCCCGATGCGGGACTTGATCCCGGGACTCCAGGATCATGACCTGAGCCGAAGGCAGTCGCTTAACCAACTGAGCCACCCAGGCGCCCGAGGCTAGGATTTCTAGTACTATGTTGAACAACAGTGGTGAGAGTGGGCATCCCTGTCATCTTCCTGACCTTAGGGGAAAAGTTTTCAATTTTTCCCCACTGAGAATTATATTTGTTGTGGGCTTTTTATAGATGGCTTTGATGATATTGAGGTATATTCCCTCTATCCCTACACTTTGAAGAGTTTTAAGCTAGAAAGGATGCTGTATTTTGTCAAATGCTTTTTCTGCATCAATTGAGAGGATCATATGGTTCTTGTCTTTTCTTTTATTAATGTGCTCTATCACATTGATTGATTTGTGAATGTTGAACCATCCTTGCATCCCAGTAATAAATCCCACTTGGTCTTGGTGAATAATCCTTTTATTTTGTTAAGATTTTATTTATTTGAGAGAGACAGCATGAGAGAGAGCGAGCCTGAGCAGGGGGGAAGGGCAGAGGGAGAGGGAGAAGAGAGTCCCTGCTAGCAGGGAACCTGATGTGGAGATTGATCCCAGGACCCTGGGATAATGACATGAGCCAAAGGCAGATGCTTAACTGACTGAGCCACTCAGGTGCCCCGTGAATAATCTTTTTAATGTATTGTTGGACCCTATTGGCTAGTATCATGGTGAGTATTTTGGCATCCATGTTCATCAGGGATATTGGTCTATAATTCTCCTTTTTGATAGGGTCTTTGTCTGGTTTTAGGACAGGGTAATGCTGGCCTCATAGAAGTAGTTTGGAAGTTTTCCTTCCATTTCTATTTTTTGGAACAGCTTCAGTAGAATAGGTATGATTGATCTTCTGCTTAGTCCCCTACTATTAATGCATTATTATCAATGTGTTTCTTTACTTTGGTTATTAATTAGCTTATATAATTGGCTGCTCCCATGTTGAGGGCACAAATTTTTATATTTGTTAGATCTTCTTGTTGGATAGACACTTTAAGTATGATATAGTGTCCCTCTTCATTTCTTACTACAGACTGTGGTTTAAAATCTAATTTGTCTGATATGAGGATTGCTATCCCAGCTTTCTTTTGAGGTCCATTAGCATGGTAAACAGTTCTCCACCCCCCCATTTTCAGTCTGGAAGTGCCTTTAGGTCTAAAATGAGTCTCTTGTAGACAGCATATGGATTGGTCTTGCTTTTTTATCCAAATCTGATACCGTGTGTCTTTTGATTAGAGCATTTAGCCCATTTATATTCAGGGTAACTTGAAATATATGAACTTAATGTCATTGTATTGCCTGTAAAGTCCTTGTTTCTGTAGATTGTTTCTTTTCTTTCTGGTCTATATGACTCTTAGGGTCTCTCTTCACTTGCAGGATCCCCCTTAATATTTCTTGCAGGGCTGGTTTGGTGGTCACATATTCTTTCAGTTTCTGTCTGTCCTGGAAGCTCTTTATCTCTCAATCCATTCTGAATAAAGTATTGTTGGCTGCATGTTCCTCTCATTTACTACCCTGAATATATCATGCTAGCCCTTTCTGACCTGCCAGGTCTCTGTGGATAGGTCTGATGTCAGGCTAATGTTCCCACCTCTGTAGGTTAGGAACCTCTTGTCTTGAGCTGCTTTCAGGATTTTCTCTCTATCTCTGAAATTTGCAAGCTTCACTATTATATGTCAGGGTGTTGATCTATTTTTATTTATTTTGGGAGGGCTTCTCTCTACCTCTTGGACATTTATGCCTGTTTCCTTCCCCAGATTAGGCAAGTTCTCAGCTATGATTTGCTCCAGTGTACCTTCTGCCCCCCCTTCACCCTTAGCCACCCCAATAATTCTGATGTTGGTTCATTTTATGGCATCACTGATTTCTCAAAACCTCTGCTCATGGGCTATTAGTTGTTTTTCTCTCTTTTCCTCAACTTCCTTCCTTTCCATCAACTTGTCTTCTATGTCACTTACTCTCTCTTCTGCCTCATTTATCTTAGCTGTTAAAGCATCCAATTTAGACTGCATCTCAGAGCATTTTTAATTTCGGCCTGATTAAATCTCATTTCTGCACTATGAGATCTCTAGTGTCTTTTATGCTTTTTTCAAGCCCAGCTAGTAACTTTTTTTTAAAGATTTTATTTATTTATTTCAGAGAGAGAGAATGAGAGAGAGCACATGAGAAGGGGGAGGGGCAGAGGGAGAAGCAGACTCCCTGCTGAGCAGGGAGCCCGATGCGGGACTCGATCCCGGGACTCCAGGATCATGACCTGAGCCAAAGGCAGTCGCTTAACCAACTGAGCCACCCAGGCGCCCCCAGCTAGTAACTTTATATTTGTTATCCTGAACTCCATCTCTGACATCTTACTTACATCCATATTGATTAGATCTGTGTCAGAGAGTATTACCTCTGGTTCTTTCTTTTGTTGTGAGTTCCTCCTTCTAGTCATTTTGCCCAGAGAAGAATGGATGAACGAGTGAAAAGAATAAAAAATATCAACCACGGCCCAAGGAAAATGCACACTAGACAAATCCAAAAAGGTAAGAATCCAAAACAGAAAAGAAAAAGAAAAAGGAAAAGGAAAGGAAAAAGAAAAAAAAAAGGTGGGGAGGAAGAATATAATCTCACAGGGTGGACAAAACAGGGTGATCCACTTGGTCTTGAGTGTATTTTGGTCTGTGTGTTAGAAGACACTAAATCCCAAAATTGTAAAGAAAGCAAAACTTATATATATACCAAAATAAAATTGAATAGAGTGAAAAGAAGCCAAAAATGGAGACTCTATCTCTAAAACGTAAATGTAAAAAATGAAAGTTAAAAAAAGACTTAAAAACAATGAGTTGATAAAATAAGAAACTAGTTGAAAAAGAAAAGAAGAAAAAGAAGAAATGGAAAATTTTAAACTGAAAGATAAACAAATCATGAGAAAAAACCCTCAAATTCTATATACTATTTTCCCCTAGTTTTACACTCAAGTTTTACAGTGTAAAACTCAAGTTTTACAGTCTTGTGGGATCTGTAAACTTGCTGTGCACTTGTTCTTCCAGTTGGTCTTCTGGGTGAGGGGTCTGCTGCACTGCTTCTCAGGTGTCTTTGCCTGGGCAGAGTTGCACTGCCCCTTGCCAGGGGGTCAGGCTCAATGTATGCTGGTCCTCTGTGTGGCTTTTGTTCCATGAATGATTGCCAGCCTCTTTAGAGGATCAAAATAAAAATGGTCGTGCCCTGATCTCCAGCCCCAGAGACAAAAGATCATGGTCCCCTCTCTTCAGTAAACCCTTGGGAGAAATGGTCTTCACTTTTGTGTGTGCCAAACTCTGCAGACCCCTGTGGTGTGCGCCCACAGTGATCCTTCCGGGGGAAGTCAGAGTGTCCTGCATTACTGCACTTTGTAGGGCCCTGGCACTGAGAGTGGTCGCCCGATCTGGATCTTCAAAGGGAAGGTGGAGCATCGCTGGATACTGTCCTTTACAAGGCCCCCACCCTGAGAGCTGTTGCCCGGTTGTGTGCACACCCACTCCACCCTCCTGGGGGATGGTGGAGGGTCCCCAAATTCCAGTCCTCTGCAGGGTTCTCAGGCAGAGAGCGGTCACCTGGGTCACTCGATTGGCCCCAGCTCAGTTTATGGTTAACTGAGCTAAGATTCCCCCTCCTGGGCTTGCTGACCATAATCAGTTTCACCACTCCACTGCTTGGGAACTCTACCAGCTCAGGCATCCCTGTTAATTGAGTGACTCCAGGGATCCTGACACCACACTGTCCCTCCTAGAATTCTGCCTGTTTCACCCCCTGAGCCCCTTTCAGACAGGGATGTCTCTCACTGGAGCAGATTTCTAAAGGTTCCAATATTGCCCTCCAGGGCTATATCATTTTCCAGTAGCCGGCTTACAGAGGCTCCCTCCCCTGCAACATTTATCTTTCAATATCTCTCCTCAGATTCACTTCTCCACACCTCCTACCTTGTAAAAAGTGGTAGCTTTTCTACTTGTAGAGTTCCAGATATCCTTTCTTACCTCTCAGGTTAAATTCATGGTGTTCAGAATGATTTGATTGTTATCTAGCTAAATTCAAGAGTCAGATGAAATGAAGCCCCTACTCTTCTGCCATCTTTACACAGATTATTTTTATAAATACAGTATAGTACTGTAAATGTATTTCCTTCCTTATGATTTTCTTAATAACATTTTTTTCTAGCATATTTTGCTTTAAGAATACAGCATATAATATATATAACATACAAAATATGTGTTAATCGACTCTTTATGTTATTGGTAATGCTTCCAGTCAACAGCAAGTTATTAGTAGTTAAATTTGGGAGGAATCAGAAGTTATACTCAAATTTTTGATTGCATAGATGGTCAGCATCCCTAACCTTGACATTGTTTAATGATCAAATGTATGTGGGGATAGGATTTCAAAAAATATGGGTGTACCTAAAATGGACAAGGTCAGAATATATATTCATGTATATTTGACAGATTCATATATATGACACAAATTAGGCCAATCAGATCCTTTCTCTCTGGATTTGAATCTTGAGAGTGAAGTAACACAAAGGCCAAAAGTGGTTGGTGTTCATTAATTTCAACAGAGGTTTGTTGGTGAGGACGCCCATTAGATCCTACTCTCTAAATCTCTAAAGTTGCCTCAGTGCTTTTACTTTTCATGTTTATACCACAATTAAGAATTTTAATTAATATACCTGTTGGTTGGTTCATGTACACAAGATCATGAGGTGGGAGTACACACTTTTTATTACCAGTATTCCATTCAAACTGTAACTTCTCTGTTCTCGTATTAAAGCATTATTCTGATGTCTCTACAATCCAATTGTGTTCTCTTTTATTCCACCTTGTCCATGACATTTTAAAAACTCTGGTCACTATTAATATTCTTTAAAGATATTGGTTCTCACATGTTTCCTTCTGTATCACAATGCCTGCCACCATTCTTGATGAATTCTATATTTATATGTGCATTAAATACCATTTTTATGTTACTTCAGCCACTCATTCCCATATCATGAATCTTGCCATCTTTCATAACCATTTTATTTCTGAAGTATCGAATTTGAATAACCTACTTGCTAATGAGTTCTTTTAATTCCTATTATCTTTCTATCCTCCCTACTACATATGGTCTATGACCTCACTAAATACATCAGTCCCTGGTACTTCATTTTCTCCCATTTTATTAGCTCCTAATGAATTTATTTCCTTTTCTAGCCAATGTGTTCCACCTTAACTCACCATTTTATTTTCTTACTATCATCCTTAATTATCTAGACCACTTGTTCTGCTTTTGCATTTGTCCTTCAAAATTTCTAGTCCTGGATTAATTGAACCTTCTGCCATGTTCACTTTTACATGTGAATAATTGAACATTGAAAGAAATCTCTGTGGATTAGTGCCCAAATGAGTTGATTCAATCTCACATTTATCATTATCTTTGATCACTGTGCTTGTCTTTGAACTATTCCAATTGCATTTCCCTTTTCTCCACAATTTAAATCTCCTCTCACACCTTACTCCCAGCACAAGAGCATTAATTTTTTAGCCTTCCTCTCTATCTCTTTATCTTTAGCCTACATGTAAGCACAGTGTGTCTTCCATTACAAAGAGACCCTCTGTGTATATATCTTTCATCCACTTCTTGCTACAACCATCTGTCTCTTCTCCACCTACATAAACTTATCTTATTCTTTTATGCTTTTTCTCCAAATCAAAAAAAGTAATCACATACTTTTGCTCAAAATGCATAAAATCTGAGGTAACATCCTTCAGTCACAGATCATACTTATTTTTGTTTGTTTGTGTGCTATTTTACTCTCAGGAACCAGTTAAAATCACTTTATCATCTCTGCCTTTTTTGGCTTATTTAGCTTAGTGTGTATGATACTGATTTATTACAGGAAAGTTGTTCTCAGTCAAGAATAATAAATCAGAACTTCTGATGGTAATTTCCAAATATGTATGTTTTTAAAATGTAACCCAGACAATACTGATATGCATCCCTGGTTAAGAGAGAAAAACTATTGGGGCACCTGAGTGGCTCAATTGGTTAAGCATCTGCATTCAGCTCAGGTCATGATCCCAGGGTCCTGGGATAAAGCCCAGCATCAGGCTCCCTGCTCAGCTGTTGCCTGCTTCTCCTTCTCCTTCTGCTGCTCCCCCTGCTTGGGCTCTCTCTATATATATTCCTCTCTGAAATAAACAGATAAAATATTTTAAAAAATAAAAAATGAAAAACTGTTTTAGATACTCTAAACATAAAGAGTAGGGAGTTTTAAAAGTTACTAACAATTTTACAAGAAAACAGAAAATTAAATAACTTTTTATTATAATAGATCAAACAAGGGAAAGGGTAAAGAATTTCAGTTATGGTTGCCTATAGTTTCCTTAACACAGTTGGAAGTATCTGAGATGCAGGGACAGTACCTTGTATCTTGGTATCACCCACTCACTTAGAGGTAAGTGAGGGTAGCATGGGCTTTGGATTCAGACAGACCTTGAACACATCCTATTCTAGCTATTAACCTTTGAGAGTTACTTAACCATCCTGAGTCTCAATTTTCTCATTTGTAAGTTGAAATAGTAATAGTACCTATTTCATTTAGCTGTGGTAGAAATTAGATGATGTATGCAAAGAATTTAGTAAAGTCCCTGGCACATTGTAATTGCTCAGAAAAAAAGAAGTAACTACTTATTGTCTTGCTCATAGTACACATACTAGGCACTTGAAGTGCTCGTGTTTACACTTAGAAAAATAATTACTACCATTTGTATAGCACTTTACAGTTTACTGTTTAAACTTATTACAATTAATTCTTACAAAAACCTGTAAGTTAGGCACATTATATATATATATATATATATATATATATAAAACGGGTTAGAAAAATTAGCTTCAAATGGGCAATTCAGCTTAAAATGGGAAACCTGGTTCATCTCCCCCTCCGATTTCCCCCCTTCAGGGTTCTAGAAGGGAGGGGGGTGGGGGGATGATTTAGCCTGGTGATGGGTATTAAAGAGGGCGTGTATTGAATGGAGCACTGGGTGTTATGCACAAACAATGAGTCATGGAACACTACATCAAAAACTAATGATGTAATGTATGGTGATTAACATAACATAATAAAATAAAATTAAAAAAAAAAAGGGAAACCTGGACATGAAAGAACATAATGTGTTCAGGGGACTTCTATATATAGGAGGGAAGAATGCAAAAAGTAGTCTTGAAAAATGCAAAAAAGTAGGTTTAAAAAGTAGTCTCTTGAAACTATAATTTACATTGTGATTTACAACTATGGTTAGTGCTGATATATATATACATAATCATTTTGTTTTAAAGTTGCCTCCAAAACCATAACCAGACTGGACAAAATCACACTAAATGTTATCAAACTAATCTAAATTCTTAGATTTATTTCTGACATGCATACATATTTGTGGGACTTCCTCATAATATTGTCTGGCTAATGACACAGTAATAGCACATCTATTAATAGAATCAATGTCATGATATACAGAGAAGATTGATAAATGAGCATCTCACCTACATCTTGCTATTTATATAGACTATTGAAATCAAACTCTATTTGATCCTGTGTCTTTCCAAAAAACCCCACACTTTTAGTTCATTTGATCATCCTGGGTTTTGCTGATTTTTTTTTTTCTTTTTAAGCAACAGGTGTTTGTTTCTTTCTACCCAGCTGAGATATGATTACTACAGAAGAGCTGCTGGACACTCACTGTGCTTCTACAGGCTTCATATTTTCTTCTTCTCCCTTGGATTTTATCCAAAGCCAATTTTGTTTAATCTGCCTGCTGCTGCTCTAGAAGTGACATCTGTTCAAATTTACGCTCTTTATCATGGCTGACATGGTGTTTGTGTGTCTGTTTACCTCAAGCCTAGTTCCAACTGCCTCTTGCTGATAATTTGTGATTTCTTCCTTCAGTCTATTACAGGTTGGTAGGCATTGTGTTTGTTTATGCAAACTGACTCATATCCCTTATTTTTTGTCCCTTATATTACCTGATATTATGCTTTAAAGGAAGTTGGAACTTATATGACAGGGAAAGTACAGATTAGTGAATTGAATGGAAACCAAAATAATTCTCCTGCTTGCTCACCTTTAGGTAACCACCGAAGTATGTTCTAGTAGCATGCAACCCAACAACTATGAAACCCAGAAAACATATCAAAGAACTTACTACATACTACCTTTTCAATGTGTATGAAGAGAAATATATAGGAAAGGATGTTCAGTTCCAGTACATTTTTAAAGGAAGACCCCTGGCAAAGTTTAAGTGTCCAGAGAATAAAAATATATCCCCATGGTGAATATGTGAAACTAATTTTAGCCACAAAATTCACTACAATTAGATCTAAGCCAGTTAATTTTAAGGGAACCTTTTAAAATTGAATCTGAAAATAAAGATACTACTAGACATCATTATCTCCTGTATATTGCAGTAGTGAAAAGAGATTAAGACAATATAAGATGCAGCAGCAGAAAGGCAAATTACTCAAATTTTGCAAGTTGAATTAATTTTGAATACTGAAATTAGGAATATCAAAGAATGAATCATGATTAGTAAGATCACATGTAAGATCAATTAATAGTTATTAGAACAGAAACACATGAGAAAAAGCACAATTAAAATAGATTAAATGCATATAGCAGAAGGTGTACCTCTAAGTAATAAATAGCAGCACAGCCAGGCAGACCAGTGAAGAATAGTATGGATGAAAAACTGGCATGGGGCACCTGGGTGGCTCAGTCATTAAGCATCTGCCTTCAGCTCAGGTCATGATCCCAGGGTCCTGGGATCAAGCCCTGCATCGGGCTTCCTGCTTGTCAGGAAACCTGCTTCTCCCTCTCCCACTCCCCCTGCTTGTGTTCCCTCTCTTGCTGTGTCTCTCTCAGTCAAAATAAAATAAAATCTTAAAAAAAAGAAAAAAGAAAAATTGACATAGTCAAAAATACTGGTGATGTTTCTCAAAAATCCCTGAATGTTTATTAAGTATCTCTTATATTGAATATTTTAAAAGTCTAAAAAATATTCTGAGATTTCAATGATTTCTATAACATCTCCCAGGGAAAAGAACCAGCCAAAGAAAGATGAAGGTACAATATTTATTTACAATAAAATAAGTTCCAATTGACTACACAGGAAACATTTACAGTCTCTATTCATTCTCTACCCAGGTTCCAGATATAGATATCTATTTCATTGGTGATCTATGTAAAATGTAAGAAACATCTTTCTGAACTATGTTATGATTGTAAATGCATCAAAACCATTATTCTTTTGATTTGGAGGACTATAAGACTAAAAGGAAAAAAAAGGAAAGTGCCTTTCAGTTTTCAAAGCTATATTATTTTCTTCCTTTTTTTTAATGCTGCTTTTTTTTAAAAGATTTTATTTATTTATTTGAGAGAGAGAATGAGAGTGAGCATAAGAGGGGGGAGGGTCAGAGGGAGAAACCCCGACTCCCTGCTGAACAGGGAGCCAGATGCGGGACTTGATCCTGGGACTCCAGGATCATGACCTGAGCTGAAGGCAGTCGCTTAACCAAATGAGCCACCCAGTCACCCTTTCTTAATGCTTCTTCCATACTATATAGTCTATCTTTTTATTTTCCCACTTAGGCAGTTGAGACTAGGTACTGATAATATGACAGCACTTTCAGCAATGGGAGTGAACACTCATGACACTCGGAATAATTTCACTGGTGCGGGAACCTTTGTTGCATTTTTTCAAGTACCAGGTTTAGTCAAATTTTCCTTTATAGAAGAACATTGGCAGATAAGGGATTTCAAAACCTGGTTCTCTCTAAATACTTGAGAAGCATGAAGATTAGTAGCAGAGAGGTATAAATTCTATCACCCTGAAGACAAGAAGGTTAATGGAAAAAGAGACCAGATTTCAACAGTGTAATGTTTAACTCAAGGACAGGTTAAGAGGAAATTAATGCCTAAGGTAGATGCTTGTTTTGGAACAGAAACATGATAATGGATCTGACTGTATTCTATAAATTCTCATTAAATGTCTTTATTTTTATATGTTGAAATCATGAATTCCATAATATCTGCTGCACTAAGTCAGCCACTACCTGGGGGAAAAGAAGCTACTACACTTGAAATGGTTGGTGAAGGAATCTTTAAAGCTATTTTGGCCCAGAAAATTGCTTCACTGGGCTCCTGGGTGCCTCAGTCGGTTAAGTGTCTGCCTTCAGCTCAGGTCATGATCCTAAGGTGCTGAGCTCGAACCCCGCATCAGGCTCCCTGCTCAGCGAGGAGTCTGCCTCCTCCCCGACTCGTGCTCTCCCCACACCCCGCTAGCGCTCTCTCTTGCTCTCTCTCCAATAAATAACTAAAATCTTAAAAAAAAGAAAATTGCTTCATTATTAGAGAATTCAGCAAGTAAAACCTTTGCTAAAGATCTGAGGTTCTTCTTATGGTTGATTAAATACTATGTAGAAAACTGTATTGTCTACCTACCATATGTAAGAAGCTGAAGGAGCATACCCAAACGTTTGCATAGTCGAAGGCCTTTCTAATTTTTAAATTCTTATTAAATAAGTATATATTGCTAAAAAAGTATACCATCTCAGACAGTGATCTCTCTAGTGTTTTTTGTTTTTGTTTTTTTTGAGAAATAAAAATAGCTATAGCTTCCATTTATTTTTTTCCTGGGCTATTGTATGTATTGTATGTATGTATGTATTTATTTGTTTCTTTTTTTTTTCTTTTTTTATTATTATGTTACATTAATCACCATACATTACATGATTAGTTTTTGATGTAGTGTTCCATGATTCATTGTTTGTGTATAACATCCAGTGTTCCATGCAGAACGTGCACTCCTTAATACCCATCACCAGGTTAACCCATCCCCCCACCCTCCTCCCCTCTAGAACCCTCAGTTTGTTTATCAGAGTCCATAGTCTCCCATGGTTCATCTCCCCCTCTGATTCCCCCCCTTCATTCTTCCCCTGCTACTATCTTATTTTTTTTTAACATATAATGTATTATTTCTTTCAGAGGTACAGGTCTGTGATTCAACAGTCTTACACAATTCACAGCACTCACCATAGCACATACCCTCCCCAACATCCATCACCCAGCCACCCCATCCCTCCCACCCCCCACCACTCCAGTAACCCTCAGTTTGTTTCCTGAGATTAAGAATTCCTCAGATCAGTGAGGTCATATGATATATATCTTTCTCTGATTGACTTATTTCACTCAGCATAATACCCTCCAGTTCCATCCACATCATTGCAAATGGTAATATTTCATTCTTTTTGAAGGCTGCATAATATTCCATTGTATACCATATGATCCAGCAATTGCACTACTGGGTATTTACCCCAAAGATACAAATGTAGGGATCCAAAGGGGTACATGCACCCCAATGTTTATAGCAGCAATGTTCACAATAGCAAAACTGTGGAAAGATGTGGTATATCTAATTTTTTTATTTAATTTTTTTATTATGTTATGTTAGTCACCATACAATACATTATTAGTTTTTGATGTAGTGATCCACGATTCATTGTTTTCATATAACATCCAGTGCTCCATGCAGTATGTGCCTTCCTTAATACCCATCAATGCGCTAACCCATCCGCCCACCCTTCTCCCCTCTAAAACCCTCAGATTGTTTCTCAGAGTCCATAGTCTCTCATGGTTCATCTCTCCCTCCAATTCCCCCCCTTCATTGTTCCCTTCCTTCTCCTAATGGCCTCCATGCTATCCCTTATGTTCCACAAATAAGTGAAACCATATGATAATTGACTTTCTCTGCTTGACTTATTTCATTTAGCATAATCTCCTCCAGTCCTATCCATGTTGATGTAAAAGTTGGGTATTCATCCTTTCTGATGGCTGAGTAATTTTCCATTGTATATATGGACCACATCTTCTTTATCCATTCCTGTGTTGAAGGGCATCTCGGCTCTTTCCACAGTTTGGCTATTGTGGACATTGCTGCTATGAACATTGGGGTGTATATGACCCTTCTTTTCACTACATCTGTGTCTTTGGGGTAAATACCCAGGAGTGCAATTGCTGGGTCATAGGGTAGCTCTATTTTTAATATTTTGAGGAACCTCCACACTGTTTTCCAAAGTGGCTGTACCAGCTTGCATTCCCACCAACAGTGTAAGAGGGTTCCCCTTTCTCCACAACCTCTCCAACATTTGTTGTTTCTTGCCTTGTCAATTTTTGCCATTCTAACTGGTGTAAGGTGGTATCTCAATGTGGTTTTGATTTGGATTTCCCTGATGGCTAATGATGATGAACATGTTTTCATGTGTCTTTGGCCATTTGTATGTCTTCTTTGGAGAAGTATCTGTTCATGTCTTCTGCCCATTTTTTGACTTGATTATTTGTTTTTTGGGTGTTGAGTTTGAGAAGTTCTTGATAGATCTTGGATACCAGCCCTTTATCTGTAGTGTCATTTGCAAATATCTTCTCCCATTCTGTGGGTTGCCTCTTTGTTTTGTTGACTGTTTCCTTTGTTGTGCAGAAGCTTTTTGTCTTGATGAAGTCCCAAAAGTTCATTTTTGCTTTTGTTTCACTAGCCTTTGGAGATGTATCTTGAAAGAAGTTGCTGTGGCCGATGTTTCTAGTTCTATTAGCCGGTGGTCTCCAAAGGAGCTTTTTGTTTTTGTTTTGTGTATTTTTTTTCTTTTAAAAACATAATTACTGCATACAATGTCAACCTCAGAAGATTAAAGGTGGTTTTGAAATGTCTTGTTCTTCTCATTAATAAACTATTATGGATTTTCAATCATATATTTAAAACAATCTTGAAACTACTTATTTTTTTACACTTAGATGTATTTTAGAGCAATGGGTTAATAGAAAACCAGTCCTAATATTAAACTGTTTAAATAACAATTATACCAAACTTTTTGAATCACATTGATGATGCCTATGGTAAATTGAGAAAATATTTATACCATACATTCCAAATGGGCTTTTTCTATGTAGGTGTCACTTTAAACATTAAAATAAAATCAGACTGAGTTGATTGGTTATATCAATTAGTCACAAAGACTACTTCACAGATTAATGGGGATATTAGGTTAATTTAGATTTATCTAGACTCTAGAACACTTCATTTTTCCATGATATTAAATTAGGTTTTGGTTTTGTCTTGAGCTGATGTGGTGATGAGTGGTCTGTATAGTGGCTTCAGTTCTTCCTCATGAAGAAAATATTTGTACAGGATGCTTATAACTTGATTTATTTGGCACATGCTATTATGCAGCTTAAACTACCTTTTGATGTAAAAATGCAATCTCTTTGATTTCCTTCGAGTATTAATTGTAGATATACCTATGTCATTTTGCTTGTTGAAGCATTGCTTCTTTTCTCACTTGAAATAATGAGGCACTTTTTGCATACTACCAAGCATGACATTCAAAGGCAAAATAATTCTATTATGTCTTCTCCCATAGAGTGACAAGAGAGATTGAACAAACTGGAGGTGTTGTCATTTCAAGAATTTTTTCTCTTCTGTAGAATTATGTATGCTTCTAGAGTATATATTATAAATTTAACCTATTTTCAAATATATAGACAGTATAGCAAATATGGTTTATTAAGATGTAATTGTGTGTACACTATATAAATTATAATGTTTGAAAAAAATGAACTATGTGAACTATAAAAGTATTTGTATGAAATAAAATATTTGGATTTACTAATATTTATTTTTATACAATTTGCCAAAAATACATTCCTTGAAATCTTTTTTTTTAAGTTCAAAATCTTTGTCAATTAAGAGGAAGTCTAATTATCTTCATATTTTAAAAAAATATTTAATGTATATTGTTCTTTTAATATGTAAATGTTAGGATTAGAAATTTAATGTTACTTGTTAAGAACCATTGGAGGGGCTCCTGGGTGGCTCAGATGGTTAAGGTCTGACTCTTGATTTCGGCTCAGGTCATGATCTCAGTGTCCTGGGATCAAATCCCAGGGTCCTGGGATCGAGCCCCACATGGAGCCCTAGGTTGGGCTCCACACTCAGCAGGGAGTCTGCTTGAGATTCTCTCTCTCCCTCTGCCCCTCCCCCTGCTCATGCCCTCTCCCTGTTTCTCTCTCTCTCAAATAAATAAATCTTTTTTAAAAAAAAGAATTATATTTGAATTTAGAAACTATTAATTTCTCATTTTTTTTCTAAAGCTCCTCCTTTCTACCATGCTGTACATAGGAAAAAGTCACATTTTATACAATAGCTTTTGTAAGAACAGCTACACTGCAGCTGAGCATTATCTCAGATTCAAAGGGTTTTTGAGAAGCTGCCCAAATGAAAAGCTGCTTTTTAGTATGTTCATCACTTATTTTTTGAAATATTAAAATGACTCTATCTTCTAACATATTGATAAAACTTTGATCAGAAGAGTAACATCCGAGGGGTACATGGGTGGCTTAGTTGGTTAAGCACCTGACTCTTGATTTCAGCTCAGGTCATGATGTTGACGTTGTGGGCTTGAGCTCCGTGTCAGGCTCCATGTTGGGTGTGAAGCCTGCTTGAGATTCCCTCTCCCTCTGTCCCTCCCCACTCATGCTCTCTCTCTCTTTCTCTAAAAAAAAAAAAAGAAAAAATGAAGTGTAGCACTTGAACTCTCAATAGTTACAAAAAAATAGTTTTGCCCCAATGTATGGGAAATACAAGTTCACTCATGCTTTCTTTTTATTTTATTTTAGTATGTTATGTTAGTCAACATACAATACATCATTAGTTTTTGATGTAGTGATCCACGATTCATTGTTTTCATATAACACCCAGTGCTTCATGCAATACGTGCCCTCCTTAATACCCATCACCGGGCTAACCCATCCCCCCACCCCCCTCCCCTCTAAACCCCTCAAATTGTTTCTCAGAGTCATAGTCTCTCATGGTTCATCTCTCCCTCTGATTTCCACCCCCTTCATTTTTCCCTTCCTTCTCCTAATGGCCTCCATGCTATCCCTTATGTTCCACAAATAAGTGAAACCATATGATAATTGACTTTCTCTGCTTGACTTATTTCACTTAGCATAATCTCCTCCAGTTCCATCCATGTTGATGTAAAAGTTGGGTATTCATCCTTTCTGATAGCTGAGTATTATTCCATTGAATATATGGACCACATCTTCTTTATCCATTCCTCTGTTGAAGGGCATCTCGGCTCTTTCCACAGTTTGGCTATTGTGGACATTGCTGCTATGAACATTGGGGTGCATATGGCCCTTCTTTTCACTACATCTGTGTCTTTGGAGTATATACCCAGGAGTGCAATTGCTGGGTCATAGGGTAGCTCTATTTTTAATATTTTGAGGCACCTCCACACTGTTTTCCAAAGTAGCTGTACCAACTTGCATTCCCACCAACAATGTAGGAGGGCTCCCCTTTCTCCACAACTTCCCCAACATTTGTTGTTTCTTGCCTTGTCAATTTTTGCCATTCTAACTCGTGCAAGGTAGTATCTCAATGTGGTTTTGATTGGAATTTCCCTGATGGCTAATGATGATGAACATGTTTTCATGTGTCTTTGGCCATTTGTATGTCTTCTTCAGAGAAGTGTCTGTTCAAATCTTCTGCCCACTTTTTGACTTGATTATTTGTTTTTTGGGTGTTGAGCTTGAGAAGTTGTTTATAGATCTTGGATACCAGCCCTTTATCTGTAGTGTCATTTGCAAATATCTTCTCCCATTCTGTGGGTTGCCTCTTTGTTTTGTTGACTGTTTCCTTTGTTGTGCAGAAGCTTTTTATCTTGATGAAGGCCCCAAAGTTCATTTTTGCTTTTGTTTCACTAACCTTTGGAGATGTATCTTGAAGGAAGTTGCTGTGGCCAATGTAAAAGAGTTTACTACCCATGTTCTCCTCTAGGATTTTGATGGATTCCTGTCTCACATGGAGGTCTTTCATCCATTTTGAGTTTATCTTTGTGTATGGTGTTAGAGAATGGACGAGTTTCATTCTTCTGCATGTGGCTGTCCAATTTTCCCAGCACCATTTATTGAAGGGACTGTCTTTTTTCCATTGCATATTTTTTTCTTGTTTTGTCAATGATTATTTGACCATAGCCTTCTAATAGTTCAAGAGAAGTGGTGCTGAGTGGATTGAGACTCGTCTTCTTATGTCCTCTTACCTGACACAGACATGACACATTGTGGACTTACAGACTTTGCATTTTCTTTGTTAATGATTTATAGTAAAGAATAAAAATGGCATCCACAAAATTTAATTGTATTAACACAATAGATGTTGTTATTTACCTTTGCAGACATCCAGGACAGTATTTTTTTAAAAAAGCTTAACACAATATAAAAAATGTGATATATATTTTTGCATGCTGAAATCTTATTTTGCATATGCTAAAAACCATTGCCATTTAATAATGGCCTACATTTTCCCCCTCTTCTTTTGTAAGATGCTCTCTGTTTTGAGAGTGGTAGTGGTCATGGTAATAATACATAAATTTCTATAATACTTTAGTGCAGATTTGTTTCAAATCTTTGTATTTTCTGAAAGAAAGTTTCCAGACATATAAGTATGGGTATCTGAGGAGCACAGCAGAGGAAAGCAGGGAGAAGAGGGAGAAGTTATGACATCACTAAAGAAAATATCTTTTAGGGGCGCCTGGGTGGCTCAGTTGGTTAAGCGACTGCCTTCGGCTCAGGTCATGATCCTGGAGTCCCTGGATCGAGTCCCGCATCGGGCTCCCTGCTCGGCAGGGAGCCTGCTTCTGCCTCTGACCCTCCCCCCTCTCATGTGCTCTCTCTCTCTCATTCTCTCTGTCTCAAATAAATAAATAAAAAATCTTAAAAAAAAAAAATATCTTTTAGTACAAAGTGTCCAGAGACAGTCCTGAACAGACCTATAGATTTGTTTGTAAATTATTTAACACTGTCTTGGGTTTTTTTTTTTTTAACATATATTTTTAAATTTTAGAATAGTTTTAGCTTTACAGATTTATTATGAAGTAGTATAGAGAGTTCCATATATATATCCCACACTAAGCTTTCTTAATTATTAATGGCTTATATTATCATGGTACTTTTTCATAATTAATAAGCTAATATTGATACCTTATCATTAACTAAAGATTATACTTGATTTTATTTCCTCCACTTTTCTCTCCTACACTTTTCTGTTCCAGGATTCCATTCCAGATACTACATTACCACATTTAGTCACTGAGTCTCCTTAGTTTCCTATTCTCTGTGACAGTTTCTCAGACTTTCTGTGCTTTCATTACCTTAACAGTTTTAAAGGTTACAGGTCAGGTACTTTATAGAATTCTCCACAATTTGGATTTGTCTGATTTTTTTTTCACAATTAGACTGTAGTTATAGGTTTTAATTATTTATTCATTTATTTATTTATTTATCTATTTATTTATTTATTTAATTATTCAATCAATCATTTATTCATAACAGCATGGACTCATGGTCATTTTTTTAATACCTTGGGCTAAAATCCAGTACTATTTATTTATTTTTTTGTTCACATCATTCCAGCTTTGGACATTGGGAGCTCTTTTGGTTGGCTGCTATATCCCTTTTATGCCCACCATTTTTTTTTTCATTTTCTTATTTAGCATTTTGTATTTTCTGGCACTAAAAGATGTTCTGAGTTAATCATATATATTTTCTACCTCAGTACTAGAATCAGCCATTTTTCTAAGGAAACCTGGAGAATAACATTTGAAACCAAAATCTGATTGCTAGGTGTGCTTGTCACTACTTGGGCATCATTACTTCTAGGCCCTCTCAGGTGACAAAGCAAGGAAATGTTTGTGTGTATACTACCCTATATAAATAAACAATATATAGGTATTTCTATATGTAGCCATCTATCTCTGTCTTAAGTTAAACATGTGTTCATACTCATGTCTTTCACTCAAATTCACTACCAGATGGATCATAATAACTTCCTCCCCTTGCTTATCTATTAACACACACTGCAACCATGAGAAACATGGCTCATACCATCCACCTTCCATTTAATTAATTGTTCAATTCCAGTATACATGTTCAGTGGTTTTAAAATAGTTAACTTGTACCATATGGAAAACAATCTTATCAAATAGAGTACAGTACTTATATAAAGTTTATTTTGCCTTTATTCTTTTTTTTTTTTTTTAAAGATTTTATTTATTTGAGAGAGAGAGAGAGAACACATGAGAGGGGGGGAGGGTCAGAGGGAGAAGCAGACTCCCTGCTGAGCAGGGAGCCCGATGCGGGACTCGATCCCGGGACTCCAGGATCATGACCTGAGCCGAAGGCAGTCACTTAACCAACTGAGCCACCCAGGCGCCCAATTTTGCCTTTATTCTTATAGACACCATTCATTTAAACAGTTATTTAAGTTAGAAACTTATTCCCCTATACATTTCTGTGACATTATTTAATACATTTGTGATGCAGGTAGATGGTTTTGTCACATTCTGCGCTCCATATTAGGATTTGTTCTGATTCTTAAATGATACTTTAAAATTTTCAAAGTTTAGTTTAACTCATGCTATAAAAAGTTCAGTGAGTTTTGACAAATTAAGAGTATAAGGAATCTGCAATTATTACATCAGAAAGAATAGTTTCATTACCTAAAAAATCCTGTTTTTCAACTTTTCAATAACACTCTCCCTCTCTCCCCATCCTCTGGCAATCACTTATACTTGTCTGTCTACATAGTTTGCCTTTTCCAAAATTTCTTATCATTAGGATCACATGGCATGTAGCTTTTTTAAGAATGGCTTTTTGGGGGCACCTGGGTGGCTCAGTCGCTAATCCTCTGCCTTTGGCTCAGGTCATGATCCCAGGGTCCTGGGATGGAGTCCCTGCACCGGGCTCCCTGCCCCATGCGGGAAACCTGCTTCTCCCTCTCCCACTCCCCCTGCTTGTGTTCCTTCTCTTGCTTTGTCTCTCTCTGTCAAATAAATAAATAAAATCTTTAAAAAAATGGCTTTTTTTACTTAGCAATATATATTTATCTGTTTCTTCATGTCTTGATATTTCTTTCTTTTTTTTTCTTTGTATAAGAAAAAGCCAAGAAAGTTGTTTGTTTCCTTGGTAAGAATAATGTGACTAATAAGTAAAAATGTCTATTTGCAGAAATATCTAATTACTGGAATAGATACAGAATCCTATCTAACTGCTTAAACTTAACTATAGGTTTATAATACATGAACATTTCATTTTTTTAAAGCTTTTATTTATTTATTTGACACAGAGAGAGAGCACAAGCAGGGGGAATGGCAGGCAGAGAGAGAGGGAGAAGCAGGCTCCCCGCCGAGCAGGGGGAGCCTGATGTGGGACTCAATTCCAGGACCCCAGGATCATGACCTGAGCTGAAGGCAGTTGCTTAACCAACTGAGCCACCCAGGCGCCCTACATGAATATTTCTAATGCTCACCTAAATTATACAATGGCATTTCTCTTTTTCTGGATATTTTACTCTATGTAACTTATAAAAGTTTTATTGAGTGTAGCTTATAAAAATTTTATCCATTAGGACTTTCAAATAGATTTTTAAAAGATCAGTCATTGACATTTGGCTAAGACCACATTGTATATACTTAAAAGAGGTTAATCTGTAAATTCTTCCTGTAAAAAGCATTCTTACTTCATCAGTAACCACTTATTTTGAATCCAGAATGTAAAACGTTTTCTTTTATAGTTGAAAATATAAAGCTTTTTCTTTTGTAATTTAGTTTTTTTAGGTGGGGGCAGGGGCAGAGGGAGCGAGAGAATCTTAAGCAGGCTCCACTCCCGGCATGGAGCCTGACACAGGGCTCGTTCTCACAACTCTGAGATCATTATAAAACAGGATCTAGTTACAGTGTAGCTATAAAGTGCTGCCTTGTCTTTGCCCCCTGCTCAAAATAAAGCTGTTACCTTTCTAGCCTGTCCGCCATGGTGCTTAGCAGCCAGGGATGCATGGTCTCAGACATGTTTACCAAGTAAATTATATAATTATTATATATATTCTTGAATTTTAAGGTGTGTGTATTTTAGATACAAGTACTTTAGCAGACATATGTTTTCAAATATTTTCTCCCAGGCTGTTGTCCTATTTTTCATTCTTTTTTATTTTATTTTTTTAAGATTTTATTTATTTATTTGACAGAGAGAGACACAGCGAGAGAGGGAACACAAGCAGGGGGAGTGGGAGAGAGAGGAATAGACTCCCCGCTGAGCAGGGAGCCCGATGCGGGGCTCGATCCCAGGACCCTGGGATCATGACCTGAGCCGAAGGCAGACGCTTAATGACTGAGCCACCCAGGTGCCCCGCAAGTAAGTGTTTTACTCTAGATCTTTTTTTTTTCTTTTTATATAAATATTAAAATCAGTTTGTCAGGGGGGCAGAGCAAGATGGCAGAGGAGTAGGAGACCTGGATTTCGTCTCCTCTCAGGAATTCAGCTGGATAGGGATCAAACCATTCTGAACACCTACAAACTCAACAGGAGATCGAAGAAAAGAAGAGCAACAACTCTCTCATCAGAAAAGCAACCACTTTCTGGAAGGAAGGACATGCGGAGAAGTGAATCCGCGGCGATATTCGGGAGGATAGATGGCGGGGGAGGGGCCTCCGTCGGCCGCTTCTGGAAAGTGATAGAGCCGCGGAGCACAAAATCGGAACTTTTAGAAGTCTGCTCCGCTGAGGGACGTCACTCTGGTGGCTAAGCGGGGGGTGGAACCCTCCGGGACAGTGTGGTCTCAGAACCCTCGGGGTCACAGAAAGACCAGGGGTGCCTGAGTGTGGCAGAGCTCCCAGGTAATGGAGCAGGGAAGCCGGCTGCACAGGCGGAGCCCAGGCGCGGGCTCTCAGCTCGGGGTTGCCATAAACTGTGATCCGCGGCACAGTCGGGCCCCTGCTCCTCCAGCAGGAACCCAACAAGTGGCAGATCTGGGGAGACTCACCTTCCTCCCCCAGGAGGAGCCGCGCGGGAGTGCACCACAGGGATCTGCTGGGTTTGGAGACTGCACGCGGGGTCGGGTGCCAGAGATAGAGGCACGCGGTCACAGGCCGGGTAAGCACAGAGTGCGGCCGGAGACCGGGGAGACGGGAGTGACTGACGGCTTTTCTCTGGGGGCTCACTGAGGAGCGGGGCCCCGAGTTCTCGGCTCCTCTGGAGCGGAGATTGGGAGGCTGCCATTTTCACTCTCCGCCTCCAAAGCTGTACGGAAAGCTCGCAGGGAACAAAAGCCCCGGAGAGCAAACCCGAGCAGATTACTTAGCCGGGAGGGGGCAAGGGCGGGGCAATTCCGCCTCCGGCAGAGACATTTGGAAACCACGGCAACAGGCCCCTCCCCAGAAGATCAGCGAGAACAGCCGGCCAAGACCAAGTTTACCGATCAATGAGAACGGCAGAACGCCAGCGCTAGGGGACTACTGCACATAGAATTCACGGCTTTTTTACCATGATTCTTTAGTCTTTTAAAGTTAATATTTTTTTAACTGTCTTTTTTGTCTCTTTATTTCTTTTTGAATTTTTCTTTTTCCATTTTTCAACAAACATCTTTTCAATACCTTTTTTAAAAAAAAATTTTTATTTTTCATTTTTAGAGTCACATTCTATCCCTTCATAGTAGTTACCCATATTTTTAGCTTATATATATAAGTTGTTCTCTCTTTAAAATTTTGAGATAGTTTCTTCTAACAGATTAAAATATACCCTAAATCTCTAGTATATGGTGTTTTCTATTCCTCTGCCTGATCACATCCTCTCCCTTTTTTTTTCTCTTTTTCTTTTTTCTTTTTTTAAATCCTCTTCTTTCTTTTTTCAAACAACTTCTTATCAATTCCTTTTATAAAATTTTTTATAATTTCCATTTTACAGTCATATTCCATCCCTTCATCATATCAACCCTTATTTTTGTACATATATAAGTTTTTCTTTCTTTAAAATTTTGGGAGGCACTTTCTTCTAAAAGACCAAAATACACCCCAAATCTAGTGTGTGGCACTGATCTATATACCATATAGATCATATTTGATCACATTCTGGTTTTTCTTCTGTTGTTGTTGTTTTGTTTTGTTTGTTTTTGTTTTTATCTTTATCTTTTTCTTTTTTTCTTTTTCTTTTTTCTCTCTTTCCCTTTCTTATCCCACTGCTTGAGGTCTTTACTGATTTGTTTAAAGTATATTTTCTGGGGACGTGGTTACTCTGCTAGCATTTTGTTCTCTCATTAATCTATTCTCCTCTGCACAAAATGACAAGATGGAAAAAATCACCTCAACAAAAAGAACAAGGGTAGTACCGACTGCCAGGGACCTACTCAATACGGACATTAGTACGATGTCAGATCTAGAGTTCAGAATCATCACTTTAAAGATACTAGCTGGGCTTGAAAAAAATATGGAAGTTATTAGAGAAACCCTTTCTGGAGAAGTAAAAGAGCTAAAATCCAACCAAGTAGAAATCAAAAAGGCTATTAATGAGGTGCAATCAAAAATGGGGGTGCTAAGTGCTAGAATAAATGAGGCAGAGAGAGAATCAGTAATATAGAAGATGAAATGATGGAAAATAAAGAAGCTGAGAAAAAGAGAGATAAACAACTACTGGATCACGAGGGCAGAATTCGAGAGATAAGCGATACCATAAGACGAAACAACATTAGAATAATTGGGATCCCAGAAGAAGAAGAAGGAGAGAAAGGGCCAGAAGGTATAATGGAGCAAATTATAGCAGAGAACTTCCCTAATTTGGGGAAAGAAACAGGCATTAAAATCCAGGAAGCACAGAGAACCCCTCTCAAAATCAATAAAAATAGGTCAACTCCCCGACATCTAATAGTAAAACTTACGAGTCTCATAGACAAAGAGAAAATCCTGAAAGCAGCTCGGGAGAAGAGATATGTAACCTACAAGGGAAGAAACATTAGATTGGCAACAGACCTATCCACAGAGACCTGGCAGGCCAGAAAGGCCTGGCAGGATATCTTCAGAGCACTAAATGAGAAAAATATGCAGCCAAGAATACTCTATCCAGCTAGGCTGTCATTGAAAATTGAAGGAGAGATAAAAAGCTTCCAGGACAAACAAAAACTAAAGGAATTTGCAAACACAAAACCAGCCCTACAAGAAAACTTGAAAGGGGTCCTCTAAGCAAAGAGAGAGCCTAAAAGCAACATAGACCAGAAAGGAACACAGACAATATACGGTAACAGTCACCTTATAGGCAATACAATGTCACTAAATTCCTAGCTTTCAATAGTTACCCTGAATGTAAATGGGCTAAATGCCCCAATCAAAAGACACAGGCTTATCAGACTGGATTAAAAAACAAGACCCATCGATATGCTGTCTGCAAGAGACTCATTTTAGAACCAAAGACAACCCCAGATTGAAAGTGAGGGGGTGGAAAACCATTTACCATGCTAATGGACACCAAAAGAAAGCTGGGGTGGCAATCCTTATATCAGACAAATTAGATTTTAAACCAGAGACTGTAATAAGAGATGAGGAAGGACACTATATCATACTTAAAGGATCTATCCAACAAGAAGATTTAACAATTGTAAATATCTATGCCCCTAACATGGGAGCAGCCAGTTATATAAGGCAATTAATAACAAAAGCAAAGAAACACATCGACAACAATACAATAATAGTGGGGGACTTTAACACCCCCCTCACTGAAATGGACAGATCGTCTAAGCAAAAGATCAACAAGGAAATAAAGACTTTAAATGACACACTGGACCAAATGGACTTCACAGACATATTCAGAACATTCCACCCCAAAGCAATGGAATACACATTCTTCTCTAGTGCCCATGGAACATTCTCCAGAATAGATCACATCCTAGGTCATAAATCAGGTCTCAACCGGTACCAAAAGATTGGGATCATTCCCTGCCTATTTTCAGACCACAATGCTTTGAAACTAGAACTCAATCACAAGAGGAAAGTCGGAAAGAACTCAAATACATGGAGGCTAAAGAGCATCCTTCTGAAGAATGAATGGGTCAACCAGGAGATTAAAGAAGAATTAAAAAAATACTTGGAAACCAATAAAAATGAAAACACAACTATTCAAAATCTTTGGGATGCAGCAAAGGCAGTCCTAAGAGGAAAGTATATAGCAATACAAGCCTTTCTCAAGAAACAAGAAAGGTCTCAAGTACACAACCTAACCTTCCACCTAAAGGAGCTGGAGAAAGAACAGCAAATAAAGCCTAAACCCAGCAGGAGAAGAGAAATAATACAGATCAGAGCAGAAATCAATGAAATAGAAACCAAAAGAACAGTAGAAGAGATCAACGAAACTAGGAGCTGGTTCTTTGAAAGAATTAACAAGATTGATAAACCCCTGGCCAGACTTATCAAAAAGAAAAGAGAAATGACCCAAATCAACAAAATCATGAATGAAAGAGGAGAGATCACAACCAACACCAAAGAAATACAAACAATTATAAGAACATATTATGAGCAACTCTGTGCCAGCAAATTAGATAACCTGGAAGAGATGGATGCATTCCTAGAGATGTATCAACTACCAAAACTGAACCAGGAGGAAATAGAAAACCTGAACAGACCTATAACCACTAAGGGAATTGAAGCAGTCATCAAAAATCTCCCAAAAAACAAAAGCCCAGGGCCAGATGGCTTCCCAGGGGAATTCTACCAAACATTTCAAGAAGAATTAATACCTCTCCTTCTGAAACTGTTCCAAAAAATAGAAATGGAAGGAAAACTTCCAAACTCATTTTATGAGGCCAGCATTACCTTGATCCCCAAACCAGACAAAGACCCCATCAAAAAGGAGAATTACAGACCAATATCCCTGATGA